>NC_136510.1:73346472-73831472 GCF_053919585.1 Euprymna scolopes
AATTTGAAATAGACTCTTCTTAGGAATGTTAGTTCTCTGCTTCTCATATTTCTTCCTTTTGAATCCAGAAAAAGTGAATTTCTATTCAAACCGCTAGAAACTGTTATGGATACAAGTTCTCCATTTTTTGGTCTTTCTCTTTTGCTATTTTTCCTCACTCCATCTTGTCTTGCCTTTCTTTTCTGATGACAGTTCTCTCTGAAAATTGAAACTGTTACATGATGTGGGTAGGGAAAAATTTTTTTGCCTCAAAGAATGACTTCCTGTCACCTTCCACCACCACTACTCCCGCCACACACATGAACACTTTGACTTTCTTGTTCACCAAGATTTTAATTTCACTAATTAAACATTTTTCAAATTTTAAATGCGTTTTTACTACTTATTACTAGTTTTTAATTGTTGTTTTTTGTCCTCTCTCGACACACACGCACACACATGTGGTTATGACCCTCAGGTTGGAAATTGGGAAATTACTCTCAATTTCGGCTTCATTTGTCATTGATACTGACATCCCTTACTTTTTAACCTTGTAATCTTCAACGTTCTGATAGGGTTTTGACTCTGACTTGATTCTTGCATCATATAAAGTTAAAAATTGTCAGATAACTGCTACAATCAGTTTATAAATAGATCAGCAAAGATCAAATGGTAAATTATGAAACTTGTTAGGTTTATTAAAATAATTTATAAGTTAGAAAATGATTTTAAAAGATACGCGACAATTCTCCAGTGTTCTCCAAGTCAAATTTGTTTTCCTCCAAACCGTTATGGCCAGGGACCACCTCTTGTCTCCCAGAATGCAATGCGTGCTCAAGATCATATAACTCTGCTCGTGCATCGGGTGTAAGGGTGATAACTCTGTCGTGCATATTATTTTAGTCCAAACGCTTAGTAAGAATACAGGCAAGAACGTACATATTGTATAGACGCATCTTAAGAAAACTCGTTTTTTGTTTGTTTGTTTTTAAGAAATGAATACAAGAATATTAAGTAAACGATGAAAGTGAATTTGTAAGAAATAAAAAGGAGAAAAAAGAATGTTTGTAAGTAATCAATATTCTTTTTAGAAAAACATTGAAATTTGTGCCTGCTTTTTTCTAGCTATTTCAATCTGATTTCATCGTTAGAATATTCCTGCCATGAATATCGATTCCCTTGAGGCATATTCGCTCTGATATCTTTTTTTCTCTAATTTTTTTTTTTTTTTCTATTTCATTTATCATCACAATGTGTAATGAAAGCAGTTTTTAAATTCGTACTTAAAAACAAAATGCGTATCATGCTTAGAAGAGAAAATATTGATAATCATATATCTAGCACAAAGAAATCTATTAAAAGATCAGAAGTTATATCTGCAGACATGAAAATAAATTCTTACTCAGTCACCTACAATCCAACGACACGAAAGATTGGAATGCACAAAATAACAATAGAAATAAAATAATAAATAAAACAACTGAATAAATAATAAATAAGCGAATATTTATGACATATAAAATTGTCTTGTTGGAATTTTGAAAGTCAAACCCAAATAGCATTTAAACTGACAAATCAAACTTTTCTTTTGACTTGCTAATTTATTTTTTTTTTTTTAATTTTGTTGTACCATGTTATTGGAAACACATTAACATACGCAACTACAATTTATTTTTAAAATTACTTAATCTGACTCGGATGATTTCAGATATGAAACGTCTTTAAAAAAGCACTCTCATTTTGAATTTAAAAATATAATAGAAGTTTTATGCATTATATATGAAAAAAATCAAATTACTTCACTACATTTTGGGCAATATGAGATAGGTACAGTGTGATTTTTGTAAAAATTCACAATTTCCAGCTTGTGATTCACTTGCTATTTTCCTCAAAATAAATGCATTCTCAAATTTTGAATTTGAATTCAACGCTTGCCCACATTGTTTTGCAAAAAAAAACTGCCGACACCATTCCATTTTAGTATACTTCTCAAATAGGCATATTAATAAATGTGCCACCTAACATCGAATGTTATCAAAAGGGGTAGACAATTTCCATTCAAATCAAGTCAGAAATGACTTGAGGAAATTAGCCGAGTTGCTCAAGAATTATATACTTAACTTTGCCAACTGAATTTTTTTCTTTATTTCAGTTAGTAGGTACGGGCAATTTAATGGCTGTTTCGGTAGGGGGCATGGTTTTAAACGCTGGCTAATCATAATAATTTTTTAATTTTCGATTAGTTTTTTATTGTGTTTGAAAGATTATAGTTTAAAGTTAATTTCTCCAACAAAAAAGTGTGTGAAATAAAAGATACATGGAATAATTTTATCTCAAATTTGAAAAACCCTACATTTCATGTAAAAAATTAATTATGACAAAGATCGTATTTACCTTTTTCTGGCAAGAAAAATATAAGTTTTCTGGAATTATTTCCAAGTTAAGTATTAAGTTAAAGTCTTAAGATAATGAATTAATACAATAAATGTACTTAACTTTTGCTAAAAAGAAAAAAGTAATAATTATCCAAAAATGTGACACTGGTAGGAATGAGACTTGTTTATTGTATCAAAAAGAAAAAAAAAAAAACTCTGGCGGCAAAATTCAAGTATGCATGGAAGGACAAATTAGACATAATTTAATTCTTTATTAAACATTATTCCGGCATACCAAGTGACTTTCTTTCTTTTTTAGTCGCAGACCCCTTTCCTTCATTTAAAAATGCATAAAAGTTAATTAAATTCATTAACAGACAATTTATTCATTGAAAAAAAAAAGTTAGCACCATTATTAATACAGAATTACAATTGGTTAAGAAAACAATTTATAATTATTGAAAAAATTACACACTAAAAAAATACAGACGTACGTTCAAATTTATGAGAATGTCTATGTGAAATTTAAAATTGATAAACACAAACAGGCAGGTAGTTGAAGAGAGGAAGAGGGTGGGCAAAGCAGACTGGTTTTCTTTTCAAGTCTGTTCATCCGTACTTACCGACATGGAACGTTTGTATAGTTTTTACTAGTTTTTAATTAAATTATTTTTCTATGTTCCCGTTTTTTTCAATTTAATTTTTTTTACTTTATTTTCCAAGATTATGTGAACATCATCTTATGCTGATGATTATACGTTCATACGTGCAATGGAAATATTAAAATCTTACATGTAAAGATTACGTTCAAAATAGAAGTGAAAAAATTTTTGCAATTATAATTTTTTTGTGTGAAAATATTAAATAAACAATGCTTAATTCAATGATAATATTGGTAGTTCGAGAAATTAATTTTTCTTCGAGTTATATTGATTTCGTTAATACGGATTTCAGGGGCTTTTTTCGTAATGTTCCTATAAAAATTATTTTATTTTTATTGTTACAAATTACGATGCTTTATTTATATAAAAAAAAGCAAAAATAAATTCTTGCATTTTTTATTTACTACTGAAAACCATAACTTTAGTAAAGGTATTTTTTGTTTAAACAAAATAATACATTTTTACTAAGATTTAAATAAAAATAATTAGTTCATTATATTCCGCAATATTTCACTTCTTTTTCTCCCTTATTTTCCTTCTCTGCCTTGCTCTAAGCAAGTCTGTTGACCTATTCCATAAATCCTAAAACTCCATCATGAAAAGTCTCCAGAAAAATACATGATTAAACCCAGAACTCCAACTTCCAACATAGAACCCCACTACCGTGTCTCCTTCTACAACATAAGAGGTCTACATTCCAACCTTGCAGAGGTTGAAATTCAATTACAGGAGACCAAAGCACATCTATTCTTCCTAAGTGAAACTAGCATTGGACCAACTATTTCCCTAGATGAGTTCATAATTAAAGGATATACTAATTTAACATCCAAATCTGACCTCCCAAGATCGCCAGCCATGGGCATGGAATATGTGCTTACATTAGAGATGACTTTCCATGTTGAAGGGGCATTCCCAGAGAAGACCCTAAATTGCCTTATATGTGCTTTCAGTTTGCACTTGCTCACACCACTGAGTTTTATTTGCTCTCTATTGCCCTCATAATGGCGGGGTCACTATTTAAGAGCATATATGAGAAAATTTACCACATCCTGTCTGCTCATCCTTCTGCTCACATTCACGTCTGTGGAGACTTCAATTTTCACAATGTGAAATGGTTAGCCCAACAAGACACATGATGAGGGGAGGTTCTGTCACGATTTCTCTATTACTTATGACCTAACTCAGATTGTTCATGAACCCACCCGTGTGCCTAACACTGGTCATTATGCAAGTCTCCTATACCTTTTTATCACAATTTGCCCTGAGCTATGTTCATCTTCTGTTCTGTCCCCACTGGGATGTTTTGACCACTCGGTTGTCTCAGTTGACAACAAAATGTAATAAGTCCTCCGACATACCTCTTCAGTGTACAGTATATCGATACTCTATAGCTGACTGAGATAGATTCCATTCATTTCTATCAGATCTACTTCTGTGTTGCATGTTTAAAAAGAATATGTCCTCCATAGTATCAGACCTGACTGAATGGTTAATCGTAAGTATAGACCGTTTCATACCCTCCAAACATTTTAGCAAAAACCTAACAGCCAGTCGT
Source organism: Euprymna scolopes (assembly GCF_053919585.1). Lineage (NCBI taxonomy): Eukaryota > Metazoa > Mollusca > Cephalopoda > Sepiida > Sepiolidae > Euprymna > Euprymna scolopes. The sequence continues at coordinate 73,351,044 of NC_136510.1, forward strand.
GATTCTCTCCAGAATGTGTTGCTGCTATTGCACACAGAAATCACTTTTTCCATTGTTTCCAACATAATAGATGTAATGAGATTAAAGCCACCTTAAGTATTGCCAGCAACCATTGTAAAAGAGTAATAAAGAACATGGGAGAGAGTTGTATGTTCAGTCCGTTAAGTCTAAGGTAGCTGAGCAGCGGTTTGGTTCCCACTAATTTTGGCAAATAACAGACAGTCCTGAATAAAAATGTCTGTTGTATTCCAACCATCATTAGTGGACCTGAGGTAAAGATAGTGCAAAAAGTCATAGAGGAAAAGTCAGAAATTTTTTACATTTCGCAAATCAAAGTCAAGCATTTAGATGATTGATTTCACATGGTGAAGCAAGTCAGTTTAAGGAAATCCTTTCATTACTAACCTTAAAGCATTTCTACTGTTGATCAAGGGAAGAATCTATCAGACATGTGAAAGTATGTTTAGATGGTGATTGGTTGGTTGGTTGATTTTGTTTTACGGCATATCAACCCTTTTCGGGTTATTGAATGCCGAATCCAAAGATTTTGAAGAAAAATTTTTTTAATAGAATATATTTGTTGTTTTCACATCAGTTTCTATTTAAACCATAGTTGGGACCCATATAGGTACTACCACTGCGGGTCAGAGTGGACCTGGGAGCAATGGTAATTAAAGGGTGGCTCCACACTCTCCAAAGCCCACAAGCTGGGCCCTCACCACTGGATATAGTTTAAGGTCATATCCAGGACCCCCATTGAGTCGGCATAATCTAATGCCCCACCGACAGGGCCAGTTTAGATGGTGAAGAGTGTTTAATGTGAGTCTTAAAGACAGCCTTAGATCTGATAATCTCAAAGAGAGATTAAATCTGGACAGTATAAAGAGATGTGTGCAGAATAGAAAACTATGATTAAAGAATGGATTCATAGAAGTGGAACTATTGAAATGGCAGGTTCAGTATAGAGGGGAATGCCAAGGAAAACAAGGAAGTGATAAGAAGGGACTTGAGAGGAAGAGGAATCAATAAAGACCTGACCAGAGATAGGTTAGTTTGAATATGAAGATGCACTTGTGTGTTCACTGCACAGTCCGTAATTGCCGCACTTGTTGTGCTGGTCTAAAGTCATTGTTTGATTCAATCAGTGCCACAGCAAAGGAATTCTCTCTCCAAATAAAAACTACAAGTCCAATTTATAAACAAATAACATGTTTTGTTTTTTTTCTCTATTTTTTCTTTTTTTTTTTTTTTTTTTTTTTTTTTTTTTTTTTTTTTTTTTTTTTTGATTACAAGTGATACTCGTTTTCCCAGACTGAACAGGAGACTTGCAAAATGACCAAACTCTATAAATCCCATTAACGGTCTTTCAGCTAAGAGCCTCGCAGTCTCGCCTTACTGGGAGAGGCACATTAGCCCTCAGACAGCCCAACTGCCTTCTTGAATGTTCAATTCCAACTGACTGCCTCAACCTTGGAAGGCTGGCTTTGACTACCTCCACTTTTCATCTCTCTGAATCCCTTCACCCTTAAATGGAAATTTTAAATGGCCTTTGTAAGTGGTCACTATTCGACTACCCAGAAGTTGACTACTAGAGATATCTACTGGAAGTAATGGTTAGACAGTACTCAAAGGGTTTATCTGGAACCCATATTTTTTCAAATAGATCGGTCTCAGCATTATTCCTCATTTAATCAGGTACTTATTTTATTTCAAACAATAAAACAGTTCTTGGGTGGCTGGATTCTAACCAGAAATATTTTCAATTCTTTGCCCACTCACCCCACTTTTTTCCTTAGCCCAAGCATCTATCACCTGCAACATCTGCTATCTGAATGCACCACTCAAACGTGCAGTCCAGCATATGCTTACATGGAAGTAAATTTCTAAAAGTTATCTAATACATGCTAGCATATAAAACAGATGTTGATGATGATATGAGAACAACGTCCCATTTTGAAAATTCAGATGATCTACTTGCTCTTGTCCTCTCAAGTAATTCTTAATTATATTCTTAGTATCACCTACACTGGGGATTGAACTTTGAACTTACAGAAGACTGATTGTAACTTAGCACTTTTATCCATTGTAACAATTTTAGTATAAACTTATTCTTGCTTTTAATTTTTACTTTTACTACTTATTACTTTCTGTTTATAATTTTTTTGGTGCTGATGTTTTGAATATTAGTGCATCCGGGTTCCTCAAAAATATGATTGGCTGGTGAAGCTATAAATACCGACTGGTAGAGCAGCTGGAGAAACATCAAAAGATATGCTGGAAGCCTCACAGTTAAGAATATACCAACTCCAACCACGAACACATGTTCAGTAAAGCGACTTACTAGATTATTACTTAAATACTGGAACCAATATTACGTTTCTGAATTTTTTAGATGAGAATTGGTTGTTTGTATTATTTGGATTCTTCCGACTACTGCTATTCTCCTGAAGGCTGAAGGTCCAATTCTCAGTGTAGGCAACTGAAAAATACAATTGTGAATTATTTAGGACCGCTATCCAGTCATGGCTAATGGAACGAGAGCATGCTATCCTCATGAAGTAAATAAAGAGTTTCATTCGAAATTCCATCCAGATTCTCGAGTTTGACAGAAAAATTCCCGAGTTCGACAAGATACACCCGAAGAAGGTCGGAGGTTACATCAACTGAAACATTGTGAAAATAATGCTCAAGATGATTGCAGAAGAATTAAAATAATCTGTACTGTAGACAGGGCTGTATAACTCATTTGCGGAAGATACCAGGCATTTTAATTAATGCTTCCCATATTGTATTAAATTTTATACTGGAGAATCTAACAAAAGTTAAACAAAATGCACCTGGATAAGCTCAGAATTTGCATTGACCAAAATGTTGTGATAATAATATGAGAACAGTAGTTCAAAAAATCCCTATAATCAATCCTCAAAAATGTCCGAAACACAATAAAAAGCAAATGTTTGATAATGAAAGGTGAAAAGATTGATGTGAAAAAGTGTTGAAAAAAAAAAAAATGATTTCTGCTCTTCTTCACTTGTTCATCCGACATCTAATCCATTCTTAATCAAATAGTGAAACGCAGTAAATAAGCCAAAACCACGTGGACTATTCAATCCGCATTCTCTCTTCTATTTTTTTCAGATTTCTCTGCTGGTTGTAAGTGACAATGACAACAATGTCGGCCATCTTATTTCTGAATAATTGCCTGCTAAGTTAATCAGGCTTTCCTTAATTAAAAATTGCTTCCGAAATTAGTAACAGAAACCGTTTGCTAATTCTAGCTGATCCGTATTAAATTTATTTTTTTCTCTTTTATTGTTTATCAATCATTCTGGACTATCTCATAACAAAACGCTTGATTATTCGAACAACAATTCTCGACTTAATTGTTATTTTCGTAACATTTCAGCTGATGTAACCTCCAACGTTCCTTAGATTCACCATTTTGAACTTGGGAACCTGTATAGAATTTCTAAGTAATTCTTTATGTTCTGGAATTTTTCAGATGAGAATTAATTTGTATTATTTGAATTTGCTATGAATCAGTGTGTTGGAATATTGTAACTACCTTGTAAAAGATTATGCCAAAAATAAATGTGTGTGTGTGTGTGTGTGTGTGTGGCACATGAATGACAAAAAGTAATGGAGGAAATGAAGATACAGTTGATTTGACATAGATATTTTATTTACAAAGAGTTAACACATAGAATGATACAAAATTCATCCATCAGTCTTAGTCCGATATTACTAGAATTTGTGTGTCACAAATATCATGGACAGAAGTGAAATATATTCATTTTCTTTTATTCAGATTCAAAGTCATTCCATTGTTTACACCTGCCCACGTCTGTCTTGTCCCGTTCTTGCATCTCCATGCAAGAACTCACATAATGAAAGGTAAACAGGAGGAGGTAACTCCGCCTGAAATAGAACATGAATTAGCCTTCCTTGATCATCGATTTATCGTCCTAACAAGATTATTTGAACTACTGTTTTCATCTTTAGTACTATTCCCACTATTAACTTCGGACATTCTTCAGGATTTTTGTGGAACTTTGGAATCCTTTATGGAATTTTGAACTGAACCCTTTATTTGATCCATGAAGGTAAATTGTTATCGTTCAGTCACCCATAGTAGTTCACATGCGCCAGTGGCACAACAGATAAAGTGCTAAGTAATAATCATTTTCAAGTGACAGTCCTCTGAAGATTGAAGTTTTAATGCTCAGCACTGGTGATACTAAGAATATAATAATAAGATTATCAATAGACATAAAAATTTACTAACCAAGAAACATTTTATCTGAAGTGAACATTAATTTTTCTAGGATTTCAAGTGATTTAATTTTTCAGCATGAAGCTCCATTTAGAGACAATAACTTTTCACGGTGGAAAGATCAAGTTCTGAGTGGTCAAACCCAGAGGCAGATTTTTTTCACATCTACAACTTATCTGTAGCATGCACCCTGTTCAACATGCAGCAGTGCCTATGTTTACAAGATTTAAACCTGCCATATATCATTTCATAGTCTGTGATTGTATCCATTATATAATATATAAATCAAGCACTCCCTGGAATGCCAAGAAATTTTACTGTTTTCCCAATCTTCTTCCACTGAGTAATCCGTTGTAAATTTCAAACTAGGTTTTTGTTTTTAATGAAAAGGCCAAAGCTACATGTAGGAAAAAAACAGTCAGCAGAAAGAGAGTTCAACAAGTTTGCAGTTCTTTGCAGGAAAGAAGTTACTGGAATATGAAGCTGTATTATAATGAGATATCAAAACAGCAAATTGATGGAGTCAAACGAGCTGAAATAAAGGAAATAGATCAGGTAATTCTGAAGAACACCCGATATAATAGTATTTATAGAAAGGACTAGCAACATCACATCTGTAAGAGAGAGGTTGCAGAGAAAAAGAAAAGGTGGGATAGCCTCGTGTAAGAAAATGTTCCGAGCAATAGAAAGGACCGACTTTAAAAGAAGCAACTCTAAGAAAGATTTAAGACCAAGATGTTTCAGAATCGATTTCTCCTCAAGAGCAGAGTCATCTATGAGAAACTCAAAAAGAAAAGGTTCCATAAATTTATTTTATTCAAATGCTTCAATTTAAAATCACCATAAAATTGGACAGCAAGATGAAGAACAGTGAATATATGCTCAGCAAAATGTTAATTGTTTCTTTGAAAAATATGAAAATATGCTTTCAAAGTGTTCACATCCTGAAAAACTGCCATTATAAATTTTGCCCTGAGCTCATGTTAATCTTTTTTTCAATGAGATCAAGAACTCATCAAAGGTGTGACATCCACTTCCACCTCAACCCCAGCTACTTATCTACCGGTTTCATTCTGGGTGCAGTAGGTTCGTCTGGATACCTGTCAGCCAATATATTCTGCAAGATGTTTTTCTTTTTGCTTAATGTCAGACGTGCTGTGCTTTTCAAATGCTGACATTGAGTCTTGCCTTCAAATAAGATTTGTCAGATTTTTTTTCGTTTCTTGTTTCTTTCTTTCTTTCTTTCTATTACTGTTCAATTTTCTCTGCATCATCATCATCATCATCGGTTTTGTTTTGCATACAAGCATGCATATGATGGCTTTAAGAAATTGACTTCCAAACTAACCTATCTCTAGCCAGGTCTTTATTTATCCCTATTTCCCTCGAGTCCATTTTATCACTTCCTCCCATGTTTTCCTGTAAAGCGAATTTGCTACTTCAACTGTTGTACTAACCCAAGCACTCTCATCCATTCTTTCAACATGACCATATCATCATAGTCTCCTGTTCTGCACACATCTCCCTATACTGTCCAGTTTTAATCTTCCTTTGAGGTCATCAAAACTAAGCCTGTTTTTAAGACTCACATTTCAAATCCATTGTATCCTTCTCATATCATTTCTCACCATGCAACGCATATCCTCCAACCTCATTAGCCAGCTTTTCACTTTCATACATCATCAAACTTTATACTCATGCCTGGGAGATTCTTTCCTTGGTCAACATGTTGGATAATCCAAATCCCCAGGAATGACGTCAAAAGAAAAGTTTGTCAAAAGCCTAGATGCGAGTGCTCTTGGGAATGACATCAAAAATGTCCAAATGGGGGACGTAGAATCCCTGGAGATTAGGTCAGTGAAATTGACTGATTTTTTTCGAGACAATGCATGATGGAATGTTGATGTGATCTGTCCCAATGAAATAGATGTGCAGACAACAGAAGAGAGAGAGAGAGTGACCACAGCGACACAATTTTTCTCCACTACAAGAACACATCCACCTCATCCTGTGTGTCATCACTAATGTCAAAATTGTCATTCTGAAACCAAATTATTTTGAATAAACAAAATATTTTATAACCAGCTGTGTTTTTTTTATTATCGTTGCTAAGTATATATATCGAGACAATTACAAAGGTTGACTTTTTAGAAATTATATCGACTGAAAAACACATTTCACGATCAGCTGCAGTGAATATATAATAAACACTGGTAACGCTCTGCTGGTTAGTAATGACAGAAGTTCCTTGATTTTACTTCATTCACTCATAACTCTTGCAATCACGCAAACACCAGGTTTTCCTTTATTTCAATAGTATCACAAAGGTATACAAAACTTCTGAACAACCTCAATAGTCTTGCCGAAAGTACTTGCAAGTATGGCAAGTTCTTTTACATACTGGAACATAGTATCAGATTGCTGGTCGACTACTGAGGAAAAAAGGAAGTGGAAAAAGAATAGATAGCTTATACTTCTATTCAATAAAATTTGCAGCTGATCCCCATTTTCTTATTTAACATTTTAAGTTAAGGTTTTTTCTTTGGGGGGGGTACTGTTATATAGTTGAATTCTCTTGTATAATTGTGGATTTTCTATCAGAATATCGGCTTATGTAGGTGCTAAATCTGAGATATGTTCAATTCAGTTGGATTTTCTAGGAATTTAAACTACATTTTTTTTATTATTATTTTAGTATGTTTTTGTAAAATATTCAAAGTTTCTTTAGACTATAATCTTGGAAGTTTTTCAATCTTTAAAACTGTATGGAAAGTAAAAAAGATATTTTAGTCTCAAGTTCTTCATCGAAAATCTCCTTTGCTTGTAAATTAATCTCTTACAATTAGTTTGTTTCGGAGATTTAATACTAATCTTAATATTATTATAGGGATCTGTGGGTGTTTACCATGAAAAATAGTATTTCATTTCATGGCTCTCCAGCAGTGTTGATCAGACACTACCTTTAAAAAAGAACAACAAAAACGTTATGGATATCAGATTTAGTTTTTGCTTTGAATTAATTTCATTGTTAACTCATTTTTTTATTAAAAATCTTACCTGTATTGTTAATATTTGCCTCAGAAAATGTATGTTATTTACAAAACTACTAGGAATCCATTATATTGCTTATCATACCTCTTTCAGTATTTATATTTTTATATATTTACAATATTTATTTTATAATACTTTTATATTTATTTTAGTTTCGTTTAAAAATATAAAAAAGGTATATATATATATATATATATATATACGCATACACATATATATAGTAGTTTGATAGAATACAAAATATGACATTATTTTGTAATCATGTTCCAAAAATTTCAACACTCAATAATGTATCTCTGTTCCAGAATTCAATTTTATTATCACTTTTACACCAGAGTTTAAAAAAAAAAAATGACAATTTGGATTTTTCTCCTCAGGGCATATTCTTTCTCAATTTCAATTAGAAAATACTCAATAAGTTCAAAAAACAAGCCAAAGTTCAGAACAATATTTGCAAATATTTTTTATAATGACAGGCTAAATAAGGGAGCTTGATAAAAAGTTAAAAATACGTTTTAGGATGGATCCATCTTCGGAAAAATCTGTAATCGGCCTTTTTCAATAAAATGAAGCTTAATTTAAGAAAAATCAGCAATCTGAATGGTTTTACCGGTTTGAGTACCCATAAATGCAGGACACATGGTTTCAGATTCCACACTTTTTATCTATATCTGATGTTTCCCCCTCAAGAGAAAAAAAACGTTATTACTTAATCCCAGACATGACTAAGAGTCTACACTTAGGATTTCAAAATTCAGGGGAGATAATCGCCTACGTTTCTTTGGGTCAGTATAAAGAAAGTGAATTCTATCCAGTGACAGTCTTCATCTATGAACCATGTTCTTTAACATAATTACTTAAATTCTGTATGATTCAATTAGTTCCAGTAAGCTCCATCAAGATCGGGATTTATTTAAAAAATAAACTTTATATTGAAGTATCTATCCTAAATTATAGCAGAATAGATAATGCTAATTTAGTCTTGCCTCCCGCTAATTCTAAAACAAATGTGAGGTATTCTAATTAGTGTGTGTGTATGTATATATATATATATATATATATATATATATATATATATATATATATATATATACACAGGACTGTATGTGGATGACTATATATATATATATATATATATAGTCATCCACATACAGTCCTGTTTCGTTGTATCACAACTCCTCAGTACGGCTAGACTAGCACCTCTCCCAAGCCAAGGATTGAACCTAGAACCATCATGTTGACAGTTCTACCCATCGACCCACAGGAGTGGCACCCATAAATAACTCCACAAATGTCTATTTTAAACAAACATTCATCCACCACTTTTATAGTGCCCAAACCGCTTATTTACAAACAGCAACCCTATATATATATATATATATATATATAAGTTCAAGTATATTGTTAACATAAACTAAAAACCAATATTTTTTCAAAAATGCTCAATACGTACATATATTGGAACAGGCAGGTGAGATTTATATTATAGACTAGTGGGGGTACCCGGCGTTGCCCAGGTGTTTGGAGGTGTGTGTATGGGGGGGGGGTAAATAATAATCCTGAAACGATGTTAAAAAATTGGAAAAACCAAAACCAAAAAAAAAAAGAAAAACAGCGGAAAAAAAAAAAAACGGAAAAAAATGGCATAAATAGCGGGGGGGTACCCGGCGTTGCCCAGGTGTTTCGAGGTATGTGTGGTTTTGGGTAAATCAAAACTCCGGGGGGGGGGGTAAAATAAAAAAGTTTTGGTAGGTGAGCATGAGGATCGAACCCGATCCCTTGAGGCAAAGATGGAAATTAAAGTGTGAAAAAAATCATGCAACGTTAACCACTGAGCCACCGTGACATACTAACGGAAACACGGTTGAATTTAAGTAATAAAAACAGAATTGATACGTGGCCGCATTAAAAGTTAACTCTGTTGCTTCTATGTAACCTCATTAATGAGGTCATAGAAGTAGCGGACTTAACTTTTGCTGCGGTGCAGCTTTTAGGTTTGTTTACCCAACTTTGACTATTTTTCCCCAAAAAATGTTGGGGAGGGGGAAACCAGCTCCCCATTGTCCAGATTGAATAGCAATTGTCTGATATATGGAGTTTGGACCCACATTGATCAAAGCTGATTGCTTTTGGACGTTTCCCGGGTGCGATTGCCAGGAACGGTGCCTTAGCTTGGAATTAGTTTCGCTTTTTATACGAAAAAGCACACGTGAGAAGTCAAAATAGCAATAATTTTGTAAAAATCGATGTAAATAAATCTAGACGCTACACACATTCCCAAATCCTAGATATTATTATATAGGGGGTATATAAACAGTTCTAAGCGATAGTAACAACCCCGGGACCATCGGCGAAAAAAGCCTTAGCAAGACATACATGAAATGGTCACACACATTTTGCCTTATATATATAAATATATAGACTAGCGGGGGGGGTATCCGGCGTTGCCCGGGTGTTTGGAGGTGTGTGTGGTTTTGGGTAAATCAAAACTCCGGGGGGGGGGTAAAATTTAAAAAAATGTTTTGGTAGGTGAGTATGAGGATCGAACCCGAACCCTTGAGGCAAAGTTAGAAATTAAAGTGTTAAAAAAAAAGTGTGCGACTTTAACCATTGACCCACCACGAGATACTAATGGAAACACGTTTGAATTGATTTAATCAGTTAGATTTGGCAGGTGCACGTTTTAATGACTTAATGAGGTCAACTTTGGCTGCAGGATAGTATTTCATTTACTGCGGAAAGCTTTTTTATTTTTGTTTCCCCAAGATGTTGGGGGGGGGCAGTACCCCTTGTCCAAATTGAATAGCAATTGTTTGATATAAGGAAAATATTTCCACATTGATCAAGTCATTGCTGATGGACATTTCCGCCGATAGACGGAAAATACTGCCAGAATTAGTTTCGCTTTTATTATAGGAAAAAGACTAATCCACATGCGGCGAGCGACAAATGTTGAATATTTATCTTCCCGAAGTCGAGCAAATTAAATAGACAGGCGAGCTCCATTATTAACTCGGAGATATTATAATTTCTATGTGATATAAAAAGTATTAAGAAGTTGCGAGCCGACTGACCGCTTCTCTGATAAAAGCCTTTCTTGGACATACACAAAAAGCGAACATTCATACACACATTTTCGCTTTTATATATATATATAATCATTTTAAGCTTATATGACGGTCATATCTTTGTGTTTGATTTATTACACATTTGCTGTCAAATTGAATTGTTAATTAATGGTAATTACTAAGGTATTTATCTGAAAGACGTGATTTGGTTCTGATTTTTGCAGAATTTTGAACATTTTTGAACATGTATATTAAATGTGTTTTGTATTACTCTAACCGATAGTTATGATTTGAAAATTGTTTTATTCTGAGGAGAATCAGCGTTTATAATTTTATTATTCATTGTATGACTTAAAATAGATACTGCTTTAAAACAGCTGTAAACAACCACAATCCCTTGATCTATGATATTTGGAATTTGATTTGGAAAATGTTTGCATCGCCAAAATTTGTCTTTCTCTCCATCTCTCTCTCTTTCATATATATATATATGTATATATATATATATATATATATAACTGAACTATTTGATCATATCACCACTACAAGTTTTACTTCGATTTCATTCGAAATTTAATAAACTGTTTTCTGCACAACTGAAAGTAAGTCTCTTTACTTCTACACTATTATTACTAGATTTTTTTAGCCCAATAAAAACAGGAATTATAAAAATTATAGCCCGTTTTCTTAGAATGAACGTTTTCTGCCGAATTTATGGTTTGGTTATATTTGTGCTAATTTTTGCTTTAAATACTAATCCTATTAATCTCTGCGCATCGAACAGATACCATAATACTTAGTTTACTTCACCTTATCATAACAAAGATACATAGAAAATTTCAGCCATATAACTGTAGTAGTTTTCAAAAAATAAAAAAATAAAAAGTGGAACAGACAAAGAGAAATATAATTTAATTTTGTTTGTGGTGTGTACGGACACATATATTTAGATGATGTTTCTGAGAAAGTTATTCTTTCTCTAAAACATTAGGAAATATTAGAGTAAGAGGGGAGGGTGAGAAATACATGGATCGCTAAGAGAGAGAGATGGATGACTTGTTCAGTTAATTATAAATTACAACTAAAAACAATTAAAATGGTAATTTTCTTAAACATAACTCAATCTCAGAACTAAAGTATATTCTGGCATGTATTTTGTCTCAGCGTTTATAATTTTATTTATTTTATTTTTAATTAATAAAAAGTGAAATAAACGGTGACTAACGCACATCCCTGTATAAAGTTTGTATGTACAAGATTCATGCCTAAACTAATTAACAGATCATTATGAGTTTGGGAGTACAGCTACTAGACGTGAGAGGTGTCATAATGTGGGCTGTATTTAGTTTAATTCAAATTTAATTTAAAATTTAGATACCTTCGATTTTCTGAAATTTTAACAATAGTTATTAGAAATAAATTGATAAACGTTCCACAAGTTCTGATGTTATATTTTAAAGGGTTTTAAGGAGCATAATATCTAAGCAACCTCCCATTTGAAAATTCAAATATACCAGATTTGCATTGTATTTGATCGATAAGGCAAAATTCCCTGAGTATCATTTTTTTTTCTTAAGAACCCTTAAGCTTAAGCCTTAGGTCATTAGACATTTTCTAGAATCAAAATCATATAATGGATTTGGATCAAAATTGGAACAAGGACTCTAGTATCATTATATCTTGATTTTACTCCCTGTAAGGGAGACATAAACATGGTGCAGAACTGTGGAATTATTTTTATTCTTCTGGTTTAGTATAATAATTAATGAATTATCTGTATTAAACTTTCTCTTTATTGTAGCGTGTAACAGCTATTATTATTATTATTATTATTATTATTATTATTATTGCTGCTGCTGCTTTTGTTATGGTTTGTTTGCTCTTCGTTTACATAGTTGCTATTGGCAACAGGACAAGGCTCATTAGCTCGACCTTTTTTGTTTTGTTTTTAATTTGTGTGTGTGTGTGTGTGTGTGTGTGTGTGTGTGTGTGTGTGTGTGTGTGTGTGTGTGTGTGTGTGTGTGTTGCAAAATAATAAAGGAAGAAACAAAATGACAGGTAAGAATTGGGTGGGAGTGTGTGAGGTGGGAGGACTCCTGCCATAATTGACAGGTCCACTCAACCAGAATTTTCTTTTAAGGTTCGAACTGACCATCATTTAGCCAGACAGGCTCCTGCTGCTTCTACATTCCATTTAATAAGGGCAAGTGTCAGCAAGGCAAAAATAAAAGAGCTGTCTTAACAAGGCTCCTTTAAAATTTAATAGCATTGACATTCCAGCATATTTCTCGAGACATTGTTGCATTACTTTCCCTGTTTTCCAGACGATGATAGATGATTTAGGATCCCCGACGAAATAAATATTATGTATTATAATATATAATATTATTTTTGATTATTTAACATTTTATATGAAAATAAGTGGAACCGTGTGAACAATTCTTACTTTTATTTAATGAATGTGTAATATTATTTTCTATAACTGTTAGCTTTCTCTTTTTTCATGTGAAGCATTCTTAAAAGTAAATAAACATATTTTTGTTACAGAAAAGTATCATTTTTACGCCAAACTATTTATAATAATGATACAAATACCACTATTAACAACAATAATAATAGTTCATCTAAGAATGTGATAAGTTCCTTCAGTTAAAATATTTGCTGAAAGATGTTTCATTGGGGACGTCAAGCCAGCTATCACCGTCTAGAAAATACCTGAAATCTTTCTTTTTTTGTGTGAAACATTCTTAAAAGTAAATAAACATATTTTACAGAAAAGTGTCATTCTTATACCCTACTACTACTACTACTACTACTACTACTAATAATAATAATAATAATAATAATAATAATGATAATAATAATAATAATACTATATAATAAGTGAATGCAGCAAACTGGCCCAAAAGGAATACAAGAACAGACACAACCAAGTGGGTAGGGTATTACACTGGGAATTATGCAAACAATTGCATCTCGAACGCATACACAAGTGATACAAACATAAGCTAGCAACAGTACTGGAAAACCAGGATCACAAAATCCTATGGGACATGGACATACAAACTGATAAACTCATCCAAGCGAGAAGACCAGATGTCATAATAATCAATAAGAAAGAAAAGTCCTGTCAAATCGTAAACTTTGCTGTTCCAGCTGACCACAGGGTGAATATCAAAGAAAAGGAGAAACGGTGCAAATACACAGAGCTAGCCAGAGAGCTGAAAGTGATATGGAATATCAAGAAAATAAAAATGATACTTATAATAGTAGGAGCACTAGGAACAATCCCGAAAAACTTTGAAAAAAGAATGGGAGAAATGGGAATCAAAAAAATAACTGGAAAAATACAATGAACAGCAATAATGAAAATAGTTGAAATATTAAGAAAAACCCTTGAATGTGGAAACTAACACACAGGAGCATCAAGCGCAAGCCAGACTAACTGCTGCAAAGGCAAAACATGAAACACTACATGGAACCAAGAATACTGAAGCCACATATCTATAAGTTCACTAGCGCCACCCCCATCCTCCGATTGCCACATCACTGCCCCCTCCCCCAAAAAAGAGTGAGACTAAATAACCAAGTAGAGTCAAGGAGGAAGGAAAGACCAAGGAACTGACCAAGCCTCTGCCAGCTAAGTGCCAAGAGAACTAGAATCTTCGGGAGTCTTATTACCACTCAAATTCCAGTGAAGACTAATAGCCGCTGCCAACAAGAAATCAATGCAAGCAGCTGTTGCGATAATGCAAATTTATTTGCAAATGTTATCGAAAGAGGTGGAGAGTACTGGAACTTGGGGAGACTTGTTGTCACTCAGCTTCCAGGCAACACCACAGCCTGTTTTCAGGGAGAGATCTTTGATGACCTGTGTGAAAGCTCCTTGTGAGCCAATAATAATAATGATGATAATTCGTCTAAGAATGTGATAAATTCCTTTAGTTAAAATGTGTGTTGGAAGCTGTTTCTTCGAGGACGCCAAGTCAGCTATCACCGTCTAGGAAACAGCTGAAGTAATGTAACAATGAAATGCTTCGAGAAATAGTCGGGATGCCATAATATTTTCATTTTACTTTTTACTAATTGAAAACTGGAGGCAACAAATGGAAAGACTGTCTCCAGTTAAAGATCTACTCGACTGTTGTGAAACGCATTACTTTATACAACTCTGAGTGCTTGCCACCGAGGAGGACGGAACAAAAAATTGCCTCTATGGAATCCAAAATATTTTGCTGAATGTTTGGAATATCAGTGTTCAACCACATTTGTAATGAGGAGAGAAATTCTACGAGAATGATATGATGGATGCATAATGTGAGTCAAAGAAAAACTTGGATCTGATGACCTCAGAGGAAGATGAAATTAGAACAGTATAGGGAGATGTGTTCAGAACAGAAGACTTTGTTGGTTTGCTCACATTCAAAGAATATATGAGAGTGCTTTGTTTAGTAGATGTACAACTGTTTATGTAGCAGTTTCGGTTGGTAAGGAAAAACCAAGGAAAACATGCGAAGAATAGATAGGAATAGATTGAAGAGGAATAAATAAAAACCTAGCCAGAAATAGTTTAGATTGGAATTCAATTTCTTAAAGCCATCCAACACATGCCTGAATGTAAAACAAACGTTAAACTGCTGATGATTCTATGTACAGTCAAAGTAAACAACTTCACAAGTCACTTTGTATCATTAGTTAGGACATTATGCAAACTAAAGAGAACGCATACTGTGTAACCTTATTTATAAAAATCTATTGAATGCCTTCCTTTCTTGAGAGACAATGGACATCTTCAGAAAAGCTGCCTGCTCAATGAGATCTTTTCAGTAAAGAAAGGTGTGGAAAGGTGAAAAGAAGAAAAGTAAAATGCCGATATTGTCAACGGGGTTCCTCTGGTCCTTTTCATCAAACGCACAGGGAAAACGCATTTGCAAATCTTGGACGTCTTTAATCCATTATGCCCAACAAACAAATGAACCTACTCTCCTTCACACCGTCTGTCAATCAGGAACATTGTGTCTGGTTGTTAGCCGATCATTGACCACTACTATGCCCATACAGATTAACATCATAACTGCAATGCAAATTTTGATAGCGCCGCCTATGCTTGTAAAGTCTAATGTTCAGTCATCTAATTCAATCAAGAGGCCATAACTTTCTTTTTTTTTATGAAAATCGCTTCGGACAAGGCATGAAGCCACTTGATTTAAATAACTTTAAAAAAGTAAAATATTACTTCAAGGTAAAAAAAAAAAATAAGTGTTAGATGGATAGATTCTAACTCAGAATGTCGTCTGCAGGATGTATCAATGCATAACACTAAACATGCAGTTTTGCACATGTTTACAGACCAATTACACCATATATTGTAATCAAACTGCTACTATATAAGTATGTTTATGGTTTTAACCATGTGGTTTGGTAAACAGTGTAACAAAAGGATTTTCCTTCTAAATAAGACCACAGCTCTAGTTTAAAGCAAGTAACAATGTTTTTTTTTTGTTTTTTAAGCTTCTGTACCAAATGGCTAATCAAAAATATGATATTGATCCGGATTAAATATAAAAATTGATGAATTTGATTGAAAGTGAAAATTTTGTTTTTCCCAACACAGACCAATATTTGGCATACATGACTGAAAAAAGACCAAATCATTCATAGTAAAATAAAAAAAAAAAAATTAAAAAGTCACAAACGTGTTAAGAGGAAAACATTTTGGTAACTTTTATACAAATTTATTTATTAAATAAGACCGTAGTGAAATCAAAACGAAGAAAAATCAATTTGCTTGAACGATATTGTTGGGGCAGCTTATTGCAAAATGAAGTCCGTTCCTTAAAGACTGGAAAGGAATATTTAAGCACAAATGCAAAATGTTTTGTCTACAGCATCAAAACAATCATTGAATTTAAAAATAATTTTTTTTAAAAATGTGCCAGTATTAACAGGAAAGGGGAAGGGACAAAAATATTGTAGAAGCAACGTTGCCACTTTTGTTTAATTTATTTTTTTATGAAAATCGCTCTAGACAAGGCATGAAACTACTTTATGTAAGAGGTTAAAAAATTACCACTTCAAGGTAAAAAAAAAAAAAAAACTTGCCAATGATATTGTTTGATGGATAGATTCCAATCCAGAAAGCAGCAATTCTTGCTCCTTTGTCAAAAACATCGTCCATGGAATGTGAGGACTAAAGAACAAAATAAGGGAAGCAAGAGTTATAAAGCTACGAACGTTGACTTTCTTCTCTTGCAGTTTCGTGACTGACATGTCTTTTATTGACACCTGCAGAGACACAGTTGATCAGACAGATGATAACAGATCTTAATTTCAACTCCTCCTGGATTTTCACTGGAGTCATTGGGAGAGGGGAAAGGATAGAAAGAAAAATGTGAAAGAAATGGTGGAGAAGCAACGTTGCCACTTTTGCTGAATTTATTTGCAATTTCGTTTCTTTAGTGACCTTGTAGGCCGGTAATAATCAAGACAAAAACAGTTTTATAATTAACAAAAAGTGAATTAAAAGTATGTTACATAAGTAAACGTCATGATTCTGGGATCATAACTGCCCGAATCACTGCCATGATGTTTAGATGTAATTGTATTTGTTGTGTCTGAGTAATTCCATTTATTCTTGAAATGGATAAATCAGCTTATTCTACAACAGTGCTTCACATGTCTTGTCTTACCACCTGCAGATGCAGAGGCGGTCAGAGGATAAGAAATCACAATTCCTGGATTTCACCAGAGTCATTTTAGACATAACTCTGACACTATCAAATTGCCAATGCTCCTACCATAGTGAAGAAGGGTTAGTCTTTAGGGATGTGCTGTAGCTGATGATTGCGTTTGTTTTTGGATTGTATATTTTGTTTTTGTTTTTTATTTCTCAGCTGTTAACTATACTGAATGATTGCCAAATTGCATGTTAATATTTTAATAAAGAAATGTTGTTCACCAACCCCCATTGAATGAGGTCCAAAAAACTGGTAGATCAGGAAACTCGAAGAATCAGCGCATATGCTAAGGAGAATGACCTTAAGTAGGTTGAATATAGGAATGGAAACAATATGGAAACGGATAATTAAAAAGAATAATAATAACCAGAATTATATACAACTAGCAGGCCGCCCGGTATTGCCCAGTTGTATGCATAATATTATATTTTAATTAATACAGAAACTGAGATGTGCATGCGAGTATTATGTTTTTTTTCTAAACAGTTCACTTCTTGTAAGCAAAAAAAAAAAAAATACTTGAGCTGAGATTGAAACCAAAACCTAAAGACAGTGAATCAAGTACGATAAATATTAGACAAACTTGACACGATCTTTAAAAAGTGTTTTCAAACCTACTTATTCTTAACATAAAAGCTGTCATATTTCATGGCTGCGCATGCGCCTTCATACCAAATTTCAAGTCTGTAGATAAAAAATTTAAGTATATAGGTTGAGAAGTGTCATCACACACACACACACACACACACATATATTTTCACTTTTATAGATATACTAGCAGTTCAGTTCAGCTTTGCTCGGCCCCTATGTACTGTTCATAACTTTATGTGCATATATAATAAAAAGTTTGACTCATGTCCAAGCAACCTACATCTAAAATTTCAAGTGTTTAGACCCAAAATTGGCAGAGGAGTTTGGTAGAATCTGCAAAGATCTTTCAACTTTGACCTCTTGGCAACCAAATTTTCGCCCAAAAACTGATTAAAAAGCTTGCTGCATATTTGAATACCCTTTATGTAAAATTTCAAATGCTTAGGCCCAAAATTTGCTGAGTAGTTTGCTAGACACTGCAAAGGTAAAATCTTTTGAACTTTGACCCCTTGGTAGCCAAATTTTCGGCCAAAAACCGATTAAAAAGTTTGCCCTATGTCTGAATACACTTTATGTAAAATTTCAAATGTTTAGACTAAAAATTGGCTGAGAGGTCAATTTTTTTTTTAACTTTGACCCCAATTTTGACCCCTTAACATTTATTGTTTTGGGATCAAATCAAGTTAAAAAGTTTGATCCATATCCAAGGAATATACATCTAAAATTTAAAGTGTTTAGACTCAAAATTGGTGGAAGAGTTTGGTAGAGTTTTCAAAGATCAAATCATTGAACTTTGACCCCTTGACAGCAAAATCTTTGGCTGAAAACTGATTCCCAAATCTCAATACCCCTTATGTCAAATCTCGAGTCTGTAGACTGAAAATTGACAGAGTAATTTGGTAGGGAAATGTGCACACACAGACAATAGTTGGAAGAAACTGACATTTTGGAAAACTTTCTGAATTAGTGTCATAAAGATGTCGTTGCCTGCATTTTTCACTTTCGTGTGTAATGAAATAAGAAGTTTCAAAAGTCCATAGCAACTTAGATATGGGAAAAAGAATAGCGAACCAGTAAAAAAATTGAAAACTATTTCATCACCCTAACCAGTATCACCCTAACCCAACTCATCCTAACCATATCACCCTAACCCAACCACAACTCACCTTAACCCGGAATCTGATTCGCTCTAACCCTAACCCAATTCGACCTAACCCAAATATGACTCATCCTAATGTGACTTCCCCTAATCTGACTCACTCTAACCCTAACTTCACTCACAATAATCCCACTCATTTTAACCCTAATCAGACTCACTTTAAATCTAACCTAACTCACCCTCACCCAAACCCAAACCCAACTCACCTTAACCATACTCACACTAACCCTAACACGACTCACCCTAATCCTAACTTGACTTACAATAACCTAACTCTAATTTGATTCACTTTAGCCCTAACCCAACTTACCCTAGCCCTAACTTGATTAACTTGAACTTTTTTACAAAATTCAACCAACATGAAAATAAAATCCTTAGTAAATATTAGTATCAAAATAAATATAATGACTAACAGTAGATTAATGCCGTTACATGGTCTTCTAGTCTGTTGTCCATTTGTGTGATGTTTGTTGACATAAAAAATGAAAAGAAATCGATAGACTGTTTCGCAATCATGAATTTGTCATGCATTTTGTTATCCAAATTTGCACCAGTTCAATGCAATTATGCATTCAACCTGCACCATGAAAAGAGCGTTTCCTTTTGATCTCATTGTTTTCAAACAGTTGGCTGCATTTCAAACTTTCTTTGTTTAATTCCACGATAAGCTTCAAAAGTATGAATCAACTTTGAAATTGTTTATTAGAACCCAGGCAACTCAGATTGTTCGCGTACTCACTCGTGTGCCCGACACTGATGATTAGTATGCAAGTCTCCTAGACCTTTTTCTCACAATTTGCCCTGAGCTATGTTCATCTTTTGTTCTGTCCCCACTGGGATCTTTCAACCACCCAGTTGCTTCCGTTAAGATAAACACAATACCTCTACGTTGCATGTTTAAAAAGAATGTGTCCTCCATAGTATCAAACCTGATGGAATGGTTAATTGTAGGTATACACTGCTTCATACCCTCCAAAAAATTCCAATAAAAACCTAATAGCCAGCTATGGTTCTCTCCAGAATGTGCTGCAGCCATTGCGCACAGAAATCCCTATTTCCATTGCTTCCAACATAATAGATGTACTGAGACTAAAGCCGCCTTCTAGGACTGCCAGCAACCACTGTAAAAGAGTAATAAAGAGTGCAAGAGAATTATGTGCTCAGTCCATCAAGTTCAAAGTAGCTAAGCAGCAGCTTGGTTCCCACTAATTTTGGCAAATAACAGAGTCCTGGATAGAAGTGTGTGCTCTATCCCAACCATCATCAATGGACCTGAGGTAATCTATTTGCATCAGACAAAGAAAAATTCTTTGCCAAAAACTTTGCAGCTAATTCTATCATATGCGATCAGAGCAGTGAACCCCCCACCCGTATTTCCTCCTGTATCTGAAGATATGCTATGCAACATACAAATATCTGTGTGTGATGTTGCCAAGCTAATCAAAAACCTTGATTCCAGTAAAGCAACTCATCTTGACAGCATTTCTATAATAGTGTTCAAAAAGCTTCGACCATAACTAGCTCCCATACTTACAAAGCTGTTTAAACATTGTTTTAAGGAGAATTGCTGCCAAACACCCTGGAAAACCTTACCAATATGCCCCGTATTTTAAAAGTTTGGTGATCGATCATCTCCCTCTTAATATAGACCAATCAGTCTCCTGTGCATCATGAATAAGTTGCTGGAATCTGTTAAATAGAGACGTAGTCAACCACCTCAGCAAAAATTACCTCCTCAGTGGGGGAGCTCGGAAGTTCCCTGCAGTTGATCCTCATGATAATTACTTGGCGGTATGGAGTAGGATCTGCAACGTGTGCAGCTAGCCAGCTAACTAGATGGGGTCTACCAGTGTGGATAATGCCCCTCAATCTGTATGGTAATAACAAATAGGAATGAATGGTAATAAATTATACAGAACGATGTAGAAAATTGAAAACACTGTGGAATTTCCACAGGTACCGCTTATATATATATATATATATATTCTTGGCAATGTTCATAATGAGTAAATATTAGAAAAAAAAAACTGAGAGTGTACCAAATGAATTAGATACTGGCTTTATTAAAACCCACAATCAGATAATGTCCCAACTTAGTGTTATTAATTTATGGTCTGCAAAGGTTGAGCAGTTATGTTGTTGTTGTTTGAATAATGTATCTTAAGTTCTGGTTGACTGGTGATTTACATCTACTTAATGACCGGGAGGTGGGGTGATATTGCAAAAAGGAAAAGGAGCCTGAGTAAAACGTAATTATCAATAAATATCCTTGGTGGATCTGTGTAACTAGCGACACTGAATCTGTTAAAACGTTGCTATAGTCTGAGACTGGTAATGATCTGGACTCTTTGTACATAATGAAAACAGATGGGCAAAAAGCATTGTCCCTTTTAATTTAACTTTGGCATTTAGCATAATGGATTAGATCGTGATATTTTGTATTAATTTTTTTAAGCGGTTAATGTCGTTTGTCTGAAGCATTGCTAGTGTGTATATTAAAAGAAATTTATTGAAGTCAGTACAATGCAGAGGTGTAATGGATAAACACGAACTGAAGCAAATTAAGTGAGAATAAGCTATACAGAATCATCTTTATTATTACAATGCATGTGTACTTTTTTTTAAATTTTATATTATAAAATATAAAACTGCATTGTGTTGTTACTTGCATCAGTATGGTGAGATGGATGGAAGTTTATATTGTATGATATTTCGGGAAAATTTGCCTTCGTCAGATATGTGTTCAACTTTAATTCAAACGTGCATACAGGGCTATCATAAACATGAATAGCTTTACAGAAATTGAAAAGGGCCTGAAATTAATTTTATTTTGTTATAAAATTTAAAGATTTTAATAAATTTTAAATTTTTTTCTTTTTTTTTTTTATTGTCAACAATATCCTCCTCACTAACGTGATGTACTTGCAATAACCCTTATCCCTGAGTGGCTTCTGGGCCTTGATAAGTGGTGATCACTGTGTAAAAAAAAAAAAAAAAAAAAAAAAAAAAAAATTAAAAAAAAAAATGATGTCCGTCATCAGTTATGTAATTTTTAGATTTTTGAGGATTTCCACCCTTATAGAGATGTGATCTCTGCTTTTCGGGATTTCAAAAAAGCGAAGTTCTACTTAAATAACTAAAGCCTTCTATGAATGTGAATTCTCAATTTTTTTTGGTCAACATTCAGTTTTTTTTAACTAGAATTATGAACCCAATTCTATCAACTATTAAATTGTTTTTGATGCCAATACATAGTTAAAACAAAAATTGTTTTAGATTATTAAAATAATTTCCAACACGCTTTGATAATATGTACTCATTCATATATTCTTTTATTACTGATTATATTTGAATTTATGTTTTGAAAATGTACATCATACTGCCATGCTATAATAAGGTTATTAGTTTATGATAATGTTTTAAGCTTTATTTATAAGAAAGTTGAAAAGGCTAAGTTAGTAGAACCTAAGACTGATGATCTCAAAGACTTTGTTTCAATTTCCGTTCATATTATCTGCTTTTTTATTTGTTGGGAATTTATTATTTACTATTTACAATATTATCCGTTAATAGTATTCATATTATTTGGATTCATCGGACTATTGTTTTCATCTTGAGTGTGATTTTCACAACGTTTTGGTTGATACATCCTCTGACCTTCTTCAGGTGTATCTTGTTGAACTCAGGAATGTTTCTGTTGAACTCAGGAATTTGGACGGAATTTCGAGCAAGTAATTCACAATTGTATTTTTCAGTTGCCCACACTGAAGATTGAACCTTCAACCTTCAGGAGAATATTACTTTTTTTAATTGATTTTTCCAAGTATGATGACCACTGTGCTACGGATCCTTGCGGACAATTCTAGTACAAATTTTAGGAGCCTTAAACCTATTTTTATTTCTCATTATTAATATCACTATTTATTACTAATTATTAATATATATTAACGTATCTCTCTCTCATATATATATATATATATATATATATATATATATGTGTGTGTGTGTGTGTATATATATATATATATATATATATATATATATATATATATTAATGTTTTTTACTTATTACTTGTATATATTATATATATATATTGTTTATAATTAATGGCATTTTGCCATGGGAATAGAAGTAAATGCCTTTCGTCTTATCGAAGAATTACTTTCTGTCTCCTTCCCCCATATAAGCATATATTTTAATTTTGACTTTCTTAATTGAAATAGGAGTTATTTTTAACTGGAGCAAAGTGTAGTATCTGTTCTGATAGATATTACTGACCATAACTTTTACCTGTTTTTAACAAGCTAAAAAATTTCGTCTATTTCTATTTACCAAGATTGATATTTTATTTTTACTAATCATCACTAGCACATGATCCAAGTTGTTTTTAGCAAGATCTACAACAGATGTGCTGACTGGGATATCACACAGGATCAGGGAGTCTATCAACGAAGACTTCTTTGCTAGAATCTAGCGCAAGAGTCTGCTCCACAGGCTTGTTAGCTACGGAATATCTGGAAATGTCCTCTCAACCATCAAACCGTTTCTCTCTAATAGATCTATGAAAGTAATTGATGGATAGAAGTCCGAAGAACATGTCAGTGTGTCTCAAGGATCCATTTTGAGTTCAACTCTTTCTCTGATCTTCATAAACGATCATCTAAATCTGAGATCGTTGCTTGACATCTACACAGACGATAGAACTACAGGGTGGAACGATAAAAGTGCGCCCTAAAGAAAACTACACTACAACTTTATTTTTAAACTTTTATTGAAAAAAATCAATTCGGGTAACTTAATTATGTAGTAAAGCTAATATCTATTCAATGTAGCCATCTTCAGCCTCAAACACTGCCTCGATACGAGTCCGAAACTAGGAGCATGCCTTTTCCACAAATGCCGGGAGGAACTCGGTGAATACTGGCAATCAGGCTAGCTTTGGTGTTGTGGGAGGTCATGTTGGTGATGTTCTTGATGTATGAGTAAACGTAGTAGTCCTGTGAGTTCAGGTTAGGGAGGGGCAGTGAGAGAAAGGTACAAAGTCGTAGCACTTCTTCTGAAGCCAAGCTTAGGTCTCTTTGGACTTGTGGGCAGGCACCGAATCCTGCTGCCGTACCCAGGGTCTGCCAGCAGCTGCCTGATTACACTAGAGGATCACCGCATTCTTCAGTACATCCTGGTGCCTTTGGTGTTGACTTTCAAGCCGACGTCAAAGATGTGAGGTGACATGATGTGGACCTCATTTAAAACCACATCAAAGACCATAACTGTGGCCAAAAACTTTGTTTAAATCATCTTGGGCTCGTCCCTGTTATTCGTGGCAATCCAGCAATGCATTTTGAGGGTGCTGGCAATGGTCCTGTTGTCATAACTTGGATCAGTAGAGAGCATGAGTTGTACAGCGGTGCATCTCTGATCTCGCTTGTTGAACATTGTATCACTTTCAGACATGATAGAAGGCTCCTATCGCTCTTTGTACATAACTGGCCAACTAGTAGATGGTCTGCAACAAAAAGAAAACCGGTTTTCATCAAACGGAAATGGAATCATGTCACTTTTTTTTTTTTTAGTGTGACAATTTTATCATTCCACAGCACTTCAAAGAGCATTGACAATCATGACCTTTCTGACTCTCTCTTCTGACCCAAGCTTCTCTCTACTATAAATGCTCAGATCCTCACCTCTCCCCTGTCGAAATGAATGATCCTCTCCTCAAGGAAGTCTCATTCTTTGATAAGCTTCTGGGACTGACTTTCACTCCAGATCCGAAGTGGAAAACTTCCATCAAATCTGTTACTGAGGTTGCTGGAAAAATTATTGGATCATTCTACCGTTTTAGAAAGTACCTCAATCCTTAATGCAATCCTGCACCTGTATAAGAGCCAGATTCGCCTTAAGACATCTGGGGGTTCTGTTTTGACAGAATTGACTCCACAATCTAATGAGAGATGTTCTCCCCTCATCCCATTGCCCCAACGAGATACTCTGAATGGAACAAAAATAAAAAATTTCCTTAGTCATAAAGGATTTTTCTTCCTCCTGATGGAAGGTAGGACAGGTGCCACATTTTTGCCGACGGCCAGTTGTGTGTAAACCAATAAAAATTCTTGTGTTGTAAATGCTATGAAGACTAATCTTTTGATGTAAGATATGTCTTCAATTAAAATTCCAAGACGTTTTGAATGCTCTCTTAACTTTAACAAGTACTTTATATACAACTATAAACTGTCTAATTGACTAGCTGCTTATTTCCTATAAAAAAAAAACTATAGGAACATGTACCCATAAGCTATAACAATTATGGGATATTTTTACTGCCTATACTAACCAGATGTATTTTATTTTATTTGTGCATGCAAACCAAATATATTTAGGTATTATTTTCATTTTGTTACACGTTTTTGTAAATGACTTTTCACTTCTCATGTTTCTACTAAGATCAGGTCATCATCAAATGATCTCTTTTACATCTTAAGCAGCCTACTGCATGGTTGTAGCCAGCGACATTGATATGAAATACAATTTGGGCTGTTTTGGAGGACTGGCAGCAAGTGAGATAGCCATACTATTTGAGACGTCATTCGGCGCAATTTCTCATAGAAGCCTTAACAGTGAGACCGGTAGTTTTCTCCATCAATGCACTGCAACCAAAATCATATATTGCAGTCATACAGGAATACAGGTTGGACATATGTGTAGATTCTCTCACATATGGAATCCCTGTGTTTTGTAAACTTGTCCACAGCTGCTTTAAAACTCTATGCAGCAGATATGACATGTTATAGTTGTGTAATTAACTCACCAAACAGACATGTTTCAACTACTAAAATTAAGATATGTATGCGACTAAACTTTACTTTAAGAATATCTATTCCAATATTGCTCAAAATCTATCAGATAATTGTTGATTTTAGAAAAAAAAAACAACAAAAAATCTCATCTAGCTACGACGATAACAAAGAACTTTCCCTTCTCTCTTTCTCTTTACCAAAAACCAAATGGCTACTAAAACATAATTCCAAACTGCAGCCACTACTCACCTCATGTACAAGACTTGTGGCCATGTTTATAGCTCCTATCCTCACAGTACAACGCTCCATGAAAATGAGACCTGGCTTCTGACTAAAGCAGATCTCCAATGATTGCAATGACAGAATAATGATTAAACGGATTTGTAACATGAAGTCTGAGGATGCGCCAGCTGTAAAGTTGCAGAATCTACTCAAACAGCTTGGCCTTATGAACATTGATGTCTATTATATAAAGGGCAGTTGTTTCTTTTTTTTATATCAGTTTGTTTTAGCTAGGGATGGGGTATTCTACTGGATGCCAAACATTCACATACTATCTCATATATTATAGCTGAGAGATTATTTTAACATTCTAACCATCTGTTTAAGGGCAATTGTTTGAATCTCTCTTGCACTTGGTTTACCAGGCATATTTGCCAGGTAGTTTTTTTTAAATCTTTTTCATAAGGTG
Organism: Euprymna scolopes; assembly: GCF_053919585.1. Taxonomy (NCBI): domain Eukaryota; kingdom Metazoa; phylum Mollusca; class Cephalopoda; order Sepiida; family Sepiolidae; genus Euprymna; species Euprymna scolopes. Next base: position 73,377,406 of record NC_136510.1, read on the forward strand.
AAAGGGTTTTAAAAAGAAGTTAAGATTCAGATAATCTTAATTAATTTTGTATCGCTAACTGTGGCTGGAATTTCATAGAAATCATACATTTTTAGATATTTTTTAATGGGAGCTTGTACCCATATTATGGCTCCTAGCAACCCTTTGAAATACTTAAAAAAACCTGAAGTTTGGTTATGATGAAAATTGCTTACACTAAACAAGAAGAATACCCATCCCACAAAGATTAAAATGAATCCCCCAAACAACTGTTTTACGCTAGTTTTATGTCACCATACGACTATTAAACTTAATATACATATGTTACTAAATCTTATGTCTAGAATATTTATTCCAATTTTGATCCAATTTAAGTGATTTTAACTTTAGAATATGTCTAACATTTTGAGCTTTAAAAAATATTGAAATTCAGAAAATCTAGTTTAATTAGTATCAATAACAATAGATCTAATTTCGAGAAAATCAGAAATATCTGACATTTCATTTGGAAGTTTGTGTCCATATTATGCATCCTAACACCGTTTTATGTATTTTTGCACCGTTGTGTACATGTGAAATATTTTTGTCTTTAATATAAACGAGTGACATGAAAGGGGAGATAATTAAAATTTGGGGGAGAAATAAACCCCAAATCAAATAAAATTTCAGCAAATACATTAAATTTAAATAAATCTATTGAAATAAATTGAACATCAAATAATAAATCGGTTTAGATATAACAAAAATGGGTAATTGAAATTGAAATTCAATCTCGATGAATATTTTATTTTTATTAGTTCAATAAGGAAAAGCAGAGGTATTTTTACTCTCACAGTCAAAAGTCCTAATACTAACACTCAAATCACCGTCCTAATTTAATAATAGTTTGTTTTTTGTCTTTTGGCGGGGGGAGGTTCATTATTCACTGATAAAAAAGAAAGAAATTGATTTATCTTTTCCTCATTCTTTCTCTTCATTCATCCATTGCTTTTAGCTAAGCAACATCTTTTAGAGGGTGGGTAGAATTTGTGTTTATATGCAGTGGTTTATTCTTTTTATATGGTTGGTAGGTTTTGTAGTTTAGGTATAATGTAGGTCTAGAAAATTTATTTCTTTTTATGTGCGTTGTTATGTCTAGTTGTAATTCACAGAATTTGAATGTTTTAATGATTTTTTCCCCTGCATTTCTCAGCCGTTCATGTCTTCCATTATAAATATCCATCGTCTATGTAAATTCCATTCATTGTTTTGTCGAGTGTGTGCAACATTTTTTAGAACATAAAAATTCCAAAAATACCTGAGAGTTCGGTTCGGCAAGAAGGTCCCATTGTTACATTAAAAGTCGTATTTAGTTGATTTATTGTTCAAAACTGAATTTTTAGCAATGCTTAATTATTTATGCTATCTATCTATATATATATATATATATATATATATATATACACACACACACACACTTTTTGTTTTTACTTAAGCATTAATATATCGCTACACATTCATGAGCATATTTTGGTTAGCTAGTTACTAGTAACTTAAGACCTATTCAGGCGATATAGCTTATACAAAAGCTGAGTTCGTAATGAAAATCGTTCAGGTATTCAGCATCACAAGAAATTATTATCAGGAGGTCATATTACATGTTATTAAAAATAGAAGAAAAAAATAAAAAAGGAAATGGTTTTTAATATATGGGAAGAAGACAAAAAGAAAGGTGTAGATTAAGGCTTGTATTGAAATAGAGAAAAAAAATGGAGGAAAAGGCTTGTTCATTCCCTTAGTCCATATGTTAAGCTTTAGAAAAGGCAAAATACAATTTTTGAAGACCCCCCCCCCCAAAAAAAAAAAGCTAAATTCGCAAAATTTAGCTTTAAAAAGATCAATCTGGCAATTCTTGACAAGAATATGAGAGTAGCCTCTCTTGGATGTAGCCTCGTTTTCAAAAATCATAATAACTAATACGATTACTGTTGCAATAGCACGAGAAAGAAACTCGCAGTAATTTCAATGTACAGCAGTTCTTCACCAAAGAAAGAAGTCAGCGAAATCTTACCTAAAAAAAGGAACATTCGAAAGTAACAGGGGAAAAAAAGAACTTGTCTGCCAAGAGGTGTTCGACTGAAGGAGTAAATTAAAGATTTTCTCTTACAATTGATTTTAATTATTTGTGTTGAACTATGTAGCACAATATTACTTTTTGATTATTTATGAGTACTTATTATTTATCTCATTAGGATCAGTTCTATATTTAAAACTTAATGAACACTAATTTCTTGGAAATGTTTATAAACTCATATTTGCTGTGTGTTATTGGTTTTTCTGACAAAAAGACTAATTTTTTGCGCTATCCAGAAAAATATCAGCTTTATCAAAAATATTTGTTGGTTAAATACATTTCTCATTCTGCACAATTTCCACAGGTCCTGCTAGTATATATATATATATATATATATATATATATATATATATATATATATATATATAATGTTATAGTAAAGTGTAGTTCCTATTTACTTGCCTTCGCACGGGGGCAGAGTTAGACATGAGGTCGGTTTTTAATGTGGAGAAAATCCAGCTCCTCAAAAAGGATAGGAAAAGAAATTGTCTCAGTCTAGAGGGATTTCTCCTCTAATGACCGAGGACAGAAAAAGTGAAGTGTAGTATCAGAACAGATACTACACTTTATTCCTATTTAATCAACGTTTGTTCCTCAAGGTTTTCTTATACATTTTAATCACACAAAATGCATGGTAAAAAAAATCCTCAATTTTAGGATTGGGATATGTTTTTAAAAAGTTGTCATTTTAATTGTCCTAATGAGCCATAATTTATAAATAACTCATTAAGTGTTCCATCTCTTAATAACTTTCTATACTTTTAAAACTCTCTCAATGTATGTTGTTTGCTCCCCGCTCCCTTGTTATTATTCTGTACGTTCTGTCTTTCTATTTCACCCGTTAAAGAACTGAACGATTACAACAACTAGAATAGACCATTATAAACAGAAGGAAATATGACTACATGCAGTAATACTATTAACCCATAATCGAAAGGAAAAAGTGAGAAAGAAGCAAATTTGTTAATTTTGTTATCATTTTTATATTTAATTGGCTTTGGAAACTAACTTTCTTCTGAAAGAACGAGTGGCCCAATGAATCACTTTTTTTTTCATTAAATGTTGGAATATTTTTTTATATGATATGAGGGTATGATTAAGAAAATTGTAAGGTTCTACTTATAGGCCCTGGTGATAGGAGCTGACCAATCAAATGGAGCCGTATCATATTTAGCGTCCCTGCTAGCTTAGATAAATACTTTTGCAGTTTTAACAAAAAAAGCTACAATACCCTGGCCTTTTGGCCAAGATCAAAGTAAAAAAAAAAAAAAAAAAAAAAATTTACACACACACACACACACAGAAATTGTTAATATATTCTTTTTAAAAACGCTGGGGTTTTCATTAGTTAGTTTAGAGTCCACAGAGTGAATGAGGTATTGTGGTAAATGTTGCCAGTCAAGAGTAAAGTCGCCAAAGACTCCATTTTCACTTTAGCAACAAAGACCCTGCAACACTCCCCATCCCACTTCTTGTATGGCCTTGTGCCTAAGTTTGTTTACAAATGTTAATTTTTTGCTTTTATTTTTTGAATTTGTCATTATTTAATTGTAAAAGTTTTTTCATTATGGAAATAAACTATATAAACAAGATCAAAGTGTAGTATCTGTTCTTCAGATGCTGCACTTCCATTTCTTGTTCTCTTTTGGTAGAGGAACAGTCCTTCGCGACTGAGACAATTTTTTTATTTTTGTATTTTTTCTCCACATTAAAAAACGACCCTAGTGTCTAACTCTGTCCCGTGGGGAGGCATTGTAAATAGGTACAATAATATCAGGGCATATCCATTTACACGGAACATCTACAGAATGCCAACATCAATATATTACATATGAATGAGTCCCTTGTGGAATTTTCACAGGTCCCGCGAGTTATTACTATTTCCTGTTAATTTCAGTGTTATGTGACCAGTAGTCTAAGTCTTTATTAGTTAAATATTTAAAGGCACACACACACACACACACACACACACACACACACACACACACACACACATCTACTGCTTTATTTATATCTATACATATATACACACATCTTTCTCGGCTACATCACTGTCATTCAATGATATCGCCTGCTGCTTATTAGCATAATGCAAAGCTCTTTGTAAATAAATAAATAGGGCACTTTAAAAGTGGTGGTTAATCTTTATATAAAAGACAGTGTATATATCATTTACAAGTGCCGAGTCCATAACTGAGTGAATAGAACTGCCAGTTATCCACTAGATGGTTCTAGGTTCAATTCCTGGCTTGGGATAGGTGGTAATCTAGCTGCACTGAAGAGCTGTGATACTGTGAAACAGTCTGTTTGTAAATGATTATATTTTTCAATTTTCTTATCAGTTTGTTTAAGCTGGGGGTGGAGCATCCTACTGGATGCAAAAACATTCCGTCGCTATTCCAACCGAGATATCTTTTTAAAATTCTGACCGTCCCCTTTAAGTGCAATTGTTTTAATCTCTTGCACTTGGTTCACCGGGTATATTTGCCAGGTAGTTTTTGAAATTCTTTTTCATGAGTTACGTTGCTCTTATAATTATTGGAATTCCAGTTTCTTTTCACGCCGTACATTAGACCGTGTGTGTGTGTGTGTGTGTGTGTGCATGACATATACCCACCCATATTTATGCATGCTTTTCCCCGTTACGTGATATCCTACTATTTTAAACGGGGTAGTTTCCGCTATGTAAAACAACTCCACACAATCTCCGACCCCACTCGCTCAGTAGCTGTCACAACAATACAACTTTTTTTTTTTCTCTCTCCCTTTCTCTTTCAAGTCCCCTTAAACAAAAGCAAACGCGATCCTCATCGATAACCGGTTAAAAAGAATATGCTGTGCTGGCTAGCCTGGCTGTCAGGGTTAGGGTCCCCACAGATCCAGCCACTGTACAGGTAGAACAACAACCACAACAGTCACCTGTAATAATATACTTGAACTGTGAAACTGTCTCTCCTCCCTGTATTAGTTGAGTTTTTTTTTTTTTTTTTTCTTGTTTCCAACTACAACTGTTATTATTGTTATCTGCTTGGAATGACCACAATCACTCTCTTCACTCACCCCGTGTTATGGTCATTCTGTCTTTATTGTCTCCTGCCATTACTTTCTCCGGTCTTATCCACTTGAGGAGACACAATCCCTTGAAAATAAAAAAAGAAGAAAGGTTTTAACACCACCAAAAAATGGAATAATTCTACCAAGACAAAATCATCTTCATCCTAAAGAAGTATGAACAAAAAAAAAAATGATGATATAAAAATTTACACAGAAAGTATTTTTTTATAAATCAAGGCTAGTCTTCAAATTGCCAGACACAATTTTTCCCTGCGTGGATTATTTGGGTTACTTACACACATGCCAATATGTAAGTTTGTTCGAATTTCTCATGGGGAGCAAAGTAAAGGATTTGCTATAATTTATTCTCTCTCTCTCTCTCTCTCTCTCTATATATATATATATATATATATATATATATATATATATAATAAAAGTGAATGCACATTATCTGGCTCGCTTCAATAATTAAGTATGCAAATTTATTTTATAAGCAAAGAAATGGGGGCTTAAACTTAATAAATGATAATAAAAGATAAAAGAATTTCTTCCACTTTCAAGAGATTCACTCCACTCACCTCCAAAAATTATTCTCTTGATTTTAGTAATTTCGTGACTAAAATAGGAATTAATCTATGGGCACACTGTTGCTTTATTTACAATAATACAATCACATTTTGTTTGTTTTTTATATTTAAGTAAAATTTATCTCGCTCTATTATTTATTTCTAAAACTTTACTCGCATTTTTTTTAATAGTTTTTTGGTCAGTTCCACCTGGATTAGTTTTGTTTTATTTTTTTACAATAAGATTCACCTCACGTGTAACAACAGTGGGAAATCAATTGTTATTGATAAAAAAAAAATAAATGACTTCCTACTACCCCGGGCAACATCACATAGCCCTGCTAATATATAATAATATATAAGAATCCTAATGGATTTTCTATATCTACACCAATACCTATTATCATATCTATAAACTAATTGGTCATATTTTTATGAATTAGATCAAATAAATTTTAAAAATATTTATCACTTTTTCCCATTTTCTGAGAAGTTTTTTTTTTTAAGATATTTAATTAATTTTTTTCCTATTTTCACATCTGTGTGTGCGTGTGTGTTTCTTGCAATTATGTGACTTACATATTGGCTTTTTAACTAGGAGCAAAACGTAGTATCTGTTCTGATGCTGAACTTCATCTTTTTTGTCCTCAGTCACTGATCCAATCCAGAGTGCTCCTTTATGGGGAGCTGGATTTTTCTTACATTAGAAACTGACCTTGTGTCTAACTCTGTCCTCGTAGGGAGGCAAGTAAATAAGTACTAAGTACCTATTTATACTGAATTTATTTATTTACTATTAATCAAATATTTACTGAAGTCAAAATTATAATATAAAAGAAAATTAATTTTTTAAATTCCTATTTTAAATATAATTTAATTGCAAAATCAAATCCATCAGAATGCATTTCATTTTCTTAAACAAGGGCATTTTAATCTCCTGATAATGATTGGCAAAGAAATGAATTATGTCTGCGCTTTTCGAAATTTTGACAGGAGTTTAAAAGCATTTAAACTTTCGAATAGGATGTCATTTTTGGCTTCAAAACTTTTAGCAAATCTTCATGTATTAAAAGCTATTTGCATTCAATTCAAGAGATTAAAACATTAGCTTCACAAAATTAGTTTTATGATTTAATTCAATCAATACTTTATTAGCCAACCAATACTGTAATAATTGAGTTTATCCTTCCAGCTCACATTTTAAAAGGTTGGCTACGGTATAGTTTAAAATGGGAGAAAATAAGGGTGAAGCAAAAATAAAATATGAACACTCCCAGGCAACGTCAGGTAGATACATAAATTTGAAGCACAGTGATGAAAAAACTAAATACAATCGCTATAATGTTTGCATTAATTCTTTTAAGGTTTTAATTATGTCCTTCAATCTGAAGACTAGCTTGGATCAATAAAAAACAAAAAAAAACAATAGTCCTGCTTTTTTAGTTTTTTTTGTTTTTACTTTTTTGATCACTCTGTAGAAGGCCAAAAGCCACTCGGGGTTAAGGGTAAATGGAATGAAACGATTGTCAGCCGAAATTGAAATTGCACTGAACAAAGAAGGTCGGAGGTTACATTGGCCGAAACGCTGTGAAAATAACACTGAAGATGAGAACGATAGTCTGAATAATCTAAACAATACAAATTACGAATCCTCATCTCAAAAATTCAGAAACAATGAACGAAGTTTGAATATTTATGATACTTACTGACATTGGATTTGAAGACGACTATGTTGTAGTCTGCGGGGAAGCCGTTCAATGGGAATGTATTCTATAGACGGAAGGCCCTTACAAAGAAGATCTGTCTGTGGACTTGGAGTTTCTTTAATAATAAAAAAAAATTTGACTTTATTTGAAAGAGAAATTACAAAAACTTCTTTTGTTTTTTTGTTTCTTAAATGCGAAAACGCGTTTCATCTACCTGTTCGAGTGTGACACTTACCTGTCTGTTGATTAGTGCTTACCTGAAGATCTTGGCTTTATTTATTATGTCTGATTTTTAAGTGAGTCGACAATTTTCACCTAATTTTTTGCCCGTCCGACGACGCCTGCCACAAAACCATTCACTTAATTCATGTTAGGAGCCTGGAGTAACACAAAATTTGAGTATTTATGACAATACCTCGTTTAAGGTCATTTGTCAAGTGTTCAGGTGGTCTTGAGGATGTTCTTGTTGTTAAAGGGTAAGTATTAGATTACTCATACATATTTTTCTTTTCTTTTGGCATCATCACTCACTATCCTCTCTATCCTCTATTTTTTGCAATAAAATATTTTTTTAATAGTTTCAAATGCAAATACATTCTTTTGAAGAATTTAATAAAACTAAATTTTTATTTTATTTATATATTTTTTTACTAGGGTGTTATCACCATCATCAAGGCAGAAAGTTGAACGATAAGACAATATAGTGGTGATTAGTAATGTTGATGTTGATTGGGCGAAATTTGATTATTTAAGAGTGCAGCTCAACAAGAATTTGTTTACATTGAACTTGAAAACGTCCTGTTGTAATCAAATGGGATGGATTTTAACATTTATATATAAAAAAATAATGTGCCTATGTTATTCACTGTATTTTTTAGAATATATACTCGTGAGCAAAGAAAGAAAAATGGGCCAAACAAATTTTATACATTTTATTGCACTAAAAGCTACAATGAACAAGGAAACTTAAACGAGACTAATAACACGGGACAAGATATTTACTTTAATAAATGCTTAGTATGGAATCGCATTCCCTTTTGATTTCTTTAAAAGATCAATCCTTTTAGATATGTTCTCAACCAAAGTGAAACACTGCGAAGAGGAGATGCTATTGCATTCGCTTTGCACAGCTTCCCACAGTTTGTCATTATTTGAAAAAGTTCTTCCAGCCAATGCACGAGATATTATGGACCAAATATTCTTGATTGGGTTTAAATTGGGGCTTTGACCTGGCCAAAATATCACATTAATTGAATTATCAGAAAACCATTTTCTTGTGACTTTAGCAGTGTGTGCAGGGGCATTATTATGTTGAAAAATAATGTTCTGGGATATTCCCAGCTTCTGGATAATTGGTAACAGTCCTGTTTCTAATATTCGAATGTATTCCTTTGCATTGATTGACTTCTTACATCTAATATGTTCCCCAACTCCTGCTGCAGTAAAAGTTCCCCATACCATTATCCCTCCATTCCCATATTTAACTGTCATTTTTATGCAACTTGGCGAAAATCTTTCTCCAGTTCTTCGATTGCACGATTCGGGAGCATCACTAACAAGTCAAAATCTTGATTCATCTAACCAGAAAACATTCCTGAACCAGTCTGTACCTTTCTTGCCATAGCACGAGAAAAATCTGTTTCTATCATTGATGTTCTTCTTAGATAAAAATGGCTTCTTTGCACACCGTTTAGAAGAAAATCCCATTTCTTTCATTCATCTAGATATTGTATATCTAGAAAAAGAATTTCCAGCCCCTGTTTTGCATTCTTTGCTATGGTCAACATAAGTTTTCTTTCAGTCCTTCAAAACAGTTAATTTATGCCCGTGGTCGTCCTTCAAAGTGGATGCTCTAGGGCAACCAGATCCAGATCTCCCTTTTACCAAGCATTCGACTTCGAACCTTCAACCAATTCGATTCACTACAGAAAGATGTTTTCAGATTTTATTTTCTTAAAATATCAAAAATCTGCTTGTAAATCATTTTCGGCTGTCTTAACCTTGTAATTCGGTTTTTTATATCCTCGCCAAGATGCGGTCCTACCATTTTTAGGATTAATTTTTCCACTTATTATATACTATAATAATAATGATCTGCAAAATAGAAATTTTCAGTTAAAATTGACAAAAATTTATAGAAAAATATTGAAAAATCGATTTCTTTCTTCCTTTCACGCTTGGCCCATTTTTTTTTTTTTTTTTGCTCATGAGTGTATATCCAAAATTCATAATGATCCATTCATAAGTTTGAGAGATTACTTTGTGTGTGTGTGTGTGTGTGTGTGTGTGTGTGTGTGTGTGTGTGTGTATATATATATATATATATATATATAAGTTTCGTGGTTTAATTTTAAATTCTGAAAAAACAACATATAGAGGCATATATTCGATTTAAGAATTTATTGCTTGACAAAGGAATATATAGAAAGGGTTATTTTTTCAGAATTTAAAATTAAACCACAAAACTTATATATTCCTCTATTCTTAAATATTGAGCTTTTCCTTTTTGGCTAGGATCTCCTTGAAAGTAATTACTTCAAGTAATATCTATCAGGATTTTCATCTGAATTCTATCAGTATCTTATCTCGCTTAGCACAATTCGCAAAAAAGATTATTAAAAAACTTTTAAAATTCGAAAGTGCAGAAGTATATCTTATATAATAACCTTATCCAGATTTAAAAGGCTCAATATCAGTAATAGCGCCTAATATAAGTAGAAAAAGTTAAGATATTGTATAATTAAATTTATAATTCAAAACAAGGAATACGAAATAAAGGTGAAAGGCTCCTTATTTCATGAAGTTTCAAAGAAAGGCTCTTCTAAGAGGAGAAAAGTTAGCAAAAAGCAAGTACAGTTAAGTATCTATTTTTGCTGTTTAGCTCAATTTTCGAAAAAAAAAGAGAAAGAAAATGAAAAGTATAAGTTTAAAGATAAAATGAAAGGGAATACTTAGTAAAGTCCAATATGTATGGTTGTAAATATCCAGTAATATCCAAAAGTCTGCAATAGGTGGGGCGATTAGTGAGTCCAAAAAGAGTTCCATAAGATATTCTTTAGAATCTCTTTAAAAATACTTGAGATTAGAGAAGGAATGAAAAGTCTAAATATAAAAATCCTGTAGTAAAATGTGGGAGTAAAATCCAATCCATGGAAATAATAGTTCTTGTGCAGAGAGGTATATGAAGTCTTTTTAAAAATATATATATAGAGTTCAAATGGAAAAGAATTAAAAAGTACTAGATTTGAAATCAGACAGTTGGCAAAATAACCTTCCTTGGCCAACTTATTCTTTCCTTATATTCATAGTTGTTGTTTCACAAAGATTCGGCCAACTATTCCTCCAGCCTTTGTCAGATGGTTAACCACAATGGGATAGGAATGCTGAGTCTCTTAACTGTATCCTCAGTAATTACTGCCTCCCATAGTTGTTGTCGTTTCACCATGTTTTGGCCAACTAATCCTCTGGCCAGCTTTGGGTAGGATTGAAATCGCTGTCTTCAGACAATGCTCACCTGGAACAGTTGATACTTCTGTTTTCATTATACTCCATCTCAGTCTCATTAAAAAAAAACTTCAGACTGTTGTGTTGTTGGCAGGTTATTTTTGGGATGTAGAATATTTCTTTTGCCTGGACAGAAGTGGAAGAATATTTCCCTCCCAGTCTCTGTCTTTTGTATCTGTTTGTTATGTTTTGTTCAAACATATTCCATTGCCCATAACAATGTCCACTTTTCTTCCATCTCCCATCTAGACTTTTATCTTTTTATGTTTTCCTCTTGCTTGATAGGAAGGTAGTCATTTTCTGTCTTCTTTGGGGCTGCATTTTTAATGAGGATTATTTCATCTTCTGTCATATATATTCTCATTTGGGAAACCAGTAATTTTGATTTTTGTGAGCAATAGCCAATGGCCGGGCTTTTAAGCCTCTTAGTTTTTTTATTGTTAAAAATGATTAAGCTAGAGAGCCAAGACCTCTTTTATCAAGGCCTGATGGCTAACCTTAGTTGGCCTCTGTTATGGCTGGAGTTTTAGGAAGGTTTAAACCATTGTTTACCTCTTCCTGCCTGGTGGTCATGGATATAACCTTAAACTGTATCCGATGATGAGGCCACAGCTTGCGAGCTTTGGGGAGTGTGGAGCCACCCTTTAATTGCCATTGCTTCCAGGTCCACTCTGACCCGGAGTGGTGGTACCTGTTAGGGTCCCAACTATGGATTAAATAGAAACCGACTTGGAAAAAATATATATTCTATTAAAAAGAATTTCTTCAAAATCACTGGACTCGGCATTAAATAACCTGAAAATGGTTGATATGCCGTAAAACAAAAAAAAAAAACGATCCTGAAAAGGGTTGATATGCCGTAAAACAAAAACAACCAATCCTGCCTGGTGTATAAATAGGTTGAGGATCCTTTTTATCCTGGGTGCAGGCTTGTCAGTATTTTTATTTTTCTTCAGTCCCCATTTATAAAGCTTAAAATCAAAATGTCATGCTATTAAACTTTATGCCTAGAATCCTTATTCTTATTTTGATCAAAATCTATTACGAGTTGTTTTATTCTTGAAAATGCCTGAAATGTAAGCCTAAAGAATAAAATGAAATTCACGGAATTTTGCTTAATCAATGTCTAATGACTATGATGCCCTGACAGCAGAGCTGTGAATTCACTGATTGCAATCTTGTGCAGAGGGATAACCGCCTCCCCAACCTAAACCTATCTGATCAATCCATATTTCATATTGTTAAGAAATGAACCTACAAACGTCCTGCAACATTTCCTCTACTATGTTCATAGATTGACTCAAGCCTGAACCTATACTTAAGTTCAAGTTAATTCGTGAACATTCTTAAATTACCGCAAGTAGCCTTTACCTTTATTAAAAGGTAATTTTCTGAGTTTTGTTAATTTTACTTTTTGACTGTTTATACTACTAATCTTGTTTGCAAGTCAAAATCAGTAAATTGAACGAGCTTGAACGACACAAATGCTATACACATCTTTTTGAGACGGTCCATATATATTTTTTTACAAGTCTTTTTTTTTTCCTGTAAAAACTTTGATTTATTGATAGGAAATTTAAAATATCAGATGCAGCTATTTCTAACAAATAAGTCCTGTTTGATTTTTTTTAACTGGATTTGAAAGTCTAAGAAAAAAAAAACTAAAGCAACCCTTATGTTCATAATATGAAGAAAATATGAATATTAAAACTCATTTCCGTTTTTCTTTACATAAGTTAACAAAAACAAATATGGATAAGTTGTTATTGTATTTTTATCTTTTAAATATTTTATTTAAAAAGATAAAAGTTTCATAGAGAAAGGAAAGCTTTCTTACATATATTTACTTCTACTCTTCTGTCAATCTTCTTTGCAAGTGCATTGCCTCCGTTCAGTCTTGAAAGGCAATGGATACCTACTATTAAGGTAGCTACGCATGAAATCGTGAGGCAAGGGTTGCTCAATCTCCAACCACGCCTCTCCTGGATCGGCATTGCTTTAGTCCAGTGGCAAGAAGTCTAGGACGATTGGAAACAATGTCGCAATAAACGGAGAGTACATACAGCATCAGGAATTCCCAAATAGTCACCCATGTTAGTACTGACCAGGTTCAATGTTGCTTAACTCCAACGATTAAACGGGAACTAGTGTGTCAACGCGATCATGTGGTGCATAATTTGCATAATTGCTTGCAAGTAAATTGAATCAAAGAGTGTACGCATCTTTTTGAGATGGCCTGTATATATTTGTTACAGGTGGGTTTTTCTTCCTGAGAAAATAAACCACGTCACATTGTATTGTTTTTGTTTTGTTTTTTTTAAAGAAGTGAATAATTTTTATTTTTTATTATCACTGTTCACATTGAACGTGATCTTTATCTGATAACCTTATATTTCTGAGACCATTAAAGATAACAGTTTCTGCAAAAGCTAACATTTCTGCCAGATTGGAATGTAAAACAAGTCTCAATATCTGCCTATTGTAAGACTGTTCTATGTAATAGGAGACGTTTTATTACAGCAGTAAATTATTTTCTTTTACACTGATTTTTATCATCTGTATTTGTTTTCTGCTGGTAAGTCTTATAAATGGCATGCTCGATGCTGTGTAGAATATTTGAAAAAAAAAAAAGCAGCAAAAAAAATATCTATGCTTTTCAATTTGAGTGTCATGAGATTATAAATTAAAGCCAAATACAGGAGGAGGGTAAGAAGTGTATTTTTAGCACTGCAATTATGATGACATTTTAAAGGAACGTATTTAACATGACACCGTACCTGGTATCGCTCATGGCGCCATGCTTTCCTAAACAAAAGCGTAAGTATAAAACATGCATTTTTATGGATTACAATATAGGAAAGTTAAGAAAAGTGTTTGTAAAACCTTTTCTTTAACCCCCCCCGTCTCTCTAAGTAGCTGCCATCAATTGGCCATCTTTATTTTTATCACAAAGATGAAATTGATATTGTTTTTAACTGATTCTTTTAAAAATAAAGTCATTGTTTTAAGGGTAAGAAAGAAAAAATAAATGATGACATACACTTAAATAATTTCAAGAATATTTTTGAACAGTAAAAAAGCTCAGCTGTCAAGTGATTTATTATCTGTGATTATGAAAAATATATCTTATTAAATTTTTTTTTCTGGGTGTTCATGGGAACAGTGAGAGTATATGTGATTAAGGGATTAAAGACTCTCTCAACCTCCTCTAAATTATTGCGATCTTTAGCAATATGTCATAGATTTCAGACAGCTGACATGGGAAATTGAGGGTCAAAACAACAACAACACCAAATACTCTTGCAGCTTGTTTGTTTCGGTCGTCTAGAGCATGCTTTGTAACTCAAATCTGTGTCACCACTCTAAAATTGACGGACCCATCTACTAACTGGCTGACATCAACTGCATCAGCTTTGTAAAATTTCAACCGGCGCCGGTGAATATTGATCCGGTCAATTTTTTCTACACGGAGGAATTCAACAACACATCTCTTCTTCTGATACATGTCCATGACAGGGGTTGCTTTCTTAGAGTCTCCCACCTTCAATATCTACAACAGAGAGATGAAACTTTCAGGTCATGAATGCATGTTCAATCATCATAACAATGTAACTTGCAATACCCTTTGATCCATTTCAGCAGAATAAAAATAGGAGGCATTACTTTTGGAACGACTTTTGCACATCTACTACCCCCTACCCACCCACCCAAAAATATCTTATTCATTTTTTCAACCTGACTATACCATCAAAGGATACTGTTTTGCACACATCTGCCCATACTGTGCCAGACTTAATTTTCCTCCGACGTCATCAGAATTTAGCTGTATCATTCTCATATAATAGAAGACTGGAATTTCATTTTCCACTTCAGATTTTATATTCAATCGACATCTTTATTTCCCAATTGATTTTAGCTTTGTCTTCATAATCTTTCTTTTTTGTTCCACTCATCATTTCCATTCATTTTATATTTCATAACTGTGTCTATACTTGATATTCAATTTAGTAGCTATTGTTCAGTGGTTTGACTAGTTGAGCTTGAACTAAACAGTGACCAGAAGCCAGAGACTTGGCATATAAGCAGACTGGGATGTTCTATTGTGTTTAAATGGGCAAATTCATTCTCTGGATTCGGATTGGTTGCTGGTCCAGGAGTGGACATTCTAATGTATAAATATTGCTTTATTCAAGTAAGAGTTTATTAACTGGATACCAGTTTGAACCCTTAAGCCACTGTCATTTTGATTCTTCACCTGAATTCTCAGTATTGTCTTTTAATTCCGTCCTGTTGCAATTAGGAACTTTATTATGTTCTTTATTTTCCTCCTCCAAGAGTTCATTTATCTCATTTGAAGCAATACCATTTCTTTTATTCTTTGATTCATTCTGGTAAATGTTCTGCCATGTCTGATCAGTACACACTGACCTGTTGTAATGTTGTACATGCATAGACCCAACACGTTGTAAATAGAGTACGTTGCAACGGACATAAGACAAGTAATAATTCGACTCTTTGTTTTTTGGGGTTTTTTTTAATAACAATGACATTTATTTCCTCATTCTCCCACCATACATGACTTCTCATTATGACTGTGACGTCACTCAGGTCTGTAACGCTCTTCCTCCTTGTTATAATCTCGTTCCTTATGTCATTCTTCATTTCGTATGAATTAGCATGTGTGCGTCCACGCTCTGTTACACTGTAACCAATACTTCAACAAGACCACACAATCCTTTGCAGTTTTCCATTTTATAATAGCAGGTATCAACAGTTTAGTTTAAAGTGCGTAAATATGTTGTATTTCTGCTGTTTTTAAAATGTATGATAACACACTGATATATGGTATTGTCTTTTAATTCCTTCCCGTTGTAATTAAGAATTTTATGTAAGGTCGAGTTTAATGCTGGTCGGTGGGTGTGCTTACCCTCATGCATAAGTCTGAGCAAAGAGTCACAGTATTTATCATTTGGAACACGCTTTAAAGTTTTTACCTTGACCCTGGTCCATTAAATATAATAAAATTGGTAAAGTGTAAGCAACTGGGTCCTTCGATTTCTTTGGGTTTTTTTTTTATATAGTTTTATTTGTATATTTTTATATACAGTTTTATTTTTTTATATTTGTCTTCTGTTCCAATTTGCATGCTTCACTTCCTTATTATTGTTTCTAAAAGCACATTCGACCACTATTTAACTCTTCCATCACTTTGACATTAATTCATTCTAACACATTTTATTTTCGATCTAATTTTGCTGTACAAACATTTGCTTTTGCTAACTTGGCATCAATAAATCATTTTTAAGATCATAAATCTAAATTTGTTAGTCTTATTTTATGTGTAGTCTACTGCTTAAAATAACTTGATTTCCTGTTTAAACAATCAAGGAAATTTGTATATTTTTGACATGTCCATAGACATAGCTTTCAAATAATCTCTTTGTTTCCTGTCTTATTTGGTCTAAGAATGCATTTCAACATATGACGGAGAAGAGAGTTCTTTTAGACCCGAGACGTCTTTCGCCATCCTCACCAGGGGCAAACGATGGCATTTTGATTTTTTTTTAAAAACAAAATAGTGTAAAGAAATAAAAAAATAAGGTGACAATGAGAACGACATGTTTACAGTTTTAAATAAATAATTGTAAGTATGTCGTTTTCATTGTCACCTTATTTTTCATTTCTTTCCCCTATTTTCTTTTTTAAAAAATCAAAATGCCATCCTTTGCCCCTAAACGAGGATGATGAAAGACGTCTCAGGTCTAAAAGAACTCTCTTCTCGGTCATATATAAATTTTATACTCCAAATAAACTTTTCTAAAACATATATATATATATATATATATATATATATATATATATATATATATATTAGAAAAGTTTATTTAGGACTATCCATTCACGTGAAATCACCTTTTTCTTCACCATATTCCCTCTGCTTCACTTTTTGTTATCAAGTAAGATCTTTGACTTACTTGCAGTTTAATCAAATACTTTTGTATGCAAAATCCGATCCCGCATTTTGCTAATTCCTGCCCTCTGATGAGAACGAAAGTATTTCTTCGAAACTCCACAGATTAAGGACTATCCCCTTAAGTGTTTCCTTTTCAGATTAAATGTTTTTAACTCTTTTTCAAAGCGTTTTTTAACATGTTTTATTAACTATTTGCTCTTATATATATATATATATATATATATATATATATATATATAACTCTATCATCTTCTTGAAATCAATCTATATTGTAATTTATCATATCATGTGTTTTATGCAGTGTTTTCTTATGGGATTACTGGTCATATCATAAAAGTAAAACAACAATGTAATTAGGTGTTGTAAAACTGTTTTTTTGTTTGTTAGTTTGTTTTTTGTTTGTTTGTTTTGTTTTTTTTTTGGGGGGGGGGTTGCATTGCATTTTCTATGATTGAGCAATCCCATCTTTTAAAAGAGGGATCAAAGGTGATAACGTGCGTACGAACGTGAAACTGACTTTGTGTATTATTATATAGATTCCTCATCTAAAAAATGTAGACAAATATTACATGTATGTTGGATTTCAGATGTCCTAAAAAATTACCTGACTGATCAGAAAGCAATAAAATGCAATGTTTATATACAATCTAGGGCAGGAGGGCGATCTATTACTTCCACTTGGCAGCCGTATATGTTATTATTTATTTCATTACCTATAATCATTCAAGTAAAGCAAAGTATCCTCTTAGACATCAAAGGGCATCAAGAATTACAGAAATTCACAACAGTATTAAATATAGAACAAGCAAATGGCTAAAAGCATTTAAGGTTATTTAAACATTTAATGAATGTCTTTTATCTTAAGTTTTGTCTTGTGTAAAGGCTAGCAGGAACTTCCGGTATTGCTTGAGAAGCCTTGTGTATCTCTCCTCCCAACCCTGGATCCCATATTCCCATTTTGTTATTGTCTTTATGGACGTTCAGCACAAACGCCGACCCAGTCATATTATCGTAAAAGCGCCTCTAATACCAAATTAATATCACTATTAGATTTCTCGTAAACTGTTAATTCAGAAAAGTTGCTTGCTCATATTGTCAGTTGCACTACTGGACAGACAGACATATTTATATTATAGATGCTGTAGCATTCTTTCTTCTTCACTGCAGCCTCTTTTACTCAGACGTCATGTTTCTAGTCTCAGTGTGTTTTTATAAATACTATTATGCCATTTGTTCTCCACAAATGTGTGATTTATTTCCTGCTTCCTTTGTTCCAGCTCGTTTGACTCGTTGGTTTAATGGTCTTTATCAATTCACTGGCTTGATGCCTCATTGTAATATATATTCTTATTCCATTTCCAGTAGTTTCTTTCCCGGAACTGTAAAGTTGTGGAACTCTTTTCCTGTTCACTGTTTTCCTCCTACTAACAGCTTTGATCTTATCAAAAATGAATCGACAGGCATCTCCTGTCTTTGCGATAATCATCATTCATTCTTGTTAGCTCTTTATATCAAGTGGCTTCACGCTTTGTCTTCATCGATTTTAATTTATATCAGGTCGGTGAAAAAGTTTTTGCCAGTTTATAGAAAAGACATTTTAAACCATTGTCCTTTATTTTATGCATATTGTTATGACTTAAGCATATCACCATGATTAATTTATAACTAGGGCTATGACAACAGCATATTCTTTTCCTTGTTTTGATTCTCACGTATATATCTATTGATATCTTGTATGTTTTTTTTTATGTAGAATCGTGATCCTCGGTTGATTAATTGTGTCTAACTGTGTCGGATATATACTCAAGAGTAAAAACAATGAAAAGAATATGCTGTTGTCATAGCCCTATTCATAACTTTTTTTTTTTTTTTTTTTTCAGATTATTAAATCACCATGCATATATTTCTGATATATTCTCACCCATGTTGACCTGAAAATGACTTTCATTAGTCAACAGAAAGGGGGGCATTTTCCATCATGATAATGCTTGTTCTCACACAACACGTAAGAGAATTTAGTTGGAAAATCTGCATATTCTCCTGACTTAGTTCCCTCAAGTTATCACTTATTTTGAGGGTCCCAAAACCATTTAGATGACCTTAGGTTAATATTATGAGAGAAGATTGAATATGAGTTAGATTCATATGTTACATCAAAGCTAAAGAATTTTATAAGACATGGTGGTCAGAGGTGGTCAAGTTATAGAAAGCAAAGATCGTTATTGTTATGAATAAAGGTTCTCAAAAACAGTTTTTCGTTTTCAGGATGAAATTTTAAATCGATTAAAACTTAGATATCCAGTGCGAATGCAATCTTCTGCAGTTGATAAAGGAAATATCATTGGGAAATTAGTAAAAAATTGTTTTACCTTTTCATTTGTGACCTATTTGCGTTAAAAATGATTCAATATTTAAAAACCTTTGAAGCAATTGTATTTGAGGTAAATAGACTTTGAGTAAAATAATCCACGTTCAGACATTACAAGAAGACAAAACTGGATTTTACTCTAAAGAAACTTGAGGAATATTTATTAATTAATGTCTAATACGTATGCATTGTTTAAATTTCAGAAAAATCTAGATATCGGAATTTTTACAAAATTGCTTTCATCTTTTTACTCCGTTTGCATAAATTAAACTAAATACAGCCCATCTTATGCATACGAGCTGTTTTAAAATTCATTAACTTAGGAGTGAATCCTGTACATACAAGGATAAATCTGGTGCTACGAGATCAGGCTGTCTGAAGTTATCGTCTTCCTGGCTTAAATGCACCAAACATTGATTTTATAGTTTCTTTTTTTTTTTTTCTTTTCCTTTGCAAAACTCCATCTATATCTTAATATGATAGCGAGTGTGTTATTTTGTGTGTCACATTTACATTTTTTTTCTTTGAGTGACTGTCGTTTAATCGTTATGACTTTCCATTTCTTGTAATAAATAATTTTATCAAGAATTTTTCTTGAGTTTTGGTTTCAGTTTCGATTATAGCTGATTACACTCAAGTACTCTATTATTTTTTTTTTTTTTAATAATTTTACCAAGAATTTTTCATAAGTTTGGGTTTCGATTTCGATTATAGCTGAAGGAACTCAAGTTATATATATATATATTTCTTCATGAGTTTTGGTTTAAATTCAAGCTGATGCACCTAGGTCATATGGATATATATATATATATATTTTTTTTTTAAAATCACAACTTTATAATATATAAGAATCGATAGAAAATTGGCTCTATAATAATAAATACGAAATCTGCATAAATTAAAATATAATATGTAAGTATATTTTACGACTGGCGTCGGGCATCTCTACTTGTGTCCTGTAAAGCCAAAAATAAAAACAATTTTTCTTTACAAAAAAAAAATGAATAAATATCATAAGATATTAAGGACTTGATGCATCAAGACATTTTTTTTTAATGATTTGGATCGGCATTAAATATCCCAAAAAGGTTGACATGCTGTAAAACAAAACCACCAAACCAAACACCATGAATAAAAATTTGAAGATATAAAGAACTTGAAACATAAAGACTTTTCTCCAAATCACCAGATTCAACATTAAATAACCTGAAAACGGTTGATATGCTACAAAGCAAAACCACTAAACCAAACATAAACATGCCTAACTTTATGAGGATAGAAATTGCTAAACATTATTTTAAAATTAAGGAAAATTAAATTCAAACACTAAGGCATATTTTTTAAACATTAAAATGTGGATAGAAGAGATGTTGCTTGTCTTTCTCTATTCTATTGTTATTTTCCTTTCTCCTTTTGTGTGCCTAAAACCAAGCAGAGCTTATATGATCAGAATTTCTATCTGTCTGTAGAACACAATACCTCGGAGCTATCTCGCAGCTGACTACAACATGGTCATTTTCAAGGTCATTACTAACAAATTCTTGTTTGGCCGTCCTCTTAAATGGTCTAATTCTACATTATCTCAATCATCGTTTATTAATCCTCACATTGTTGTCTCACCGTTCCCCTGACAAACTCATTAACTCTTACCCTCGAGTGGCATTTGGACCTTGATAATCTATGACTCGTTAGTATTTAAAAAACGATTATTTACATTTTTAAACAATTCTTTTTCGAGTAAGGTCAGTCTGTTATTCAATGCAGAACCACAATATCTATTGTAAGCGATTAATTGTATAAATAAATTGAACGAAAGTTGCTATTATTGGAGACATTCATTTCTGTGATAATTCTTAAAACAAAGATAAGATTTATATATTTTTAAGCGATTACATGTAAACAGTCTAAAAAAATTAGGCAGTAAAAAGAAATCTTAGGAAAAACACAATGAGTTTAGAGTGAAGGATCACTTTAGCATAAAATGATCACTCATTTCGTGGCCACCAGATGGTAATAATCACTCATTTACAGACCAGGAGGAACCTTTATGAACTATCCTTAGTTATCATTTTACCTTTAATCTATATGTGAAAATGATCAAATACTCTAAAGTCAAAATCAGAAAAATCTGTGCCAATTTTCTGATGACAAAAGCAGTTCGTTTAATTCTATTTTTTATTTGATTTTGTTTAAAACAAATTCTTCCACTGTTGGTAGTAATAACCAAATAATAAATATTTATTGATTTTAAATTATCAGTAAAACTAAAACCTATAGATCATCCCTTCAAGTGATTTTTTATGTCTAAGAAAATATCTGCACATTTAACATGTTTATATAGTAATCAAAACAATAACAACTCCAAAGTTTAATATTTAGAGATGTGTAAAGAATCAGAATCGGTAATTTAGTACAGAATCAATTGTCCCCTCACTAGTTTCCCCAAAACTTTTCTAATCAGAATTCTTTCTTGGAAGACATCGGGTACTGACAGAAGGGACCACAAGAAGGTTGTCAACATCCTAAGGAAAAGTGAATTTTGTGGAACAAACTGGATTCGAACTAGGGACACTCAGGTTGTCAGTCCGTGTTGTTAACCACCAATACCACAGGTAATACGGACACATGAGACATGGTGGGAAAAAGACACAGATTTCAGTGGCATAAATAAAATTTCAACCTACCCTTCATCAAAAAATTTCTTAACCTCCTTGTGTGTAAAATTTAATGTAAAATGATTCCCCATTTCCAAGCCATTATATTTTTTTAGGATAGTTAACCAAAAAAAAAATTTTTTGCTTTGGTAGATAAAGTATGTGTGTGTTTTAGGAGGTGGAGGGTATTTTGTGGGGGAGGAAGTTTTTTTTTCATGCTGAAAAGTTTGTAAAAAAGTTATAATTACGAGGTACCTTCAATAAGTTTCCAGACTTTTTTCGTATGGGCACTTTTATTGATAGTACACACATGAAACTTTAATCCCCTTCAAAGTAATCTCCTCCGGTTGTAATGCACTTGTTGTATCGTTCCAACAACTTCTGGAAGGCCCCATGGAAGTCCTCCTGTGTGAGCGTGACCCTCATTACAAACTCTTTTATCTCAATTGTCTCATAACGACAGCCTCTAAGGTTTTCCTTGAGCGTAGGGAATAACCAAAAGTCACAGGGAGCAAGATCTGGACTATAGGGAGGGTGAGGAATTGTCTTGATGTTAATCTTGATCAGATAGTCTATGACAAGGATGGAGTTGTGGACTGCACCCTTGGGACAAACTTTGTGCAAATCGTCTGCATCTTTAGTTTCTCGCAAATAATTGTGTGTACATTTCCCGCACTGACATCAAACTGTGCACTTATTGCCTCTATAGACACACGACAATCCTTATACATGAAATTCTTTATTTGGCCCATCAACTCTGGTATTCTGACTTCCTTACTCCTCCCTCACCTCTCATCATCCCTCACAGACTCCATGCCTTCAGACTGCTTTTGGACCATCTTACATAAATTGAGCATCAGTTTTTGAGTGACATAGAAGATTCATGCCTTCCTTTAATCTTCTATGTCACTCAAAAACTGATGCTCAATTTATGTAAGATGGTCCAAAAGCAGTCTGAAGCATTCCATACGTTTCTGTGGTATTTTTTTCCAAGAAACAGAAAACAGAATTTTATTGCATATTGTTCTTCTAAAGTGTCCTGATGTCCGGATTGCATTTTTGAAATTCACCAGCTGTGACAATCAGGCTTTAGTAGGGTGTATTCCAATTCCTGCTGTAGCTGTTCATTTGAACATGAAATCATAAAAATTGGTCAGTTATCTCATAAGATGTATATCAATAACATACTGAATTTTCAAGAGAATTTCGTGACAATTTTAAATGCCTGTATAAAAAAAGTCTGGAAATTTATTGAAGACACCTCATACTTACCCTACTACAAACGCAATAATATTAGCATGTAAATAATCCTAATGAATCTGTAAGGATTTGAACTCAGTGGGAGAAATTTAAGGTTAATACCTCTCCCAACAGCATAGATCTCGGTATAGCTAATGATAGTATCCATTAAGCCAATCACACACCGCATCACATAATGTAGTGTTTGACATGCAATGTTTGGTAACTTTAATTAGTGCCTTTTCATGATGAACGGCTATAAATATCTATAAGCGTTTATTAAAATGAACAGTGGTTTAATTGGTCTAATTAGAAGTTCCTTTTTCTGTTGATATTAATCCCCAATTAATTAATGTTCATTTTAACAAACGGCAATTAAACAAACAAAGTGTGTCTGAAAGTAATGGGACTGATGTCACATCAATCAACCCAGGTTCTGGGTATGATGACCTTAAAAGATATGCAGTGGTGAGGCTTCATTTGTGTACTGCGGTAAATGTGGAGTTATCTCTTAGTAACCATTGCTCCCAGGTCTACTTTAGCCTGGAATGGTGATACCTGTTACGACATCTTGTGCTACCAGATCAGGCTGTCTGAAGATATTGGCTTCTTAACCCAAAATGCACCAAACATTGATGTTGTTGCTTTTTTTTCCTTTCCCTTTGTAGAACTCAATAATTTTCTGAAAAGTCAAAAGCTTAACCAATTTCCTTCTACAAAACAACCAAACCAAACACCATGAATAAATATGTGATGATATAAAAAAACGTGAAGCCTAAAAACTTTCTCCCAAATTTCTGGATTCAGTATTAAATAACCCGAAAATGATTGAAATACATTAAAACAAAAACAACCAACAAACCAATAGCAAAATCCCACCCTTTCAATATAGAGACTCCAGATGTTGGAAAACTTTCTACCCGTACCTTCTTTCCTTGGACTGCTTCTCTGTTTTCCCGACTGTACTAACATACAAAACAAACAAACTGATAATACCTGGTGTAGTATTAGCACTGGATGGGCGATGATGTTATGAATATAATGAAAAAGAATCTGATTTTTTGAGATGAGGATTGATAATTTGGATTTTGAGATTTTTTTTATGTTCTGTTTGTTTTTATTTTTTTTGTTTTTTGTTTTTTGGGGGGGGGCACATTTTGGCTAATGTAACCTCTGACCTTCTACAGGGGTCTCTTGTTAAACTTGAGAATCTTTCTGGTGAACTTAGGAATCTACAAAGAATTTCAAATGGGACCACAGGGGTATCATGTTTTCATTCCGTCAGCCATAACTGAGTAGAAGTCTTAAGTAATTCACAATTGTATTCTGAGTATTGCCTGCATTTAGGATTGAACCTTTAACCTCCACGTTAAAGATTGCCTCTTATAGAAAGATTCCAGAGTTTAACAAAAGACACCTGAAGAAGATCGGTGGTTAAATTGGCTGAAACAGTGTGAAAAAAAAATTCAAGATGAGAATAATAGTTTGGATAATCGAAATAATCAATCCTCATCACGAAAATTCAGAAACATAATATCTACTAATTACGATAAAAGCTTTTAAACTTGCTAATAATAATAGTCCTTCATTTAATCCATGAGGGTAGCTTGTTCTCATTCCATCAGCCGTGTAGAATTTTAAGGGCTAAGTAAAATTCAGTTCTAAGTGACACCTCTCTGGGGATTAAAGGTTCAAGAATGCAATTGTGAATTACTCAAGACTTTTACTCGGTCATGGCTGATGGAACGAAAACATGTTACTCCTGTGGATTAAATAAATGATTCAGTTCAAAATTCCTCTCAGAATGACAGAAAGATTCTCGAGTTCGGCAAGATACATCTGAAGAAAGTCAGAGGTTACAATGGTGGAAACATTATAAAAATAACACCAAAGATGCGACCAATAGTCTGAATAATTCAAATAATATAAAGGACATAGGAGTGTTCTTAATTCAATCCCAAGCAACATCGGGTCTTTATGCTAGTTATATGAATAAAAGCTCTAGTTTATAGTAAATTCTGTTGCTCTGAAACCGCATTAAAAAAAAAAAAAATACCAACTTTATGAGTTTGCTCCTGCCGCTATGAAATACAGAATATGGACTTTTTCGTACACTACCTATTATTTATGTTAACTGACATTAATAGATATTGATGTTGATCTGATTTGAACTCTCATTATTTTTTATGGTGACGCATCAAATACACATCACAAACAGGTATTTACATAATGATTTGATGATGAAAATCACCTTAGAATGAATTCGGGTGAAATATTACAGTATTTATTGGAGGTTGATTTAATACAAGATTTGCTTCAATCTCAAATTTCAATTTTATTAAAAAAATAAATTTTATTAAATGCATAAAATCCTTTTCTTTAGATGGGTTCCACCATAATTTTGTCAATAGCAATCATGCAGTATTTTTAATGGACTAAAAAGCAGAAAAAAAAAAATCTACAAATAACTTTTACCAAATGCATTAAGGTTTAGTTTCTACCGACGTGTATAGTTTTGAAGTGCAAAAACTATTTGTAAAATTTATTTATCATTATTTTGAATTAGCCAAGCTCATGAATCAAAGATGGCAATAGTTGATTTGAGTGGAAGTGGGGTGATATTCGCTAATTTCAAGCTTATAAAATGATTTTTAAAAAGCCTTATTATAACAGTAATCCTAAGTAAGTAGGACTTAAAATTGGTGGTAAATTGTCATTTTTTAACTACTTTTTAAGAAATGTAACACGAGCAACAACAGTGGAGTCGATCATATTTGGTTTTTACTGGATCTGAAATACAGATATCGCTGAAATCTTATATTGAAATTTAAAAAAAAAAAAAACAACTTTAAAACTATGCAGGTCAGTAGAAAATTGACTGCAGTTGCACTTGGTAAAAGTTTTTTTTATTGTGCAGGTTGTTTGTTTTCGATTGGTCAGTTGTTAATTATACTGCATAATTGCCGTCTTATTCCAATATAATAAATGTAACACAAGGAATATGCAACTGCAACATAGAAACTAGCAAATGGTATATTAAGTTTTTTTTTTTTTTTTTTTTTCTGTTACATAAAACATGATGTCTAATAAAGCTTCATGTGCTCAATGCACTTTGTTAATCTTTCAAGGACTCAGCATGAGACTTTTTTTTTTTATTGTGCATAGCTTCAACCGCATTTGAGCAATAGCTGCTCAGATTTATTTTTTAAATTCAACAATGCTTTGCAGAGTAGACCCTGTCTTTAAAAATGGAAAAAATCAGGAAAGATCAGATCTGGCAAATGATACTGTTACTCAAGTGGTCCATGCCTGCCAATTCGTCTACCATGCATTTGTTGTCCAGCCAGTCTTTCACAAGTACAGCAGAAAAGACTAGTGCAATATCCTGTTGTTGTAATAACAGCGAAGACTGCTAGTGTAGCATAGCAAGATATCTATCTAATCTACCTGCTATTATATAAAAGGAACTTTGAACTTTTGGTGTAGAAGTTAGTTTGGGGGGGGGGTATAATAATAATTTATAACTTTACAAGATATATATAGATATATGTAACCATATGTGTGTATACATATATATACACACACAAACACACATATATATATATATAGGATGGTTATATACCTAGGCACTTCAAAATGTTATTACTATTTAAAAATAAAATAAATTCTACACCATCTTGTAAATCACACCTTTAAAACCAATGAACATTTATTTTAGCCACGTTCTTAACAGTATATATATTGTCGTGTAGTGCATACAAATGTAGACTTTCAGCTTGGCATGATAGGTTAGAGTTCTGTCAGGTATGCTGCATCAATCTCATTAATGTCTTTGAGGAAGGTATGAATCTATATATCCTCCCTCCAACTATGGATTAAATTAGGTAGACTAGACAGACATCTCGAACAAGAAGAAGGAAAACTCCAAAATAATATCAATCTTTTTCTGCTCATCTCAGCATTTTTTTCCGGTTATTCTTGGCTTCTCTGTACCATTGGACTCAAACCATGCCAGTTCAAAGGAAAGGCGGTTGGGGATTGAGGAACTGTGACTTCGCTATAGACTCTGATATATAAAGATAGATTGTAGTAAATAAATAAATTCTATGTATGATATCAGCCACTACTTTAATGCTTAATAGCAGTAGTTTCATTATAAAGAAAGACTTTATTCCCCGGTGATCTCATACAGAGAAAACTGCACAGTCAGGACTGGCCTGTCGTGCATGTTAATGTTTATATTTGCCAGCCGTCCTCAGTATAATTTTCACACCATCGTAGACTTCAGTTGTATTAGCTGGAATCAGCTATCCAAAATCAATGTCCTGCTAGGATGAATTGTCATAGTAGAAAATAAAACCTTGGCCACGTTTCAAAGAAGAAAAAAAAACGTGATAAATAAATATAAAAATAAATACCCATCACTGTGTCCACCTATCAACTGTACATGGTTATTCTTGGCAGATCTAAACTCTACTTATTAACTGTTGTCAACCTCATTCTTCTTCTTCTTTTGATTATTATTTGTAGTATTGATTCAACGCATTTGTTGATAATCTCCCTTTGTTTTGACTACCTCTCTCTTTTTTTTTTTTCACTCCTACACAGTGTCTACTGGACTCATGCTCGCCCTTGCCTACCTCCTCCCCCACCAATCTGTAATCTTTATTTATGTAGAGTTAAGTATGTATCTATGTTTAGATATTTATCTGTACAAGATTCACTCCTAAACTAATTAACCAATCATTATGGATTTTGAAACCCAACTGCCTAGTGTAATGGATTTTAAAGCAGGTTATATTTAGTTTCATGCAAAGAGGGTGGAATCCGTTCATGAAAATTGATATATATATATATATATATATATATACACCGAGATATTTACTGATACAATAGGTACCAGACATCTATAATGTAAATCTCACCTGTCTGTTTGTATGTATGTTTGCATAAAACTTTCGACAGAGGCGACGGATTTTCACAAAATCCATATCGTTTTTAAGCTCAATCCTTTGAATAACAAATATAAAAAAAATTGGCTAAAAACATTAATTCCTTCGCCCTCAACTGGGCACTTTCCTACAAAGAGGGGTTGCCTTTTTCGCCAATATTTTCGAAAGTCATCCCCTTTTTTCAATTGACTAACCCTAATTTAAACCTTACCCCCTTCTGGTTTGGCAATGGACGCAACGGCAAAGACATCACTTTTTTTTTTTTCCACGTTCTTTTCCTCCTTTCGGGTTCAAGCTTGCCTGCCTACTACCACTTTTTTTTTTGCTCAACACACACCTCCAAACACCCAGGCAACGCCGGGCACCCAGGCTAGTCAATTAATAAATATTTAGTTTCTTTAGAGCATTTTAAAGGGTCTTTAGGAGACATAATATGGGTACAACCTCCCATCTTTAAATTTGAATATTTCAGATTTGCATTGAATTTGATCCATGGTTATTATTATCAGATACTAATTAAGCAGGATTGAATTTCAATTTATTCTTAAGACCGCTTAAACTTAAGTATTACATTTTAGACCTTGTCTAGAATCTAAATCATGTATTTTGATCAAAATTGGAATATGTATTCTAGGCATAACGTTTAGTCTTGTATCTTGATTTTGATCTTTGTATGGTGGCATAAAAGTGTTGCAAAAGTGCTCTGTTTGGAGAATGAATTTTGCTCATCGAGGAATGCATATTCTTTTAGTATTTATATAAGCAATGTTTTCATGTAAAAATTTTTTTTATTTTCTCCCAAAACTGCTTGTGCTTGTACAGAAATAATTGAATTCTGTATTCTTTAAATTTAAAAACAAAAAAAATTAAATTTAAAAATTAGCTGTACCTACCCAACATTGCCCAGATGGAGGCATATTGTTGGAAGGAGGGCCTATAGAAAAAAATGCAAAATATAATCATGTTTACAATATTGTATATTTGAAAAAAAAAAAAAAAAAAAACTGTGCTAGTAGTAAGACGACATGTAATTGTTTATCTGATAGCAAAAAATAGATTGCTGACCTCCACATTGTTCCCATAGTTTTCTTGTCATGTGTCTTCTTTTCTGGCCATGTTATCCTTTCACATTAGTGGCTGCTGAGGAGAGCACACATGGCTTCACAAGTATAAAAAATAAAACAAAGCACAAACTTTGACACATTCTGCAAATATCCATTGCATTCTCTGTGTGTGTGTGTGTGTGTGTGTGTGTGTGTGTGTGTGTGTGTGTGACACCATCGACTCTACATGCTAAAGCCAACATTTATTCTTGTAAACTAGCCCCAAATATATCTACCTTTATGTCAGGTCTTTTGTCTGCTACCCTTTGTGTACCTTGAACAACATCCTCTCCATTGTTCTGCCAATAAACTTGTTTCCTCTTCTTTTGTTATATTTTTTTCCTTTTCTTTTCTCTTTCTCTCTCTCTTTTCTTTCTTACACTTGGGTGTGGGAGACGCCGATAGGATAGTATCGTAAGTGACGTTTATACCATTTCAAAAATTTTGTTACTTTCAAAACGTTGCTTGGGCGGGTAATGAAAATGAAAGTACTTTTTTATTAATATTATTTGCGGGGGGGGGGGTATTTTTATTTTTTTATTAAGGACCAAAAATTCGAGACAGTTAATGAAAGTGAAAGTTTTTATTTGTTTATAATATTGTTATAATAACCAAAAATAGGGATGGGTGATGAAAGTGAAACTAATTAGTTGGGCTATGACAGCAGCATATTCTTTTCACTGTTTTGACTCGAGTATATATCCGACATGGTTAGACACAGTTAATCAACCAAGAACCACATCACTCTATATAAAAGCATATAAGATATCAACGGATACACACCAGAGAATCAAAACAATGACAAGAATATGCTGTTGTCCTAGCCCTACTGATTAATAACTTAAAACTGTTAGTAGGGGGTACTAAAAATCAGTAATCAAAATGAATATAGACATATTGACATTGCTTTAAATCAAATAAAAGATTGCGATTATTATATTAAAACTGAGTTAATTAATGCTTGTTTCCTTGGGGCGTTTTTCCTATATATTTTAATCACACAAAATATATGGTAAAATATTCCTCAGTTTTTGTATTGAGTTATGTTTGAAGAGAAACTTTCATATTAATTGCTCTAATCATCCGTGATTTGCAATTAGCCTCCCCTCCCAAATGACTCATCTCTTTTTAAGTTTCTGTCTATTATTCTCATCCTCTCTTATTGTATGCTGTTTGACTCCCCCCCCATGCTCTTATTTTCTACAGTGCCTATACTCTTGCTTCTTTATCTTTATTTTCTTTCTGTGTTTATTAACAGTTAACTATAAACCTCAAGATTGGAAAAGTCCATTATAACCATAAATACTATCGCTGGAAGGGGAAAGAGAGAAAGAAAAAGTGAGAAAGAGATAAGCGATAGAAAGTGATCCATTTTTGTTTCTGATTTTTTTATTTATTTTTTTTTTTTTTAATTTCAACTGATTTTGTAAACTTTTTTTTCCTGATTCAAACCACCTAACCTCAGATTATTGAATGACACAACCGGTCACAGTTTTCTAGGGGGCACTAAAAATAATTGGACAGGGAGATAAGATTGAAAAGGTTTCAGAGATCTATGATACTATAGATATGATCATAATGTTATGACTTTCAATTATGATTAATTTAAAAATCTATGAAACAGTTTTTAATGATTTTTTTTACATAAAACTCACCAGTTGATTAAGCTAAACAGAATTTTAATTTTAGGTCATACTTACTTATTAAGGTGAAAAACAAAAGTGTTAACTAAATTTTATGGAAAACAATCCAGTACTTTTTTATTGTCTAAGAAATTCAATTTTTTGTGTGACTGAACTTATGAGTTGAGAGATGCCATTTTATTACTTTGGATATTTTTTTTTTCATGGTAATCGCTCTAGACAAGGCATGAAGCCACTTAATGCAAAAAGCTATAAATAAAAGGAAAAAAGAAAACACTATTCTAAGGTCAAAACTCAGTCAATGATAAGCATGAGATAGATAGATTTTGACCCAGAAAACAATTCTTTCCCTTTTGTCATTGAATTATGGGGACTAAAGGACAAAATAAGAAGTCAGTTATGAGGCTGATGAAAGTAATCTATATATCTATAAAAGTGAGAATGTCTGTGTGTGAGGATACTTCTCAACTTATATACTCAACGAATTTTTGATCTACAAACTTGAAATTTGGTATCTAAGGTATTCAGAAATGTGGAAAACTTTAATCTGTTTTCACCCAGAAAATGGGCTGCTAAGGGATCAAAATAGAAAAAAAAATGGTACATGGAAGTCATCGTATTTTTATCTGTTTGTCAACAGTTTCACAAGGTTTGAAAATAATTTCTAAATATTGTGTCAAGTTGCTTTGATGGTTATCGTACTTGACTCTCTGTCTTTAAGTTTAAGTTTCGATCTTAGCTTGAGTATTTTTTTACTTACAAGAAATGAACTGTTTAGAAAAAAAAAATAATAATAATACTGACATGCACGTGTCTCGGTTTCTTTTCTTTTTATTTTTACTTCATTTTTTTTTTTAAACGAATTTAATGTTAAATTTTATACCGGGCAACGCCAGGAACATCTTCTAGCTTATATATAAATATCAAGAAGCATGAGACCAAACCAGATTAAAGAGGGTACTGATCCAGAACCTGAGCCAAGGCCACATCAGTATCTTCCAGCAGTTTAGGTTAAGTAGCTGGAAAAGTTGCTAGAAAAATCTAAGGCAAACACTGCCAGATGAGAAATTCAAAATGCTCCAAGAAAAATATATTAAAAATTTTTTCAAACAATGTTTCAAAGAAAACATGGAAACAACTATAAAATTTCTTTTTTTTTTCATGGAAAATATCTTTTTTTTTTCTTTTTTTTTTTGCAAGAAAAATTGAAATAAAATAATTTTTTTTATTTTGTAATAATGAAAACAATTTTTTTTTTACATGAAGAATTTCAGATAAATAAATTTTTTTTTATTCTTATTAATGAAAACGTCGTCTGCTGATTTTTTTTTTTTTTTTTTTATTCCATTTTCACCCCAAACAAGGCACAGTACCACTTTGAAGTAGGGGGCTACTATTGGAGACATAAGTTGCAGGGATATTATGGAAGGGAGATGAGCGGCAACATGTCTGTTCACATTACACTTGAACTTCTGCATGTCAGTACAGTGAGGAATGCAGAATCCCAAAAGGGAGTTCCAAAGTCTAGCAGTTCTAGGGAAGAAACTGTTGAAGTAGAAGGCTTTCTTGCACATAGGGATCTCTGTGTAGGGGTGGAATTTTGCTGCTTGTAAGGTTTTTTACGGGTATTTACATTGAGGGGGTACAATGCCTGTAGTTCGTCAGAGCATTCACCAGTAAAATACTTGTAGAACAGGCAGAGGGATGCAGCATTTTGTTGATGGGACGGAGACTGAAGCTTAGATGACAGTTCAGGACCTATCAGGTTGACAACTCTTTTTTGAATCCTGTCCAGGAATGAGAGACTAGTAGCAGATGCGCCAGCCCAAATATGACAACAGTACTCCATACATGGGCGAATGGTGGCTTTATAGAGGTACAGGATACTTTCAGGCATAAGTAGCTTTCTAGCATGGTAGAGAGAGCCCACCTTCTTCGTAGCAGCCTTGGCAATGCTCTCGATGTATCCGTTCCAACTCATGTTCCCTGTGATTAGCCCGAGGAGTTTAAAAGAAGTACTTTCAAGTTATGTGTTTTTGGCCTTTGCTATTGGTGGTAGAGAAGGTTTCTTGTAATTATTGAAGGAAACAAGCTTAGTCTTGGCAGCATTGAATGTGACCATCTATTTTTGACCTCCTTCCACTACAGATTGGGGGTCTTTCTCTAGTGTTTCTGCTATTTCCTTAGATATGTCTTCATTTGTTTTCTCCTTGTGCCTGTTATAGAGCATGGTGTCATCAGCAAATATACCCATCTCAGAGACAATTTTATCAGGCAGGTCATTCATGAATATAAGGAATAATAAAGGTACTCCCGCATTTATATCATATTGTTTGGATGTACGACTGTCAAGGACAACCTGCATTCTTCTCTTGCTTAAGAAGGATTTAATTACGTTATGTATTCATCCAGTGATACCGTATGATCTGATTTTCCTGAGAAGACCATCGTGTCATACCCTGTCGAAAGCCTTAGATATATCTAGGCCTACCGCTCTACCCTCTTCTGTTTTGTCCAGTGAATAGTATATACATTCAGAGATTACAGTTAGGATATCTGCTGTCGAACGGGTTTGCTTAAATCCATATTGTTGGTCGAAGTTTAGCAGCTGTAAGGTGATGGACTAGACCTTGATTTATTATGGATTGGCTAATCATGTCGGATTTTTTTTCAGATGCTTTCTTTAAGTTTACCATAAACAACTAGAAAATGCTGACACAATTTTGAGTCAAATTCTGGATCAATACCTAAAACCTAAAAGAGAACTAATTGTGGTTACTTGTCCTTTAGAGTTGAAAGACGTCATTTTATAAATCTAATAATTATGCAAATTAAAAGATTTAATTTTTTTAATAATAAAAAACAAATACTGAATTGTTTTCCGTAAAGTTTGGTTATCGATTTTCCTTTTACATCATAATAAATAAATATTTCCAAAAATTACATTTTTATTTAGTGTAATTATTGGAAGGGTCATATCAAGAAACACCGAATTGTCTTAGTAAAAACAATAAGACAATCATAAAACATTAACCTATTAATGTTATAAGTAAATGTTTTTTTATCAATCTTTTTTCTTTATAATAGTAGTGTTTTTTTGGTTTTTTTTCTTGTAGCCATGGTTTGTCCCGATCAGTGCTCGATAAACATCCACCCTCAGACCTGGTAGAATATCCAGAATCAGTTACAGAAGTTGAAGAATCATCACGGTAATGTACCGTTTTTAACTTTGTTGTTGATGTTGCTGTTCTTTGTTTTTGTTGGGTTTTTTTTTTGCTTGTCTTTTTTGTTTTTTTTTTGTTTTTTGGGTTTTTTTGTTTTTTTTGCAAGTCCAAAGAAACCCAGGCTTGGCTTCAGAAGGGGTGCTACAACTTTGTACTTTTCTCTCACTGCCGCAACTCGTCTCCTTTCCTGACCTGAACCCACTGGACTAGTTCGTTTGGTCATACATCGAGAATATCACCAACATGACCTCCCACAACACCAAAGTCAGCCTGATCACTGCCATCTGCAGAGTATTCGCCAGCGCTTGTGGAAAAGGCATGCTCCCAGGTCTGGACCTGTATCAAGGCAGTAACTGAGGCTGAAGGCGGCTTCATTGAATAGATGTCAGCTCTATTACATAATCAAGTTACCTGAATTGATTTTTTTCAATAAAAGTTTTAAAATAAATCTGTAATGTTGTTTTCTTTAGGGCGACACTTTTATCTTTCCACCCTGTAATGGGCTTTAGTGGGTGACCTAAACTTTCAATTTCGTTGAGAGATGCTCTTAAACATTTTTTCTACGATCATCCATGAAATCAGAAGTTTAACTCACCCGATATTTATTTGACCAAAACAGTAGCTTTGTTATTATCGTGACCATGTAATTTGTTCACCTTAAATAAACACACACACACACACACACACACACACACACACACACATATTAGCAAGCATTGTGAAAAATAACAAAAATTTCTTCATAATTATACCTTTTTTTTTATTTTTTCGAGTTTTCATATGATTTTTCTTGTATTAAAATAAAAATAATATTTTCCATATGTATCCGATTCTTTGTCAAATCATCATCAGGTGATAATGTAAAAACATTTGTGATATGGAACATATATTAATCTTTTTGATTTTAACACAACAAAGATCATAATAAAAAAAAAAAAAAAGATGTTATTAAGAAGAAGCTCTCTGTTATTTTTAACAATGCTTAACTGAAAAATGCTCCATAAATACACACAACACACACACACACATATATATATATATATATATGACACAAGTTGTCTATTCTCATTTCATCCTTTCTCCATTTGAAACCAGTATATTATAAATAATTTAAGCTGATTTTCTTTTTATTGCATTATTGAAAAATGTCTCTATTTTACAAATCTTCCAAGCTGGAATGTTTTTCTTGGTCTTCCTCTACTACCTTAACTTATCCTGCTACTTTAACTGTTCTGCATCTACTGATAAAAGAACTCTCATCTATTCTTTTAATGTGACCAAACCAAGGACGTTTTCTGTTCGGCACACATCTTTCTAATGTAATATTGACCTCAAGTCATCAGATCTAAGCCAGCCTTCAAAACTCCCATTACACATCCATCATATCATTCTCATACTATTCTTCTCCATAAAAACATGTATGCTCAACACGTACTGACCAGGTTTCATTTCCATAAATCATCATACTATATACACATGCTTGATAAACTCTTTCTTTGCTTGACAGTCGTAACACTCTGTTGATTAGTAACGGTAAAATATCCTTAAACTTAATCTATCCACTCCTAACTCTTACAATTAAACTAGCTTCAGTTTCTATCTGTGCTCCAATCATATAACCTTTCAAGCAACCTCATTAGCTTCACCATCCAAATATATCTTCTCCATGTCTGAGTTCTTTTCTATCTCTTACACTTCTTCTACATAAACTGGTAATCATCCCTCAACATACCTGTAATTCCTATGCACTTGTGTGCCCAATTCTTACAAGTATCAAAAGAAAATTAATTTGCATCCGACTCCTTTTCCACAAACTAACCAGGAAAGTTTCCTCTTTGTGAAGGATTTCTAATACTACAGCCACTGATCATCACTTTGGTTTTAATAGTATTCACTCTCAGACCTTTACTTTCCATAGTATTCCTCCAAGTCTTTAACTCGGCAAGTAAACCTTACATTGTTTCGCAAGCAAGTACTAAATTATCAACATACAGCATCTCTTTCGAATAATCCATATGAAACTCCCTGGACAATGCTGCTAAAACACAAATAAAAAACAATAGACTCAGTACAGATCCCTGATGTACTCCTACTTTAACATTAAAGCTGTCACTAAATGTGCTGTTAATTCTAACTCAACTTTGAGCATAAATACTGGTTTGTCTTGAAATTACACAAAACCTACCAGACAATTTATCTTAGCACTCTGTTAAAAGCAAATCCACAAAAGCAAAATACAGGTTTTTCTTACCAAAATACCTTTTTTACACTAATAAATAAATATAGCACCAGTGATATTTCACCCAGACATAAAACCAAACTGCATTTCATCTATGCTTAGCTGACTTATTTTCTACTCAACTAACAGCATTGCCCGATTGTAAAATACACTTAACTATGATATTTTGATTCATGCAGATTTCGTATTTATTATTATATTATAATGGACCCAATATATAGTAATGATTTAAAAAGGGTTTTTTTTTAAAATGACTTGTGCGCCACCACCGAGAATCGAAACCAAAACGTTTAGCTTATGATTTACTTTTTTCTCTGAGGTTAAAGCCTGAGCTATGAAGACATGTTTGCTGCAAGGCTAAAAATTAAAACATGAACCAATAGCTATTATGTTACGCATGCATATCCGTAATGCCGTCATTCAACCTTTACCTGGTAAATTCCATTTTTTTAAGGTTCGCACTTTTGCATTGATTTTCCCCGGCTAAAGCCCAAATATAAAGTTTTGCATGGGTTTGAATACCCTGTATATTAAATTTCATGTCTGTCGACTAAAAACTGACAGAGAAGATTGTTAGGCACAATTTTTTTAAACAAATGTATATACACATACATAAATATGTATAGCAAGAGGTTTATGTTTACTATAACCTTTTTATGCAAATATTATGCAAGTATAGATCAGTTAAAATATCTGTATGAATATACTTACGCATAATAGTTAATTAAAGATGATCATCCCATGAGAAAACCGAAACAAACTAATAGGGGATTAATTAAAATGAATGTTTAAAAGAATATGCAAATTAACTAGATCTTTTGCAGATGAATGCAATTCCACGACCCATAGATAACAAAGTTGTATTTTCTTTTTAAATAAATAGAAAAAAGGGTTTCATAAGGGTATAGTCTATTCTCTCCACCACTTCTAGGTATTAATCTATCAACTTTAATCTATGTAATGACCTTTACCTAGCTCCTTCCTTTTTACACATGTAACAATTCACAATTGTACTAAGATTCCAGTCTTTTGGAACAGCCTCTTCTTTTATGACCCCACTTGTCAAGTCTGTGATCTGTATTCTTTGGAGTATTCACACTACTTCAGGTGCATCCTGTCGAACTCTGGAATCTGTATGGAATTTTGGCAGGAGCCTTTTATTTAATTGGCAAAGTAGCTTGCTCTCATTCTGTCAGCCTTAAATAATCTACAATTGTATTTTTAGTCTCACCTTTTTGTATATGCATTAATTACGCCAAACGAGACGCATTGCCACTTGA
Source organism: Euprymna scolopes (assembly GCF_053919585.1). Lineage (NCBI taxonomy): Eukaryota > Metazoa > Mollusca > Cephalopoda > Sepiida > Sepiolidae > Euprymna > Euprymna scolopes. The sequence goes on from NC_136510.1 coordinate 73,415,004, forward strand.
ACATAAGGGATTACTATTTGGGACCATGTCTACGGGGTTACTATGTAGGGAGTTGAGCAGCATGATGTCTGTTCACATTACATTTAAATTTCTGCAAATTAGAACAATCAGGGAAGCAGGAAGCAGAGAGGGAATTCCAAAGTCTCGCAGTTTGTTGGAAGAAGCTATTCAATCTGCAGAAGACTATCACTTAAAACTGATTATTACCTAGCACTTTTATCCATTGCATTACAGATCCTTGCAGTCAGCGGTTACATCAACTAAAATGTTGTGAGAATAAAATCCAAGATAAGAACAATAGTCTGAATTATCCAAATAATACAAATTCCCAAACATTAAGTCTGTTATAATTTAATTAATAATCTTTCATTTACAACCTTCTAATTCTTAATCGCAACTTGTGTTCAGTTTAGCGTATACATTGCATAATAGATGTGTTGATTTGCTATTTAAAACTAGACTAAAACGAACTACAAAACAAAATCCTAATTTGAAATTTGAAAGTCTTCTGATTTTACCTATTTCTATCTGTACAGAAATTATTTTTTTTTATCTTACAAAGGAGTCACCATTTATCAAGGCCCGAAGGCCACTCAAGAATAATGGTTGATGAATGTAAGGTGGTAGTGCAGTAATCATTAATGATGTAAATTGGGTAGAATTTGATTATTTAAGAATAAGAACTTGTTTACAGTGGACTTGAAGGCTACCATATTGTAGTCGGTCAGGAAACAGGTCAGTAAAACAGTGTTCCACTTTTGGGCAGTTCTAGGAAAGAAGTTTTGTTCATGAAATCTGCATTTAGATTTAGGCACACATAGAGAATGGGGAAAATTGTTGATAGTAGTTGTAGCTAGTTGAGTGTTTTTTGTGAAAGTTTGGCAAGAGGGGGACCATAGAGTGAAGCTCAGACAAACACTTGCCATGAAAATACAATAGTGTAGAGACAGTCTGGCAACGTCTCTTGAGTGGGAAAGAGGTTACAGGGAAGAGAAAAAAAGCATCACCTACTAGGTTTCGATCCCGGTTGTGAATGATTGCAATAATTGTGAATAGAAAAAATAAGCAATTGCTTCTATCTGTAATGGAATTTATGGCTGAAAAGCAAAATGTCTTCAGGGCAGGAATAATTATATTTTATAAAGAATTTAAAATGGATTACATTTTTTTGTTTGTTTGAAAATTTTGAAAACTGAATTATGTTATATAATTTTTGTTATTAAATGATTAAAATCATTAATTTGTTTCTGGGACTTTCGTTGTTAAGACAATTTTTTCAAAGAAGACATTGTGCTTATTTCTCTTCATTTTGTTGGTGGTATATACCCTGAAGGGTCGCCCCACCCCTCTCCCATGGAGAAGTTAGGAAATAATGTTTTCAAAGATGTGACCAAGTTTCTCTATTCAAAATTCGTGCCAACCAAAGAACATACATCGATTCAGACTTTACAGTAATTATCAATAACATTGGACATATAGCTTTTTCTCTTTCCACAAAGAGCCGACTCTTCTGGGTTAATACCACCAACAAAATGAAGAGAAAAAAAAATACAAAATCATTATTCGGTTTTCTAAATTTTCAAATTAAACTTATAAAATGGTTTCAAAGACGTGACCAAGTTTCTTTATACATTTTTTTAATAACATGGCTATCGTTAAAGAAAAAGAAATGGCTATTCAGAATGAAATATTAATATTTCAGAACAGAATCTATTTCTGATGGTTCATAATGTGAAATTTAGCAACAATTTTTAAAGAAACAATAATGGATCGTAATATACCTAATACCCCAGTTGAGAGGCAGATTCTTCCAAGCAGGAATAATGGCATTTACAAAGAAATTAAAGTGAATTACATTTTTTAATAATGCGTAAAAACACAGCGGCTGAGAAAGAAAATGGCCGCTGAGTTCTTAGAATGCATCCCATAAGTTTTGTAAATGATGTTTATGACAACGATTTCATAGAAACTGAAGAAATAACAATGTTTTCAGATTTTTCATGAAGCTCTCTGATAATTTTCAAATGATTCTATGCATTGTCAAGCGTCGGTTAATAGTCAACTCTTAGAGGCATGAAATCTGTAATTTACCATGTGCATTGAATTGTTATTTGCAGTCAATTGATGGTTGGAGATGGAACTGTTCAAAAGATGGATTTTGTCAGTTGCTCAATATGGAAAGACTCTTTTTATTTATTTTATTTATTTATTTTTTTTTTTTTTTTAGCGAAACAAACTTTCCTTATGGACGATTATTTTTATAATTTATCAATTTCAGTTTTTGCATAAAACTCAAACTCTGTGACTTTCTAGGCCGCTGTGTTTGCACATTACTCTTTTTTCTTCTTTTTAATAACATGGGCTGTCGTTAAAGAAAAAGAAACGGCTACACAGAATAAAATATTAATATTTTAGAACAGAATCTAGGTAATGTTTTCAGATTTCCGATATGTCATAATATAAAACTTAGCAACAGTTTTCAACGAAACAATAATGGGTCGTAATATACCTGATACCCCGGTTGATGAACAGTGTCAATGGATCATTTATTATGCCTGAAATAAAAACTTTCGTAGTTAATGGCCCAGAACTGAAACGATCCGAATATTAATAATCAATTAAAATGCAACATGTATCATGAGTCCTTGTCGAACCCACAGCAACTCCTTTTGTTAATGAGTCAATTTCAACTTGTGAATATTTATAGTTTGCATAGTGTGTCCAGAATGGAGTCATAGATTGCGTGTTATGCTATGCTGCTAGTTGTATTCTTTAAAGGCAAATGTTTTTAAGAAATAACTAATTGCCTGCCCATCCCTTTTTATGATAAAGTATCATTTGTATTGTTATTATTATGACTACCGCGACCTGTGGAAATTCAACAGTGGCATCTTTTATATGTAATATATTGCTGCTGAGTATTCTGTGGACATTCAGCATGAATGGAGACCGTGCGATATTATTGTAGCCTTTTGTTAAAAATGTAAAAGTATTTATCTAAGTAATCTGGTTAATGTAGTGTCACAATATATCTGGTTATTATGGTTTATCTCCAATATCGTAATAGGAGTCTGTGACATATTTTCTGTGTATAAACGCCCCGCACGACCAGAAACCTTCCGACATCATTATACCATCTTTAGACAGAACAGATACTGGCCTTGGATCCTAGCCAGAAGACCTAGAATTTCAGTTTCGCTTAAGGCCTAAAAGTGACATCACATTTTTTTTATTTAAAATATATATATATTTTACAATGCATCTTCCATTATCAGGAGATCCTCTTAAAAAGGCGGATAGGTGATAACATACTATGAACATTAAATTAGTATATCGTTAAACTAATTTAATATTTGTAGTATGTTATCACCTTGTATCCCCATTTTTAATAAATAGGATCTCCTGATCAAATAATTTATAATCTGGAAACCATGATACACGTATGTATGTATGTATGTATGTATGTATGTATGTACTGCGGTGTTAATATATAGATTCTTTACCATGCTTTATACAATGAACTGGCTGAGTACATTCTATGATTTTATAGTGTAACAGGATTGTCTAACGAGAGAGTAAACAGGGAAATAAATAAAAAAAAAATTTTTAAATCACTAAAATGATCATAATAAGATATAAAATTGAACCATTATTGCATTTTTGTATCTATTCACTTTTCATTTTTATCTTTTCCATAACATGGCTATCTGGCATTGTCCGGAGAAAAAAGTGTACCATACCTTCTATCTCTTTCTCTTTTCTAAATGTACTCCATACCTGGACCGCTCATGCTTAGCAATTGTGTTTCAAAATTCATAATGATCGGTTAATTAGTTTAAGAGTGAACACTATGCATACAAATATATAAAAATGGAGATTATTATACTGTGACTTAATCAACGCTTTTTCCCATAAGATTTTTTCCTTACACAAAATATATGCTAAAATTTATCTGTACTCTTGGATTGAGTTGTTTGTTTTAATTATTTTAATTAGTTAAAAATGTATAATTATCTTAGCTCTTGTATTTAGCTGTTCATAAAATAACCATGTTTTAATTGTTCTAATTAGCCAAAAATTTATAATTAACTTAACAAGTTACCTATTTCTCTCATAGCTATCTATGTATTTCTCTCGCTCCTTTAACTCTGTTGACTCAACCACTCTCTAATAGTTCTTAATGCTTTTGTGAGCATTTAAAGAGAGACTGATTTTCTATATACTGTGTAGCCATCTAATTTACGTGTGTGTATGTGCACACCACAAACATCTATGTAAATTATATGGCATTCCATACCTTACTACCTATAAAAGAACATGCTTGTCCAAGTAGCGAGCTATATCACATGATGACCGTTTTCTTTTTAAAAAGGGTTTGCTGAAGTTTATTTCAAGCAAAATCAATTCTTATTTGCAGTCACAAAGGATGTATTTTAGCTATTAGTTTGTGAATTTGTAATTTCTTTTTTCTTTTCTAGATGCAAGTTCTAATATTATATTTATTTCAGTTTTTAATCTTTATCTTTATTACATTGTTTTATTGTGTAATAGGTTTTCATGTCCAAAAATGTGTCGATTTTATCTGGCAAGTTTATTTTGAATATATTTTTATTTTTATTTATTTATGTTTTTAAATAATAGATTTTCTTGTCGATAAATGTTGTTTATTATATCTTCCAAGTTGATAGCATAAATAGATTAGGCAATTGTATTCATTTTCAGCTAGTGAGAGGGGAATCTTTCCACATACCTTCCCTTAAACACACCAATTGGACTTTTATTAAGTACAATACTTAATAATTTTTTTTTTTTTAATGGAGAGTAGACAATGCATTGTGGATGCATTATCGGCAGCTCCCGTTACTCTTGCTTCTCTTTATTTGTCACTCAGTCCTCATTTTTTAATGAGTGATTTTTCTGAATTTTCTGAGAAGGGAGAAGAAAAACCTGTATTCTAGGTTGGCAGTATTTTGCATGAACAGCCACCAGAGATGTCAGAAATTTTCTGTTTCTGTGTCTATTTTTGTAGCCATGTCACTAATAAGGGTGCTGGAGGTAAACGTTTTATCTGGGCTGACGTTACCGCCTGATAAGTCAGGGACCCGAAGGTTTGATTAAACACTAAGGAGGCTATCCTATCAGCAGGTGCAAAGTACTGGAACTGCTGTATTGTCATTTGGTGAATGGATTCTGGACCATGCAGTAGCTTCTGGTGGGGCTTCTCGATGCCATATTAGTGGGTAATTGTTACGGCTTTACCTTTTCATGTGCTACAAAAAAAATATATTTCTTCATTTCTATTTCTCTCTTACTTTCCCTCTCTGCCCTGCTCCAAGCAAGTCTGTCCACCTAGTCCACAAATCCGAAAACTCCATCATGAAAAGTTTCAAGAAAAATACACGATCAAACCCAGATCTCCAACTTTTAACGTAAACCCCCACTACCATGTCTCCTTCTCGAATATCAGGGGTCTATGTTCTAACCTTCCAGAGGTTAAACCCCAATTACAGGAGACTAAACCAGACCTATTATTTCTAAGTGAAACTGGCATTGGACAGACTATTTCCCTAGATGAGTTCGTAATTAAAGGATACTCTAACTTAACTTCCAAATCTGACCCCCAAGATCGTCATGGGCAGGAATATGTGCCTATATAAAAGATGGCTTTCCATGTGGTAGGGACATCTCCAGAGAAGATCCTAACTTACTCTATATGTGCTTCTGGGTTGCACTTGCTCAAACTACTGCATTTATATTTGCTCTCTATCGCCCCCACAACAGCAGAGTTACTATCTTTAAAAGCATGTTTGAGGAAATTGACCACGCCCTATCTGCTTATCCTTCAGCTAATATTCATGTCTGTGGAGACTTCAGTGTTCACAATGTGGAATGGTTAACTCAATCAAACAAGACCGATGATGAGGGGAGGTTCTGTCATGATTTCACCATTGCTTATGACCTCACTTAGATTGTTCACGAACCCACCCGTGTTCCCGATACTGACGGCCAGTATGCAAGTCTCCTATACCTCTTTCTCACAACTTGCCCTGAACTGTGTTCAGCTTCTGTTCTGTCTCCACTTGGATCTTCCGACCACTCAGTTGTATCAGTTAAGATAAAAATGAAATGTAATAAGTCCCCAGATGCGCCTCTCCATCGAACAGTATATCGATACTCTATGGCTGACTGGGATAGCTTCCGCACATTTATATCAGATCTACCTCTGCATTCCATGTTTAAAAAGGATGTGTCCTCTATAGTATCAGACCTGACAGAATGGTTAATTGTAGGTATAGACCGTTTCATACCCTAGAAAAAATTCCAGCAAAAACCTAACAGCCAGCCATGGTTCTCTCCGGAATGTGCTGCTTCCATTGCGCATAGAATCTTCTGCAGATGAATAAATGACAATTTAAATTTATTGCCTTGAAAAAGTGCCAAGATAACTGGAATGTCATGGGTAAAAATTATACTTGAAAATTATAAATTATTAACTATTGTTTTGTGAAGAGAATTAAATATGTCATTGTTTCAATGGTTACATTTGGAAAAATGGAAACTAAATATTGACCAAAATTTATTGAATATTGCGGAAGAATCTTGATTATTTTCTGTTAGTCAAAACCACTAATTATTTAAAAGGTCTATTGATTTTAATGTTTGTTTATCCGAGGGTAAAGAAAGAAAAAAAGTGAAGTAATCGTATATATAATTGAAAATGTTGAGCTCATGAATTCTCAAAGTAAAAATACATAAATATGTATTTAAAATATATTAAGTTAGGAGGTAGATATTTACATGCTGCCTACTTCGGCGCGGTGACACAAGGTCGGGAAAGTGGGGAGGTAAAGCAAGCTCCCCTAAAGGAGGGGGTATTCTTGCCAAGCAAAAATTAGGTATCCCCGTTGACATTCCCTGGTCGGGGCGCCTCAGGCAGCAAGCAATAAACTTACCCCACCCAAAAGCCGGGTGGCAAGGCAGGGAGGATGGACCTCTTAGGTAATACTCAGGCGACGTATCTTATACAGCCTAACATCACAAGTGCATTTGAGAAGTTTTATTACTACACATGCTGAAAAGTCCGACATATAAAATCAACAGTAGGTTCTTTAATATGAAACGAGCATGTTCAAAATGAATGTTTCTGTTCAAAGCACAACTGAATCATGATACTTGACTTTTTAATTTTAAACTTAAATTCAAACAATTATCACTGTACAAGCAGAAAGGCCAGGCATATAAAATCAACAATAGGTTCTTTGATATGGCAGGGGTGCGTACAAAATGAATGTTTCGGTTTAGAGTAAAATTGAAGCATGATACTTGACTTTTGCATTTTAAAATTTAATTCAAGTCATTATATATATAAAAGTAATTTTATAAAATCAACAGTAGGTTCTCTACAGTGCAATGTAGACTACACTGTATTGTGGACTATGTCATTGTGGAGAGACATGTGAAGTTTCCTCCTGATGCACCACTATGGATCCCCGACTAGAGCAAGCAATCAATCGATTTGATTGAAAAATGGGCGATTTCACTGATTTTGATGACAATAAAAATATGGGAGTGTGAAACATTTGTTGATCATCATTGAATCCCGGGCAATGTCGGGTTTACCTGCTAGTGTGTTTGTGTGTATGTGTATGTATATATATATATATATATATATATATATATATATATATATATATTAACTGTTTTTAAGACATTTAAAATGTGTTTTATTAATAAAAAATTAATTACATGTTTTTTAATACTTTTTGTTATATGTATTTAAACTTAAATTAATTAATTTAAACCAGATATGGCTCATTTTATGCTTGACTGACGTTTCGACTGATTCAGTATCTCTAATTTGCTTTCCACTTGCAGTTATCGATTGTTCATAACTAACTTGTGTTAACTTTTGTTCTTGTGCTGTAGGAACTGTTTATGCATTTGTCCACCCCTCACTGATACGACCATATCACTCAACACACAAGTATTTATCTATGATATCTCTCCAACTCTCCTGAATACTAGCCAAGTCTAATAATGCTAAACGAACAGTGGCAGTATAGGCATAGAATACAAGGTATTGATTTAAATAAGTGACAGCCCAGACAGGAGTCAATAAAAACGTTAAAAAAATAAAAGAGAAAACAGTAATTATTGTTAAGAAATTTGGTCCCTTTTTAGGGTTCTATTTTGGGAAGAGCCAATTTTAGGGAGATATTTTTAGTGAAAACTGTTTTTAGCTAATATTTAATTGTGAGAGAGCAAGGGAAATGTTAGATGATTAACACAAACTAATGAATTAAAAAAAATGAATAATAATGAATTTTAAAAAAAGGTATTTTTCGTGTATGTTTAAAATAGAAGTTTACATCGATTTATTAATATTTTTAGAGTATTTAGAGAACAAGGGGGGATTCATTAGCTGAGATATCGTAGAAGTCTTAATCAATAATTTAAGGGCCATGAATTATCTACAGGCCTGAAAGTCGTAATCAGAACTTCCCCACTCAATTATACAAATTATATTTCATTAAGAGTTATTAATAAGAATCAATGTTCATTTGTTTTCATTGTAGAAAGAAAGTTCAGTAAGAAAAATTCAGAGTATTAAAATGAATAAATTCATTTGTGTTTGATGAGCAGTCGATAATGAGAAAAAGTTAATGAGGCATGTGTATGCGTGTGCTTTACTGTCTGTGTGTATATGGTTATGATTGTGTGTATGTATAGGTTGAGATAGCAACCCCAAGCCCGATAGCGGGATGGAGGAGAGCGGGGGTACTGAGGCAAGTTCTGTTGTGGATTTTGGCTCAACTGTTTATTGAAGAAAAATCTGGCATTTTATGCATTCAAACGGCAAATTTTATAAGTTCAAAGAAGTGCTTTTACTAATTCAGGCGAGTGTATGCATCAAGCCAGTTGCACAGAAACGAATCTAAGCATTTTCATTTCAAATACTGAAGAGTAAACTGTGCTAACTATGGAAGTATTGAAAAGAAGTGTGCAGCCGAAGAACAAAGAGAAAAATCTGTGCGGATGGAGAAAGAGATATCACCTCAGTTTGTTTTTAACTACTCATTTTTAAAACCATATTTATTTACATTTGTTTCCAACTCAGTTCCCAGTCAGTTTTCCATACTAAAAAAAAAAATCCTGTTGGTTTGTGATTAGTGAGACCCAAATATGAAGAAATAAATGGATGAAAACGATTCTATGGAAATCAACAATATAAAATGATTTATTAAACAATTTACAACCAAAAATGATTTTCATGAGTTTAGGAGAAATTGTCTGTCACTGAGATGGTTTCAGTAGCATCCACCATTTTAAATTTCCCTCTTTGTTATGATCGTCTGATCTATACAAGGGTAGATAATCCTGCATCAATCCCTTTCACCAAAGACAGATCAATCATGCTCCAAAATAAAGATAATTTTAGGATACAAAAAGTTACTTCGCTTTAAACAGATTTTCTAGGATTTATTTACCATCTAATACTAACATTTTTGATGATGTCACTTTGCACATGATTCACATTTTTCTCACTTCCTGTTTTTCTGTTCACACGTTTGACCTTCTGGCCATGCAAGACAATTTTTTTCTTCATCTGTCCTTGGACGTCTCTAAGGATATTCAAACGGAAAAAGAAACGTTTATTATTAGGGCTATGACAAGAGAATATTCTTTTCATTATTTTGACTCTCGAGTATATATCCGACACAGGTAAACACAACTAATCAACCGAGAATCACATGACTCTACATAAAAACATACAAAATATCAATGGATATATACCTGAGAATCAAAACAAGGAAAAGAATATGCTGTTGCCATAGTCCTAGTTATTATACACTGGTTGAATTACCCAACTATGAGCAACTTATAAAAGTTATATTAACAGTCCTCTTTTTCAAATTTAATCATTTTAACTCTTTTTCAGAATATAATAACCCTCTGCCGGCTGATGTGCTGCTGATTTCAAAAAGTTATATATTTTCTTAAGATGAACTGCTAAATTCGTCAAAGAAAAGTTTGGAAGCATTTTTATCATGAAGTAAACAATTTTTTACTGACATTTTCTCTTTTAGTTATTCATTATTTTTTTTTTTTTTTTTTTTTTTTGTTATTATTAGATATCCACCACCTGTAATCACTTCTCCTCCACATCAATCTGCCATATCTCCTGATGGAGGAAGCCAGAGTTTTACAGATACATCTGTTGGCAACACAACTGACCGAAGTAGTGTCGATGATCCATTTTGGGGCAATGACGTGAGTGATGCATTAAAGTTTCAATTATTTCCACCATTTTATCTTCCTTTTCCATGACTTTAGTGATGGATTATTTGTGAGCTTAAAAGAGATTTTTTTTCTTTTTAAACGAAATTTACTCTAGATGGGTTGAACTGGTTTCTCCCAAGGGAGGAAGTGTCTAAGGAATATTGAATTCACAAACGGTCCCCAATCACATGTATATCCCGATCCCGATCAAGTTAGATGACGACATTAGGTTTTTGCAGAGAGGTGTCGAGGTCCTCCTATTATTGTATACTGGGGCGTTCTGTATAACATGGAGGGGTGTGCAGCAAGTCTACATAAAACAGGTATGTATAAACAAGGAGACCAGACCATATACATATTATATAGTTGTCTATGTTCACTGCGTGGGTGTGTACATTTTTAAAACATATAATAAACAGATATAGATACCTTCAACAATAGTTCAACAAACGGGACAAATATCACCATCATCTGCTTGCCCGGACAAGGGAAGAACACACCTTTTTGGTCGGAACCATCACTGTATTATTTCAGACGTGCTTCTGAAAATGTAAGTCATTTTCTACCCTGACGACTCGGACAACCAAATTATTTTTCCACATTTACATTTATTTCCGTTGCAGCTTCTTTTTTTGTTCTGGGGCTGCAAGCTATTCCTTTTTCAGGGATTACATACTACTACATTTCCAGCTGAAAACTTCCATAACTGAACGATTCCCAGCCAGCTGAGGACTTGTCTGTCCCGTCTACTTGTTCCAACTTGTTCGCTCAAGATTCTTCTAACTCCTAACTTGCCTGTATATATTCGAACTAATCCTTTGTGCTTACGTCATTTGACTACACAAAACTTAACAGGCGACTTATCATTCATGTTTTCTCTGGCCCAATTTTATTGTTTTTATATCTAGGTTTAAAAACCTATTTTGTTTATGTCCATTGCATTCTTTTTTATTAAAACAAATTTCTTGTTATTGCTTATAGAATCTAGTCAAGTTAAATTCCTAAAATGTAATTTAACCATATTTATCCTTGGATTGCATTTTTCTCTTTAAAATAAATCTAATTCAATCTACATGCTATTAATAATAATAATCTTCTGGCTCAGATAATTCAGCTATACCCCGGCTGTGCTAATTCACAACACTACATACAGTGCTTGGTATTCTCAAATTGTCACTCATCTAGTACTGACTAGGCTCAACATTGCTTAACTTCAGCAATCTGAGAAGAAGTGTGTCAATGTGATTATTTTATATGCCATGTAGGGTGAGTACAAAAAAGGATTATCTTGGCATGGATAAAAAAAATATTGTATAATATTTTTGTAACAACCTGCTGAATAAATTATTTTTTAACTCGTCTAAAATTTTTGGTAGAATAGGAAGTACACAGTAGGAAGTACAATCGTTTCCAATGAGTGTTAATTTACGAAAAATCATTTCAGCACATGTCACTTTAACTACACCCTCTGTAACCCAATCAATATCAAACTAAGGAAAACAAAACCTATTATCTAAACAACAACAATATGTATTTATTTAAGTTAACTACACCATTGGGTGTAGGTTAAGGAAAGTTAAGAGTATCAAAGTGAAGAAAGAAATTAAGTAAGAAGCAGTTTATTTTCAAGCAAGGATAGCCGGTACCCAGGTGTCCAGTGGGCGAAGGCAGAAGAGAGGTAACTCTTCATTGCTTCCAGGAAACTCTCTGCTTCCTGCTGCATGTACCCCACAGCAAGTTGAAGTAGTTCTGCAAAGAGGGTTGAAATTAATATTTCAAGAAGCTGACTGGTCAATGTGTGACCAAAGCATTTAACAAGGAATGCACTCTGCAAGGAGAAATAAATGTTACATTTATGACTGCTACAAGCCCACTAGAAACAAGACGTCTACAAACTTTTTTTACATAGATAAACATTAAAATTTAACAAATTATGTATGTGTGCATGAATTTTCTTGAGAACTAGCAGGAAAGTTCAGTATTGCCCGGGATGCAAGATCAATCAGTATTTTATATTTATTTTATTTTATTATTTTTTATTTTTTTAATAATCGGTTTCTGCTTATCAATTGGGCAATTCGGGAATAAAGTTTGCAAGGATGATGGTTGATATAGAATGAACAGAATATTACTTGAAGACTTGATTTTTAAAACGGTCGGTTTTTGCTTACACCAGACTTGAAGATGACCGTGTTGTAGTCAGTTAGGAAGCAAACTCCTGATATCTTGTTCCACAGATAAGATGTTCTATGAAAGAAACTTTTTCATTTTGTTGAAGAGAGAAAGGAAAGTTTTTTGCTAAATGAGTTCTTGAAGTGAATTTTTTGTAGGAGAGACAAGGGATTGGAGTTCAGTCGAGTATTTATCATGAAGATAACGATACTTCTAATTTAACTGACTGATACTCTAATTTAATTTCCAAATTTGACCCTCAAGATCGCCATTGGCATGGAATATGTGCCTATATAAAAGATGGCTTTCCATGTGGTAGGTACATCTCCAGAGAAGATCCTAACTTACCCTATCTGAGTTTCCGGGTTGCACTTGCTCAAACTACTGCATTTGTATTTGCTCTCTATCGCCCCCACAACAACAGAGTTACTATCTTTAAAAGCATATCTGAGAAAATTGACCACGCCCTATCTGCTTATCCTTCAGCTAATATTCATGTCTGTGGAGACTTCAGTGTTCACAATATGGAATGGTTAACTCAATCAAACAAGACCGATGATGAGGGGAGGTTCTGTCATGATTTCTCCATTACTTATAACCTCACTTAGATTGTTCACGAACCCACCTGTGTTCCCGATACTGACGGCCAGTATGCAAGTCTCCTATACCTCTTTCTCACAACTTGCCCTGAACTGTGTTCAGCTTCTGTTCTGTCTCCACTTGGATCTTCCAACCACTCAGTTGTATCAGTTAAGATAAAAATGAAATGTAATAAGTCCCCAGATGTACCTCTCCATCGTACAGTATATCGATACTCTATGGCTGACTGGGATAGCTTCCGCACATTTATATCAGATCTACCTCTGTGTTCCATGTTTAAAAAGGATGTGTCCTCTATAGTATCAGACCTGACAGAATGGTTAATTGTAGGTATAGACCGTTTCATACCCTAGAAAAAATTCCAGCAAAAACCTAACAGCCAGCCATGGTTCTCTCCGGAATGTGCTGCTGCCATTGCGCATAGAAATCCATTTTTCCATTGCTTCCAACATAATAGATGTACTGAGACTAAAGTTGCTTTCAGAACTAATTCTACTCTTTGTGACCAAGGCTGCCAACCTCCAATATTTCCTCCTGTATCAGAAAACATGCTATGTGATATACAAATATCTGTAAATGATGTTGCCAAGCTAATCAAAAACCTTGATTCCAGTAAAGCAACCGGCCCTGACGGTATTCCAATTATAGTACTCAAAAAACTTTAACCAGCACTAGTGTCCATCCTTACAAAACTGTTTAAACGTTGTCTTAAGGAGAATTGCTTCCCATCACCCTGGAAAATCTCATCAGTATGCCCCGTATTTAAGAATTCAGGTGATCACTCATCTCCTTCACAGTACAGGCCAATACGTCTCCTGTGCATCATGAGTAAGTTGCTGGAATTTGTGTTAAATAGAGAAGTAATCAACCATCTTAGCAAAAATAACTTTCTTAGTGACACGCAATATGGTTTCCGTTCTGCTAGATCTACAGTTATATCTTATAGGATTAGCGAATCGCTCGACGGAGGCTATCTTTCTAGGGCAATTGCTCTTGACATATCAAAAGCCTTTGATAGAGTATGGCATAAAGGTTTACTTCACAAGATCTCCAGCTACGGTATAGCTGGAAATGTCTTCTCAATTATTAAATCATTTCTCTCTGATAGGTTCATAAGAGTAGTGGTTGATGGGCAGAAATCAGAAACTCTTAGTGTTAATGCCGGAGTCCCTCAGGGGTCCATCCTGGGCCCAACTCTCTTCCTGATCTATATTAATGATCTTCCAAATTACATCCTTACATCATTCGTAGACATTTATGCTGATGACACTACTATCTATGGTAGCACATCTAAGACTGTAAACGACCAAATTCTCTCTGATTCTCTCTCCTCTGATCTGGAGCAAGTGGTACCATGGGGAAAGAGGTGGCTTGTTACTTTTAATGCATCTAAAACCAAGCTTTTATCTTTGCATCAGCAACACTGATCCCCATCTGGCATCAATTGAAATGAATGGCTCTCGTCTTGGGGACGCTTCATGTTTTGACAAGCTTCTGGGCTTGACCTTTACTCCTGATCCGAAATGGAACGCATACATTAAATCCGTTGCCAAGGCTGCTGGAAAAATGGTGGGATCCTTCTATCAATCCAGTAGATATCTCACTGCTGATGCAATTCTCTATCTATATAAAAGCCAGGTACGTCCAAGGATGGAGTACTGTTGCCACATCTGGGCAGAAGCTGCTAGAAAGGACTTATTCTGCCTTGATAGAGTCCAAAATAGACTTTGTAGCCTTGTGGGGGATGTCCTTTTCTCTTCCCTGCAACCTCTTTCTCACAGAAGAGATGTTGTGAGTTTGTCTCTGCTTTATCGTTATTTTCATGGCAAGTGCTTGGCTGAGCTCCATTCTATGGTCCCCCCCCTCAGCAAACTTTCACAAGAAACACCCGTCTAGCAGAAAACACTATCACTAATTTCCCCCACTCTTTATCTGTGCCTAAACCTAAACGTAGATTCCATGGGCAAAGCTTCTTTCTTAGAACTGCACGCCTATGGAATTGTCTTCCATTTTTCTGCTCTCCAGCTGGCTACAATATGGTTGTCTTCAAGTCTAAAGTAAAGAAGTTTTTGATGAGCCGTTCCATATGTTAACAAATTTACCGAATTTCCATTACTAACGGTTACTATATTGTCCAATTTCTACTGTACACTCTTTAACCTTATCCTCGAGTGACCTCTTAACCTTGATAAGTGGTGATGCCTATGTAAAAAAAAAAAAAAAAAAAAAAAAAGATACAATAGAGAGAGAGATTAGCAATATCTTCATTCATTCAGTGTGAAAAAAGTTGAGTTGGGAAAAGATTACCCATCCACCCATACACACACTATATTACAAAGTCACTGCAATAAATAATTCTCTAAATGGCACCTTGCCAGGTATGGCAGCAATATTCCATCCTAGGATTAATCTGGCCCTGATGCAGGTAGAGGATTGTGTCAGGAGTGAAATAATTCCTAGAACAAAAGAATGATCCAACCATTTTTTCCAGCAACTAACAACAGATTTTATGTATATGTGTGCATGCATTTTCTTCTCTTGTTTGTTTGTTTCTTTAATACTAATCACTTATCAAAACTAAAGTTACTCAAGAATTGTGGATAATGAAATGGATTGAGTGTCAGTTGAAATGATGAAGAATATTATGAAAGGATTAGAAATGAATTAAATGGACAAAATTTGAACATCTATCAAGATGGTTTATGACAAATATTTTCAAATTTAAAAAAAAAAAAGTCTCCCTCTCCGAGTATCAATATATTTTTTTTCTGCCAGGAATCGGAAAAAAATGCTGCCAAGAAAATTCAACAACTATTTGACCAAATTGATAGGGTTTTGTATGAGCGAGAGACAGAAGAAGTCCCTGGAGATTTGGTCCGAGAATGCGATGAGTGGACATTCAGGTTTCCACATCTCAGGTAATGTTAATCTCATTCGATATCTCTTTGTCCCATACTTCTCTCCCCCATTCTATATATATCTCTCTCTCTCTCTCGTTAAATATCTCTTCCTCTCTCCTTCCCATTCTATATTACCACCTTTCTCTCTTCTATTTTATATCTCCTCTTTCTCTCTCTCTCTCTCTCTCTCTCTCTTCTATTCTATATCTCCTCCTCCTTTCTCTTCTATTCTATATCTCCTCCTCCTTTCTCTTCTATTCTATATCTCCTCCTCCTTTCTCTTCTATTCTATATCTTTCCATCCCCTCTCTCATATTCTATATTTCCTCCTCCTCTCTCCTATATCTACTCTCCCTCTCTTCCATTCTATATATTTTACTCCCCTCTCTCCCATTCTATATCTCGACCTCCCCCTTTCTCGCAGTCTACAGTCTTCCTCCTCCTCATCTCTTATTCTACATCTCTTCCTCCTCCCTCTATCTTTCAAACTATATCTCTTTCTCCCCTCTTTCTCATTGATACATTCTCTTCTATTCTCTCTAGTAGGCATCCTCTTTCCCCACTCTCTCTTATTCTATATCTCTTCTTCCCCTTTCTGTAAGTCAGTAACTCATCCCCTCTCCATTCTATATTTCCTCTCCTCTTCTGCATTCTCTATCTCTTATCTTCTCTCTTTTTCATTTTATGTCTTCCACACTCTCTCTTTTTCTATATCTCCCCCTCTCTTTCTTATTTTATATCTTTCTTCCCCTCTACCTCATCCTATATCTCTTCCTCTCCTCTTTTTTGTGGTCCTGGATATGACCTTAAACTATATCTGATGGTGAGGCCCCAGCTTGCGGGCTTTGTGGAGTGTGGATCCACCCTTTAATTGCCATTGCTCCCAGGTCCACTCTGACCCGGAGTGGTAGTACCTATCAGGGTCCCAACTATGGGTTAAACAGAAACCGACTTGAAAAAAAACCCAAATATATTCTATTAAAAAAATTTTCTTCAAAATCACTAGATTCGGCATTAAATAACCTGAAAAGGGTTGATATGCCGTAAAACAAAAACAACCAACCAACCTCTCCTTTGTTCTATTGTTACAGTGTTGTCAGATTAAAAATGTTAAGGCAAGCTTGCAGTAAGTTTTGATAAAAGAAAACTTACTTTCAAATTAATCACGAGAATGATTGGACCTGATAAGAAAGCGAGTCACGTTAATTTCATTTTTTTTTTTCAAGATGTTGGAAAAGGACTAATGACATTTATCAAAGGTTGTTGTTGTTTCAACCATGTTTTCTTGATTGATGGTCATGAGTGGCAGATAAACCATAAAACAAAAGATAACTTTTATGATAATGAAAATGAATAAACAATAAAGAGTTGATATTAAAATGATGTTATAAACGAACAAGAAATATGGCAAACTAATCACTTATTTGTATGAAGAATAAACGAGTCTTTGAAATGTGCCAAACTGATAATATTGCTTATCCAAAATAATGAAATCGAAATCGGAAGTGAATAAACGGGCCACACATTGCTGTGAGTGAGACCATTAGACAGAATAATTAACTGCCAAAAGACACTTTTCCGTGGTTAAAATTTTGATAATGATTATACAAAGAGGAATTGTGGTTAACGCAAATTTAGAAAATACATTTATAATTATGAAAATCAGTCCCAAAGAGAAGAGGAGCTTCCCTCTGTTAACAGTGAAAGGTTGAGACAATGAAGAAGGAAAAAGGACGAGCTTAAAGGTCCATTGACCACTCATGGCCTTGTAAGTCAAATTCCCGCAGAACAAGAATCGGAGAACTTGAAACGATAATGAGAATTATGAATTTAATTCTATTGGAAGAAGGGTGGAGTCATGTCCAGCTAATTCTCAATTTAAGGTGAAGAATAATGACCTTCGGGGACTCCATTCTGCCCACCTATTAAATCCATGCCATTGAGAGATTGACCCTCAACTTATGGTTGAGATCACCGTCATGTTGGGGGGTCAATCCGATAGGATGGCTGTGATAAAGAATGGATAAGAAAATGAACTAGTATACAGGCTTTATTTACGAAAGTCACCATGACAGTCATGTACAAGGGAAGTAACTCTTCCTAACTTCCGATTTGTCCAGGGGACTTAACTAATACATCTGCCTTCTTCAATTGAGAATGAGCTCACCTAATTATTTTATTTATTTTTGTTATAGTTCATGAGAGAATATAGTATTATTGGTATAATAGTGTGGCAAGCTCTATAAGTCTAGTCTCTGTGGAGTCTTTATACATCTGTAGAATCTTCTCAGCTCAAGAGTAGATATATAGGATCCATCAGCGTGTAATTCACTAGTTGGCTGCATTGTATGTGTAGGTGATGCCTGGCCCTCAGACCCCTTCTTCTGGCTAAGGTCTGGGGATGACCTGCTCTGAGGTGTGTGTGGTGTTGGGATACTGCTGATGTGTGGTTCCTTTTGTGATGCACTTCAGATGCAGTTGGTCAGATCTGCCCTCAAGTGTTGAGCTTCTTTTAGCTGGTCTGATGAATTGCCTATTCCTTTGGTAGATGTTACCACTTTGTGACTCGACTGTGTATGATCTTGGTGTTGTGGTAGGATGCTGAATGATTCTAGACTCTCACAGCTTTGTTTTCTTGTGCTGGACATAGATTTTCTGCCCTACATGTAGAAGTGGGTGTTGTCTGTTATGCTGCTTGTCATAACAGTTCTTTGATCCCTCCTTGTATTGCTGTAGTGCTGTTTTTGTCTGCTCATCACAAAGTTGCTGCTTGGTTACTAGTGGTGTCCGTATTTGTCGACCATTGAGCAATTCTGCTGGAGATTTGATGTATGCAGACATGGGTGTGGCTCTATATGCCATCATTACTAGATAAGTCTTGTCTGGTTTCTCGTGCCTTTAGCAGTGTTTTTTTGCATATTCCAACCATCCTCTCGGCAAATCCGTTAGATTTCGGGTTGTGTGGAGATGATGTTTTGTGCAGAAAGTTGTATGATCTGGTAAAAACCGTAAATTCCTTGCTTTTGAACTGTGGGCCATTGTCTGAATATTAGATTTCTGGTACACTTTGTTCCTCAAATATTGCCTTTAAATTTTTGATGGCAGCTGCCACTGAGATGGAGTGAAGATGTTGTATGAATGGACTTCGACTGTACTGGTCCGCTATAAGTAGATATTCCCTTCCACCCATAGAAAACAAATTTGTGCTGACATACTATTAAGGATAGCTAGGGGTTTCATGCTGATGCATCGATTCGGCAGGGATACTTGCCTGATATTTTTGGCAGGTGTGACAATTAAGCACTCTATCTTCAATGGCATTATTCATCTCTACCCAGTGTATGACTGACCGGGCTCTTAGTCTGGTTTTCTCAACTCCTTCATGTGATGCATGGAGTTCTTCCAATATACCTCATTGTAGGGAAGCTGGTATGATTTTATTGCTTTTTAGCAAAATACCATCTTGAACCCCAATCTCATCTCTAAAGTTCTAAAATGGTAGGAGGTAGCTTGGGTAGTCAGTTCGATTTGTAGGCCAGCCAGACATTACCATATTTGCAAGATTTTTAAGTAATGGGTCTTGCAATGTCTCAACCCTGAGGTTCTCTATTCTTGGTGAAAACTTAAGATAGTTCATCATACTGTGGACATTACGGTCAATTACTTCAATCTGCTTGCTAGGCCTAGGTGATACTCATGATAGGCTTGATCTTTGCATTGAAACAGGCTTTGTATTTTTTGTGATGCTTGGTCATCGTTTGTTTGCACCTGATGATTTTTTCTGTCTGTATCGACTGACTTCACAACTAAGTTTAGGGTCACTAGCCCTAACTCCCTTGATGTCTGCAGTCCTATCAGTATGGGCCGTTTTGAATTCACAACGTGGAATGTTGCACCGATAAATTTGTTGTGGAATCTTACCCTGAGCTGGCATGTTCCTTCCTGGTCAGTCGTTGTTCCACCGAATGTGATTAACTGTGTAGCTGTTGCTTTGAGTGGTACTCCATGTAGTTTATTGTATATTTCTTTGGATAAAGGTTGCTCATAACACCTGTATTGACCTTCACATTGACGTCTATTTGCCTCTGACTATTGCCAATTTTTAATTTAGCATACGCATCGATAGTGGATGATGGCAACTGCTGAATGGTGTGGAAATAAATATCTTCTCTTGAACCACTAATATTACTTTTGCCTTGTGTTGCCATGTGGATTCATCTATTCTTATGCCACTGTGTTGTTCTTTTTTGTACTTATCTTATCTCCCATCTTGGAGTGGTAAACGTTGGCAAAGTGTCTTTTTTGTTGCATATAATGCACAATTTTCCTTTTGCTGGGCACTCTCCTCGAGCATGTTCTTTGCCACAATATCCACACTGTGTTGGCTTTTTACTATTCCTTGCCTGTATTGAATGTATACTGCTCTCTTCCACTGGGGTGCGTATCGCTTCAAGTTGTTTGCAAGTCACCTCCTCTGTCTCTATTATGCATAGCACTCTCACTATAGTCAGATCATTACTCTCTTTGATTAAGGATTCCTGCACTGACTTTAGATAAATTCTGAATCGACTACAAGGGTATCCTCCACTATTTGGTTATAATCGCACTGGTTGGCTATTTGACGAAGCTGTTTCAGAAATGAGTGTGCTGATTCATCCAACTTTTGTCTGCACTGCAGCAATTTGTGTGCGCCACGCAAAATTCGACCTTAGGTTTGCAAAAGTATTAAATGTAGTTTTCGACTGTCCTTTCTTCTTCATGCCGAAAGACGAATATGTCACTTATTTTTTTGCCCTTCTCCACCAGCCCATAACAAAAGATATCTAACCTTGATATCATTGTTAACATTGTGCATTGGGCTTTCAAAATGAAATCTGACTTACTGAATAAATCTGTCCATCGATTTGGCAAAGTTTGCACTGGACCAATCTATTGTTGGTGATGGAGCTTGGGATGAAGCTGCCATGCTAAACAATATCGATCTGGTACAAAATAATTATCTTACCTTTCATGTTTAGCGGCTATGTACGCAGTGTTTTTTTTTTGTTTTTTGTTTTTTTTAACTCATATAGAAAAACCAATGTCACTGCTTATTCATGATTTCCAATTCGATTCATTTTGGTAAAAAATATGTCCTGGTAATCTAGCTTCTGACACCATGTCATATTGGTGGCGGTTAATCTGATGGATGGCTGTGATAAAGAATGGATAAGAAAAGGAATGAGAATACAGCCTTTATTTACAAAAGTCGCCATGACAGTCATTTGTACAAGGGAAGTAACTCTTCCTAACTTCCGATTTGTTCAAGGGACTTAACTAATACAACAATCGCTAAACCCAATAATTGCCCAGACTTTACCAGTAGTGCTGTCCAGTCACAAACATTAGGAACTTGAGTCAAAGACTTGCATATGATCAGAGTTGTGTAATCTTTCAAGAAATAATCAACTTGCTTTATACAAAAGTGTTAGTTATTGACCATTCTTCTTTTAGCTTGAAATGACCTTTGCTCCCCAGTGATACAGACTTTGCTGACCAGTACCAGACAGATTTCCCTCTTCATTTTTCACAATGTGGAGAGAGTGGTGATTCGTGGAACCAGGACCTTTGCTAAAATAACTGTCCAGTACCAAATGACCAACTGGGATGCAGAATGGTTGAATTGGTGACATCATCCACTAAACATTGTTGGAGGAGTAAGAGGTACACTATATCTACACCATTCCATGAATTCACAGACTGCAACACCATGCAGAGAGGTACCCCCAACCCGAAAATGGAATCAGCTTTAGGCCATGGGTGGCGACACATGATGATGTAGGATGGAATCATGAATGACTGAGCAATCTATGGTCTAGCTCCATAAATGGTCATGGACTTGCAACACTCCACTTCAACCCATACTTCAGCTAAGCAGGAAATCGGAGAGGCCTGATCCAATCAATCGGATGGTCATATCATGTGCTAGTATTTATAAGTTCATCTCAAACTATATTATTCATTATCATCTGATTTTCTGTACTTTCATTTTATGGATACTGAAGACAAAATAACAGAGGCTAATTTATTCTTATTCAATGTAAGTATAATGGTCAAAGAATTCTCATCTCAACAACGGCGTTTGGGTTATTTCCCCTGGAAAATACCAAGTTCAGTTGGATTCGATGCTAAGGTCCATTGAAAAGCAAGCACAAAGGAAAACATCAAGCAACACTTATCAGTTATATTCTTCTATCAAATGAATTTCCAAAATTTATCATAATAGAATCCCTGAAAGATGCATCTCTCGCTGAAGTGTTACTTTTTCTGATTCAAAATGTGATAAGCAGAAGTGAAAAAAGATCCAAAATGGTAACTTTCTGGTAGAAATTAAACCAGTAACAAATCTATTGAAAATGAAAAACACTTTTACAATGTTAAATGTAAGCCTATGAAAAATTTGATACTTCTAGAGGAGTGATCCAAAGTCAGGACCTTCGTCTGGCAATGGAAGAGGAAATCGAGATGGCAGTACATAAGCAAGGTGTTACATATCACAAAAGAATATAAAAACAGATGGAGAAGCAATGATGACCAACATATTCTTACTAACTTTTAATCACGCAACATAATTATACAGACTTTTAATCACGCAACATAATTATACTGACTTTTAATTATGCAACATAATTATACTGATTTTTAATCATGCAACATAATTATACTGACTTTTAATTACGCAACATAATCATACTGACTTTTAATTACGCAACATAATCATACTGACTTTTAATTACGCAACATAATTATACTGACTTTTAATTACGCAACATAATTATACTGACTTTTAATTACGCAACATAATTATACTGACTTTTAATTACGCAACATAATTATACTGATTTTTCATTACACAACATAATTATACTGACTTTTAATTACGCAACATAATTATACTGACTTTTAATTATGCAACATAATTATACTGATTTTTAATTATGCAACATAATTATACTGACTTTTTATTACGCAACATAATTATACTGATTTTTAATTATGAAACATAATTATACTGACTTTTAATTACGCAACATAATTATACTGACTTTTAATTACGCAACATAATTATACTGACTTTTAATTATGCAACACAATTATACTGACTTTTAATTATGCAACATAATCACCCAGCATTATTATACTTTTAATTATTCAACATAATTATACTGTCTTTTAATTATTCAACATAATTATACTTACTTTTAATCACCTAACATAATTATACTGACTTGTAATCATGCAACGAAATCAAAGGATATGAAAATTTGCAACCCATCTACATACTAAACCCCTAAAACTGCTTCAAATGGTTGAAGGTTATCCCTCATAAGGCACATGTTGGGGCCAACATATGGGTATGTGACAGATATGGTCAGTCAAATGTTTAAACCGTCATGTGGGTCTCACATTACTAAAAAACTTTGTCATCGATGATGTCTTGGGTGGTATTTATGATTTTCTGTTGAAACTTTTGATAAAACTTACCATTGCTATTATTTTTCTGTAGACTTCTTGGTCATCAGTTGGTGCCACCTTTAGAGAAAGGATATGAAGAAATCCCGCGCATGTCCATCTCGCGTCCATCCACAGCCAGCACTTTGGAAGATGAGCAATCTCATCTGGGAGACATGGCGGCATTAGAATCGGATTTGAACTTGTAAGGATTTTATAATACAAAAATTAATTAGAATTGTTTAAGTTGCTTAGTTTTTGCATTTTTATATTTTAAATTCTGTTTGATTTTATTACATGGAAAATATTTATAACATAAAATAACATTTTGTAATATGTTTTCTATAATTTAGAAATTAATTTTTTGTATTAAATTTCTGTTTGAAAGTAAAATTAGATTAAATATGGTTGATACTAAAAATACTAAATGTATTTTTGACCTTAAATGACATTCTGTTTATAGAAGTGTGCAAAATCCCACCCCTTCACTTTAGAGGTTCCTAGATGTCATAAGTTTTTCTAATTTTATAGATTCTTTCCTCAGACCACTTTTTTTGGAATTCCCTCTCTGCTCTATTTCCTTGTACATATTAACATGCATAAATTTAAATCTTAAATTGCATCTTGCTGCCTGACTCCCTACCTAGGTTTCACTTATAAATCCAGCCCCTATCACCTTTTCTGCTTAAGTAGCAATATGTTTTGTTTGGAGTGAACAAAAATAATTAAAAAATGTGTTTTCTTTGAATTTAAAAAATACAATTTGAATTTAGTTTACTTTAAAAACAAATTATTTTTCCTTTTTGCAAAAAAGAAAAATGAATGATGGCCATAGTACCTGTTGTTTTTAATGTCTTGTGTTTGTTTGATATTGTTCCTAAAAGGCTGAATGTGACTGGGAAGCCAGCCGAAGTAACGCGGATAAAACCTCAAAACAGTTCTGGCAGCTTCGGTGCTTCTTACAGTTCATTGCCTGTAAGTCTAACAGAAATCTATGAGGAGGAAGAGGAAGAAATCTTCGAACAAGATGGCTACATTGAAGAAATCATTGCAGTTGATTATCCTGACAGGTCAGTTAAAACATTAATCAAAAAGAAATTCTGAAGGTGGCGGAAATCTGATGTAGCACCTTTTTTTTTTTAATTTAAAAAAAAAATTGCCACATTAGATTTTAGGCATCTAAAACCAAAATTTTGTATTCATTATATCTAAAACTTTTAGTGTTAGTACATAAATCATTGCAAAGCATTAAACAATGATATTACATTTATTTTCACAGCTCAATTAGCCACTGTATTATGGTTGTTCACAGTTCATTGAAATTTTTTTTTGAATGGCGTCTTGTGTACTATTGGTTCAGAAGCCAATTTTCACAGTGTATAACTATAAATGCAGACTTTGAACAAGTGAAAACTCCTTAAAATTGTAATTATAACTTTTGTGATAAATGAAAATTAATTATAATCGAAACAATAGTTATAGGATCAAGTTGAGTTTAACATTGGGTAAATTTCATTACCCATCGAATACAAATGAAACAACAGCTTTGATTTTTCATACAAGATTGATTCCAACAACTAACACATTGAATCTTGCTATGATTTAGAGATCAAACTAGGCTTCTTTTTATTTATAAATCAATAAAAAAAAAACTCTCAAATTTTGACCATGTAACAGACAGAAACACAAAAAAGCAAAAATAGCTTTCAACTTGGATTTTTCTTTTTCTTTTTTCTTTTTTTTTTTTTTTTTTTTTTTTTTTTTTTTTGCAAAAGACAAATTAAAACCCTATATTACACCGACTATCTTGACTTGACTCTTTTTCTTTAAACTTAAAACTATTTTATATACATATTAAAGATGTATTTGGTTAATTAATTCCTATTTCAATCTCATAAACTATTTAGAGTTGAAAACACACAAAATGCCAGTTCTCAGTATTTACACAGAGATCCGGGTTATTTTCTTCCTTTTCTTCTCTTACTAACCACAAGAAAGATGTATGCTCTTAATATCAGTAGAAATAGTAGTTCTGCTTTCTTCTCTTCACCAAAAACAGTTAAAAAACAAAAGGTATCTCAGCACATGTCAAAAACACATGGAGACAATATGGCATCTAAAAATGATCTTCAGGCAAAAATCAAACTATTTTTACTCAGCTTTTCTGGACTTCCAACAGCACCTATTTTTCATAATCGTGACCCTTTCTCGAAATCAAATGGTTCCAGGTTTGTGCTCATATGCAGCCACCATTTCCTTGCAGCAGGCGCATGCCAGTCATGGCTGTTTATCCTTCTATCTTTCCGCATTGTCACTACAACATAGAGATACATTGTGCGTATTAAATTTGAAAAACACCAACATTTTTTTCATACAAAACATAAATCGCCCTCTCACACAAAATAGTCACATAACTCAAAAAAAGTGTGGAAAAAATTAGCAAAATCCTACCCCTTTACCATATACGTCTGTTGATGCCATAATATTTTCTACATTAATAGATTTTTTTTTTCTTTGGGCCATTTCCTTTAAAATTCTCTCCCTACTTCCTGTTCTCCTGACCATGCAGAAATTTAAATGACACACACAAAAAAAATTATACATTTATAAATTATAATGGTAAAATTTTGTTTATATCCATATTTTATCAACCTTAAATTCAAAAATAAACAAGATATCACAAATTGAAACTGAATGGAATTTCATTATATTTATTTATTTTCGCATTCAAAACCAGATTTGGTTAATGATAATGACCTTTGTGTTACAATAACTGTAAAATCGAGCAAAGTAAGATTCTTTATTCTGTTGTTTCTTTTCCTAAATTAGGTAGTGTTACCAGATCAGACTGTCTCAAGATACCGGCTTCATGACCTAAAATGCACCAAACATTTTTCTTTCTCAGTTCTGAAAAAGCCCAAAGCAAAATTAACAATTTTCCTTTACAAAATAATCAAACCAAACTCGATGAATAAATATTTAAAGATATAAAAGAACCTGAAGCATGGAAACTTTTTCTAAAATTACTTCAGCATTAAATAAATTAAGAAAGGTTGATTTGCTGTAAAATAAAACAACCGTAAAAAAAAAAGCTTTCTTTCAAAATTACCACATTTGGCGTTAAATAACTCGAAAAGACTTGATTTGCCATAAAACAAAACAACCAAACTAAGTAACATAAATAAATATTTGAAGAACTTGAAGCATAAAACCTTTTTTTTTTTTTTCATAAATTATTGGCTTCAGCATCAAATAATCCAAAAATAGTAGATAGACCAACTAAGTCAAACAACCAATCTAAAATTATGAAACACTAGCAGGGGTGCCCGGCGTTGCTCGGGTGTTTGGAGGTGTATGCTGTGCAAAAAAAGCAAAAGAACAAAAAAAATGGTTAATTTTTTAAAATTTGACCCCTATTATGACCCCTTAAAATTTATTGTTTCGGGCTCAAATCACTTTATTAAGTTAGATCCAGGTTCAAGGAACCTATATCTAAAATTTCAAGTGTCTAGACCCAAAATTGTCGGAGGAGTTTGGTAGAGTTCTTAAAGGTCGAATCGTTGAAATTTGACCCCTTAACAGCCAAATTTCTGGCTGACACCCGTCACATCGATTTTCCCAAATCTCAGTACCCGGTATTTCAAATTTCGAGTCTATAGACTAAAAATTGACAGAGTTATTGCGTAGGGAAATGTACACAGACACACAGACAGACAGACAGACACGTTCACTTTTATAGATATATATAGATATAGATTGAAGAATTAGAATTCTTGGGGATTTTCGTTCATTGCTTTACATACTTATGTGAAACAATTTTAATTCACTTCATATGACGTATCAGTAATTTATATCTTCCTTAGATATGTAAAATCCAAAATTAAAAAAAAATTATGCTATTGCATTATAAATAAAATCTAACATATAAAGTTATCTTGTTGGATTTTCAAAGTTTGGCCTTTAATAAACTTTAAGCTGACAAATCAAACTTTGCTTCTGACCAGACGATTTTCATTTGTTATGGTTGTACCATGTTATTAACAATAACCTACTTAGCTACAATTTAGTTTTAAAAAATTACTTAGTTCAACTTCGTCAACTGGTAATGGCACATTTTAAATAATCACCTAAAAATAAAAATCAATAAGAGGTAATTTGAAGAGTTTAATAGTTATCGTCTATCTCATCACTAAAATCTTATTACTGTTTCTGTATAAGTTTAAAGATATGCAAACAAATAAAAATTATGAACTACAATGATTTCATTACATCCCGGCATGGCTGGGTAGGTAGAAAAAGTTTCAAGATAAATAAGGAAAAAAAAAATAAATAAATAAAAACTATAGAAAAGGTAAAAAAAGTGAAACATAGAAAAGAGAGAAATTGATTTTCTGACTTTTTCACAAGATTAACATAACAAGGTCAGATGAGTACTTTTTCTCGATCTTTTCACATTTTTCAAAACATTATTTTTTTTTTTTTTTTTTTTTTTTTTTTTTTACACAGTGATCACCACTTATCAAGGCCCGGAAGCCACTCAGGGATAAGGGTTATTGCAAGTACATTACGTTAGTGAGGAGATTTGCTGAAATGTTTACTTAAGGGGGCAGTTCATTAGGAATTTGTTAACGTTGGACTTGAAGACATCCAAGTTGTAGTCCGGAGGGAAGCAGGCAGACGGAACAGAGTTCCACAGGCGTGCAGTTCTAACAAAGAAGCTTTGTTCATGGAATCTGCGTTTTGATTTAGGCACAGATATAGAGTGAGGGAAATTTTTCACAGTGGATTCAGCTAGACGGGTGTTTTTCGTGAAAGATTGGCGAGGGGGGACCAGAGATTGGAGTTCAGACGAGCATCTGCCATGGAAATAACGATAAAACAAGGACAGGCTCGCAACGTCTCTTCTGTGGGAGAGAGGTTGCAGGGTAGAGAAATTACCTAATTGTTAGGAAATGAAGTACATTTTTATTAAACACTAGACTTTTCAGCCATTAAAAACTGACAAAAGTTATATCCAGTTGACTTAGAATGAGTGCTTTATGCTATATTTTATGGTTGAATATGATTAAATTTGTGCTCAGTTTTTTACATTAAATACTAATCTCTATTAATTCCTAACTGTTGAATGGATACCATAATACTTAGTTCCCTGCACCTTATCATAAAAAGTCCATATGAAATTTCAGCCAAAATGAGTCCAGTAGTATCCAAGAAAACTTCTAGAATAAATGTGGTATTGTGATGATTAATCCCTATTAATTTTTAACTGTCATCGAACAGATACCATAATACTTAGATCACTAAACCTTATCATAACAAAGGTTCATACAAATTTTAAGCCAGATCGAAGCAGTAGTTTCTATGAAAAATTGGAACATACAAACAGACTAAGAGAAATATAATATAGATTTTATCAATTTTCAATAAAATTGCAAACAGTTTTAGTTTCAATTAAAGCAAAATAACATTCCTTCACTTCTTTTAAATTTGTTGTTACTATTACAAGCAACTATATAATTATTTTGCAACAACTTTTTAAGTAAGAGGAGAAAAAACTCGGATGGCCTCACAAGTGCTACTATAATCATCTCTACCATGGATCCCAGTATCGAGGCCGGGGTGTAAATAGTATTAGTTTTGCCTGTATCAATCCCCTCATAACAACATTTTCCTGCATGTTTGTTGTTTTATTCTGCTGCTTTTTCTTTTGTTGCGTGTTACGCAGACTGGACTTTGTTCCTGATCGTTGGAGATCTAGTGTTGGTTCCTCTCATCATCATCGAACTGGCTATCCACCCATCACACCTCTTGCTTGCATCCGAGACAGCATTGCCAGTGCCACGTTTGATTACACATGGACTGAGGTAAATTGAAAATAAAAACATTATTTAGCCTCATCTTTATATATATAAACTAGCAGGCCGTGCGGCATTGCCCAGCCATAAAATATGCTTAAATATGATACTTTAATTCATGCAGATTACTTATTTATTATTATAGAGAAAATTCTCTATCGATTGTTATTTTAACCCTAATATATATTAGTGAGATCAAAACTAAAAAATATATGTACTTGGTACGATCAGGTAATATATGTACTGGGTACCATCAGCTAGAATCGAAACCAAAACGTACAACTCTCCACCTTCATTCTTTAGTCTCTGAGCTATGCCCGTGCACATACACACACATATATATGATACAGCGAAATAGTACTGTATGTGGATGATTATATATAAAACGTATATATATATATATATATATATATATATATATATATATATATATATACATATATACACACACACACATATATATATATATACATATATACACACACACATATATATACATATATATATATACACACACACATATATATATATACACACACACACACACACACACATATATATATATATATATATATATATATACACACATTCTTTATTTAATTATATGTACATATATATTTGTCTCTAAATTATTAATTTAGACATACATCCACTAGTGTTTCATGCTAATGCAATCATCAATGTAGGTAACATTTCTTGCCGCTAATAAATATATGTATACATTTTTTACTGGCTTGCCGGTAATATAAAATGATTTTGAACACAAAAAAGAAAATATTATTACAAAGCAAAGCCTGGAAAATCATTGATTACATAGAAAAATGCGACTAGCTGTTAAAACTAGAAAAGAAATATAAGATATTCTAGTAAAAAAATATAATAAATTTATAACTTAAAATATTGCAGTATCAAGAATTTTTTTTCAAAATTCAGTTTTACATATAATTAATTCTTAATACTGCAATATTTTAAGTTATAAATTTATATTTTTTACTAGAATATCTCATCTTTTTCTTTTCCAGTTTTAACAACTAGCTCTTTTACTTGTCTAAGTTTAATTTTTACCATATTACTTTTCACACTGGCATTTTTGTATGTAATATATATATATATATATATATATATATATATATATATATATATATATATATATATATACATATATATATATATAACTAATTCCGCACTTGTTTTTGATCTTTTAAACCATTAAATTTTTAAATTGTAATCCGATATCAACAGTGCTAATTAATTACCAGTGGATTTTCTATATATATATATATATATATATATAAAGCACCTATCCCTTAGTGGGAAGAACTGGCAACTGTTTACTAGATTGTTGGTCTTTAGCTTGGAATAGATAGTCTAGCCCCGCTGAAAAGCTGTGATACAACAAAACAGTCCTTCTGTGAGGGACTTTATCCCACCCTCTATAATAAAGAACCATGTTTATTTATTTGTAAATATATATATATATACATACATACATACATACACATATATATATATATATCCGTCTCATAACACAAAAATATACGGCATAATTTCTTTCTCTTTTTTTTTTACTCACGTTCATCCCTAACAAGAAGATGCATGTATTTATGTATTTGAGGGTTTTAATATCTACCACCAGGATCGACTTGGGTTCTTCAGTTGTGCAATCGTACCTGGTTAGAACACACATAGTTTCTGCATTGAATATTGCTTTTCAGAAATTGTCATTTTCCTTGTCTTTTTTTCTGTTTTTACCTTTTCTTTCTTTTCTTTTTTATCCTTTTTCTTTTTCACTCTTATTTTTTTTTTATTGTTTGGATTATTCAGACTCCTGTCTTTATCTTGGGTGTTATTTTCACAATATTTCAGTCAAGGTAACTTGCGACCTTCTTCAGTTGTATGTGGCCAAACTCAGGAATCAGCACAGAATTTCAAACAGAAAAACTCTTTATTTAATTCATGAGGATAGCATGCTTTCAATCCATCAGTGACGGTTGAATAAAATAAAATTAAATAATTTGAAATTGTATTTTAAATGTTGCTCGCACAGAGGATTAAACTTTCAATTCCAGTTAAATTTTACCAAGTACTTTATCCATTATGCTACGGATCCTTGCATGGCATTGTGAAAGTAACACTCAAGACGAGAACTGTAATCTGAAAAATCCAAATAATATGAATAATCAATCTTTATCTCCACAATTTGGAAATACTTTTTTCTTTTGTTTTTCCCTTTTTTCTGTTCCTTTTTTTTTTTTTTTTTTTTTTTTTGTAAAATTAAAAATCATGGTTATAAGAAGCTTTTAAATTCTATAGTAAATACAATCTTTAATTGTTTTTTTTTTTCTAATTCTGTTTTCTTTCAGGTTCTAACTTGGATGAGGAGTTTGCTAAATATGTACTATAAATATGTGTTAGGTAAGAATTAAAGTTTTATCTGCATTTTTTTTATTCACTGATATTTTTTTCTTCTTTATATTACACGATTTTCCTTGTGTTTTTTTTTTTAGCAAAATTTATTCACAACTAGCATGACCTGTGTCCCAGCACTCCCCACATGAAATTTTTTTTTTAGCCCTCTTGATTCCTTGTGGAACATAGGGCTCCAATGATGCTCCTCCAATGGACCCGATTCTGGCTGGTCCTCTTCAGCCCATGTCATTCCGGCAGCCTTGGTCTCAACCTCAATGCTTCTTTTCCATGTTTGCCTCAGGTGACCAATTTTATGCTTGCCTTGTGGGTTTGTGCCTTGCCTGGTGATGTTGGATGCAGGCTTGCCTTGTGGGTTCCATTGCCTTGTGGGTTCCATTGCCTTGTGGGTTCCATTGCCTTGTGAGTTCCATTGCCTTGTGAGTTCCATTGCCTTGTGAGTTCCATTGCCTTGTGGGTTCCATTGCCTTGTGAGTTCCATTGCCTTGTGGGTTCCATTGCCTTGTGGGTTCCATTGCCTTGTGGGTTCCATTGCCTTGTGAGTTCCATTGCCTTGTGAGTTCCATTGCCTTGTGAGTTCCATTGCCTTGTGAGTTCCATTGCCTTGTGAGTTCCATTGCCTTGTGAGTTCCATTGCCTTGTGAGTTCCATTGCCTTGTGGGTTCCATTGCCTTGCCTAGTGATGTTGGATGCACGCTTGCGCAAGGTGTGGCCAATCCAGTTCCATTTTCGTTTTTGATTTCTATCTTCATTGGGGTTTGGTTGGTTTTGTCCCACAGTTGTTCATTGGAGATAGTCTCTGGCCATTTGATGTTTTGTCAGAAGGGTTGTCGGTGCACTGGTTTCCCAGAAGCTTTCACCCACTTACGTCATGAACTCTACTAGAAGTCTATAGATGATGTCATTGCAGTTTCTGTAACTTTCTTTCTTTTCCAGAATCGGGTTGTTGACCAGTGCTCTTAGTCTGATCTCTACCCATCTGGCTTGGGTGACCCTAACAGGAAATGAATCTCCCGCCAGCATAGCTATCCAGGTCCTAGAGACACGCAAGCCCCCTAACCATACCAAGATTGCACTCACTAGGGGGACCACATGAAATAGAAAAGAATTATTTTAAGCCTTAGATTGAAAGAATCTCTGCCAGAATAAAGTTTTATCCACAGTTTCATAAAGTTGCCATTTCAATGATGTATGAGGTGAGCACACCATATAGATAATAATGGACTCTTCCACTTACTATAAATACCGGGAGAATATGTGTCTCTTGGTGTTAGCACACAAATTATACACAAGCCGTGCACTCTAACGTAAAACCGCACTCTTTATTTGTTGTATTTGTTTTTTTCTGTTCAATAAACAATTGTTTGTAACTCCCATTGCCTACTAATATCTCTTAGATATGTTTTAATCTTATAATCTCCATTCTTCTGATAGGGTTTTAAATCAGACTTGATTCTTGCAGCATATAAAGTTCAAAATTGTTATGTCTGATAATAACTGATGCAGTCAGTTTATAAATAAATTGACAAAGATCAATTGACAAATTATGAAACTTAATACGTTTATTTAAACAATTTATAAGTTAGAAGATGATTTAATAAAAGGATATGTGATTATTCTTTGGTGTTCTCCAAGATAAATTCGCTTTCCTCTAAACTGTCATGGCCATATTTATTTTTTATTTCGGACTATTATTCTCATGATGAGAATAATAGTCCGAAATAAAAAATAAATTAATATATATAATGCTCATCTCAAAAATGAATTCCAATTAAGGAATAATATATATGTCATGGCCATCTCTCTTTTTTTTTTTTTTTTTTTTCAAAAATGCAATGCACTTTCAAGGATAGATAATTTGCACATTCATTGATGTAAGGGAGATAACTCTGCTTTGTATATTATTTTTAACTGAGGGCCAAACAGAAATACAGACAAAACCATTGAAATGTTATGGATCTTATGTAGCAAGAATGTGTGTAACTTCAAATACCACCAGAAGAAGGATAAAGATTACACTCTAGAACAGGCATGCAAACTCCTGTCCTGCAAGAGGCATAGAAATCAGTTTGTGTTGTCATGAGGGCTGCACTCCTACAATTATAATTGAAGTCATTTGATAAAAATTATTTCACAATATTTTCAATTAATTTAGAAAATATGCAATAATTTGATCCTATTCAATAATGCAAGTACAAACTTATATGTAGTTTAACAAAAGAATATAGCGAAAGAAATTAGCATGAGATATATGTTCCTTATTTCAATATGATGAAAATTTAAAAGGCAACAAACATGGTTCACTTGTATTTGAATGCAACAACAACAAGTGCAGTACACATGAATTACAATCATTCAAAATGGATATTTATTATCAAGTATTTAAACATTTTAAGCTTAACACCTCTCCTTGCCAACAGTCTTTGGTATGCTGGGATAAAATTTCTGTAGAGTTCTGTGTTTTATCTGAGACTAATCTGGATGCCCAGCATTGCCTGGGTGTTTGGAGGTGTGTGTTGAGCAAAAAAAGAAAAAAAAAAGTGGTAGTCAGCAGGCAGGCAGGCTTGAATCCGTGCCGCAACGGCAGAAAAGAAAGTGAAAAAAAATCTGACATCTTAGCCGATGTGTCCATGATGCAACCAGAAGTCAAAAGCGTTGGAATTAACCGAAGTCAATCCAACAGTGACAATGACTTGCTAAAATGTCGGCGAAAAAAATCGACCCCTCCCTGTACAAAATGGACGACTTTAGGGTGAAGGAATTAATGTTTTTGGCCAAATTTTCAATATTTGTTGTCCCAAATGATTCATTTTAAAATTGCATTACTTAGAACCTAAAACGAAGATAGATGAAAAATTCTCACTATTTTTCAGACACACATCATATTTGATATTTTTCTTTATCTCCTCCATTTTTTCAAAGTTGCTTGCAGTGAACTGCATGTGGCCTGAAGGCTGCATGTTTGACATTGTAAATGTGG
This sequence comes from Euprymna scolopes, assembly GCF_053919585.1. Classification (NCBI taxonomy): domain Eukaryota; kingdom Metazoa; phylum Mollusca; class Cephalopoda; order Sepiida; family Sepiolidae; genus Euprymna; species Euprymna scolopes. The sequence goes on from NC_136510.1 coordinate 73,449,710, forward strand.
ATCTTGCTTGTCACCGTACACACTTTATGATTATTACCAAGAAAGTTTTTGGCAAATATCATTCATCTTTTATCATGTTATAACGTTGAATGAAAAAGATTATTTGTTCTACATCATAATTAAATTTGGTTGTCATAGAAGATCTGTCTGATTCTATAAATGAATGATAAAGTAAACTACAATCGATAATGTCGAAAGTTAAAAGAAACATCTTTTATTTGAGGCTGTGCTGAAAAGGAATTCAAAATTGCAAATAGTCAATCTTTATAAAAGGACACCGTAAATCTTGGTAGATTTTATCATGCTTTATTTTTTATTTTATTTAACTGGCTTTTCAAACTCACTTTTTCCGCATTAAAATAAACTAACCCAAAATCAATGGGTGACCCAATGAGTCACTTTTTTTTCTCCCCTAGTATGTGACATGTTACTGTTTCAATATATATTTATATAAATAGCTATTCCTTTGCAAGTCATAGAATCCTTTCACTCTGATATATCCATAAAAATAGTTGTTGATAAGCAGAAGTCAGAAGCACATAGAATCAATGCCATCATCAATGCCTCAAGGATCTGTTCTGAGCCCAACAAACTTCCTGATCTTCATTAATTATCTGACAGACCATATCCCAAGTTTATTTGTTAACATTTATGTGAATGATACAACTGTTTTATGTTTTTTTTTTTTTAATTTAACTGGCTTTGCAAACTTTTTCCTAATTCAAACAATCTTACCTGAGCTTAATGTGTGACTCGGCGGTCAGTTTTGAGGTGCATTGATGACTCAAAACATGACGTCAATGTAATCTAGATTTCAAATTGTTTGTATGAAGAGTTCTTTTTTTTTTTTTTTTTTTTTTTTCATCCCAGCAGTTTTAAAACCTATTCTGGTTCCTCTTCCATCCTACCATACAGACAACCTTAGCTTTTCAAGAGAACCAGTTAGCATCTACCAGAAGGTAAAGACATTTTATTTCTTTTACTCATTTGGCATAATTTCAAAATGATTTTCTTTCTGTTTCTGAATTTTTGAGATAAGAATGATTATTTGGATTAAGACCACTGTTCTCAACTTGAGCGTTATACAATACGCAGTAATCTATACTCCTATAAGTTTGGGTTTTTTTGTATGTGTGTAATGATATTCATATTAAAAACCCCTTTTTTTTCTATTTATTTAAAAAAAAATACAATTTTCTTATATATGGGTCGATGGATTGCATTCATATGCAAAAGATCTAGCTAATTTGCATATTCTTTTAAACATTCATTTTAATGAATTTCCTATTAGTTTTTTTTTTCAGTTTTCTTATGGGATAATCATCTTTAATTAACTATTACACATAATTATGTTCATTCAGATATTCTACATGATTTATACTTGTGTAATATTTGCATAAAAAGGTTATAGTAAACACAAACCTCTTTCTATATATATTTATGTATGCATATACTTGTTTAAAAAAATTTGTCTTCCAAACTCCTCTGTCAGTTTTTGGTCTACAGACGTAAAACTTAATATATAGGGCATTCGAACCTATGCAAAACTTTATATTTGGGTTTTAGCCGGGGGAAAATCAGTGCAAAAGTGTGAAAATTAAAAAAAAAAAAATTAAAAATGAAATTTGCTGGATGAACGTTAACAACGGCATTACAAGTATGCATGCATAACGTAATAGCTATTGACTCCTGTTTTAATTTTTAACCTTGTAGCAAACATGTCTTCATAGCTCAGGTATTAACATCAAAAAATAAATCATAAGCTAAACGTTTTGGTTTCGATTCTCAGTAGTGGCGCAGAAGTCATTTTTTTTTTTTTTTAACTTTTAAAATCATTACTATATGTTGGGTCTAATATAATAAAATAATAAATACGAAATCTGCATCAATTAAAATATCATATTTAAGCGTATTTTATGACCAGGCAATGCCAGGCGACCTGCTAGTGAGTAATATAATGGTAACTGTAATAAAAATAAGAATAGGTTTAAGACTCTCAAAGTTCAAAGTAGAATTGTTTGCAATAATGCATAACAGATAAAGTACTATGTAAAATTCCGTTGTGAGTGACACTCTTCTGGAAGTTTTTTTTTTTTTTACATGGAGGTCACAACTTATCAAGGTCCGAAGCCACTCGGGGATAAAGGTTATTGCGTGTACAGTAATCAATGGGATAGTATCGTAGTAATCGTTAGTATTGGAGATTTGATAAAGTGTCTTACTTAAGGGAGCGGTTCATCAGGAATTTGTTTATGTTGGACTTGAAGACATCCAAGTTGTAGTCAGGTGGGAAACAGGCAAACGGAAGAGAGTTCCACAGTCATACACTTCTAAGAAAGAAGCTTTTGTTCATGGAATCTACATTTTGATTTAGGCACAGATAAAGAGTGGAGAAAATTAATGACAGTGGTTTCAGCTAGACGGATGTTTATCATGAAAGATTGGTGAAGGAGGACTAGAGATTGGAGCTCAGACAAGCACTTGCCATGGAAATAACGATAACACAAAGACAGGCTCACAACGTCTCTTCTGTGGAAGAGAGGTTGCAGGGAAGAGAAAAGGGTATCCCCCACTAAGCCACGAAGTCTATTTTGTACTCTGTCAAGGCAGAATAGGCTGTTTTTAGCAGCTCCTGCCCAGATGTGGCAGCAGTATTCCATCCTTGGACATACTTGGCTTTTATACAGATAGAGAATTGCATCAGCAATGAGATATCTTCTGGAGTGGTAGAAGGATCCCACCACTTCCCAGCGACCTTGGCAACAGACTTGATGTACGTGTTCCATTTCAGATCAGGAGTTGCAAATTACTGAAGACTTCTACCCAGTCATGGCTTATGGAATAAGAATATGTTACTATCATGGATTAAATAAAGGATTCTGTTTGAAATTCCATGCAGATTCCTGAGTTCAACAAGATACATCTGAAGAAGGTCGGAGGATATATTATCCGAAACATGGCAATAAAACTCCAGATAAGAAAAGTAGTCGGAAAAATACAAAAAATACAGATTTTCTTTGTCAGTCATAAAAAATCGGTAAAAGAATTGAATATAAAATGAATTCTTATTAAATCTTTGTCGTTATTTATCACTAAATGTTCTAATCCGGTGTTGCCTGGGAATATTAATATCCTCTTTTTTTGTTGTGCTTTTCTTTTTATAGTCTGCCGTTTTTGTTTTACCAAAATATTATTTCTAAATCTATCCGACATCTTACAAAATTGTGAAATCAAAATTATATAAATTCTAATAAATAAGAATCATTAGTTATTTATCATGAAAAACACTTTCAGGGATTTAAAAACAAAACAGCATGTTATGTCATGGCTCCCCTGCAGTATTGATCAAACACCACCTTAAAAAATAAGGAACAAATCGTTTCGAATATCACATCTAGTGTGTGTGTGTGTATATATATAATATAATTTTCAAAATAAGACCCAAATAACATTTAAACTGACAATTCATTTAAACTGATTAGCCAATTCTCATTTTTATTGTTGTACCCTGTTATTGACACTATACTCATGTACTTCACTATATAATCAATATTTTTAAATTATGTAATCACACTTCAAACACTTTTCAGGATGACTCACATTTTTAATTGAAGAATATAACGTTACCACCTTTATAATTGTTTTTTCTGTATAAGTTTTAAAAATGAGCAAAGAAATTAACAATTAAAATGACTTCACAGCGTCATATGTTTTTCACTTTCATTTTAATGTCTTCTCCTTATAGAGCAGCCTGCCAGTTCGCAACCCATCTTTTATAAGTGCTTCTCCATCCTGTCATAAACAACATTCACTGGATGGAATCCTCACAGTGAAACCAAAAGAAATTGTGGAAAGAGCAGGAACCATTTTACAGTAAGAAAATTGTTTTTCTTCTTTCAACTTTGATGAATGGAAAAGCACATTTACAAAAAAAAAAACATTTTTACCTTCCATCAACTGTTGTTTGAAATCCTTTGAAATGGTATACATTTTCATCGAGAGATCACACACATTACGTTCTCACCCACAAGCAATCAAGAAAAAGAATAGTTTTTATATATATATATATATATATATATATATATATATATATATATATACATGCACGGATGTCTATACAAGGGGTCTCTTATCCATCAACGCTTCTCATCGTTATTTCATGTGTGGCTGTAATCGTCTCATCTGTTTAACTTTGGCAAAATAAACTTTCCATTCATGAATGGCACAAGGAGACTTTGATGAGTTCTTAAATGTTTTATTGGAGAGAAATTACCTATGGAGAGAGAGACTGTATTGTAATTATTATTTACTTTTTAGTTTATTAACTCACTCTTAAGAAATGGGCGACGAATGAACAGAGGCTTCGTTATCAACATTCACACTAGCGAACTTAATCACTACTTATGTGGGGCCGTGGATATATAACAGAAATTCCAAACAATTTACATGGAGCTGGAAGTTATTTTCCTTTATTAACCTGACTGACGATTTAGACAAGAGTCTACCAGATATGTGTATGCAATGTGATGATGTATAGAAGTGAAATCTGATCGGTTATGGTTGAGGACATGTGTTGCATGGAGAGAAATGGCATAAAAATGAGACAATTGGATGCACAATGTGAGTTTTAAAGGATAAAATCTGATGACTTCAGAAGAAATCTGGAGAGTATAGAAAATGTATGCAGAAGAGTAGACATCAATAGTATGACTACGTCAAAAGAATGGATGGATTAGTAGATGTAGAACAGTTGAGATAGCAGGTTCAGTTCACAGGAAAAGACCAAGAAAAACATGAGAAGGATAAGAATTGATTTGAAAGAATGAAGAATAAAGACCTCGCATGTGAATGTTGGACTTCGTCCTATAGACATATCAAAAGATTTGACAGCATTCTGCATGCCTTGCTTCTCAAAAATTTTGATAGTCTGGTTTCTTCTTCAGGTGATGTGTGATAACTTTTTATTTACAAGCAAGCATACCCAGTGTTGGCCAAGAACCACTATGTATTCTTTCTCCCAGCTCTGAACCCCATATAACCAATTTTATTTTAATTCCGAGAATAGAAAGTGGATTTTGAGTTTACTTTCGTCAGCCGTGTAACTCTTGTTTCCCTTATTTTGTTATTCAGTCTTCATTCCATGAGCGATGTTTCTGACAAAGGGGGAAGAATTGTTGTTTTCTTGGTTGGAAACCATCTAACACTAATTGTTGGTTAGTTTTAAACTTGAAATAATGTTGTTGTTTTTTTTTTTTTAGTTCCTTACATCAAGGGGCTTCATACCTTGTTCTGAGGGATTTCTGTAAAGAAAAGTTTGGTTTTGCTGTTTGTGAATATCCGGTACAAACTCTAACCCCAGAATATTGGATTTTGATATAGAGCCCTGTTTTTAATTGCGTTCCCAGATATAGAAATATATTTCTTCATACTAGATTAAGCCTCTTGGACATTTCTTATTTGAATTAATGATCTTATTTCAATATTTAATTAATTTTTTTTTTTTTTTTAGATTTAACGCCTATATATCTCTATGTATGTAAATTATATATATATTTCAGAATTTAACATTTAAAATTTTAAGCTCAAAAAATATATATTGATACTAATATTTATAGATTGATCCTATCCAGATAAAATAAAGCATCAGTATATGAAAGGAATTAAAAATGTTGGAAATTATGATTTACATTCATTGTTTGTAAAACAAGGACTACAAAACAAAGATAATAAGAAAATAATTATCTTTTTATCGCTTGTAAATCATAATTTGCATGATTTTAACTTCTTTCACACTCACGTTTATATATATATATATATATATACACACACACACACATAATTCTCCAAGTTCCAAACATCAATTTTTCTCAGTTGATCATTTATTACTTTTCAAAAAGTAGCCATTACCATATTATTTCGTATTGTGACTAACAATTCTGCAAAATTATGTTATTGCTGCATTTTTAGTCACATACTAATCAAATGTTTACCTTAAAAACTTAGAAAATACCAGTTTTTGACAACTTACAGGGTTCATGTAACGAGCAAAAATGGCAGAGTGTGTCAGCTACATGAACCATGTAAGTTGTTCAAAATGTTTTTTTCTACGATTTTAAATCTGATGAGCATGTGACTAAAAATGCAGCAAAGACATAATTTTGCAGACTTGCTAATCGCAATACAAAACAATATTGTAATAGCTACTTTTTGAAAAGTAATAAATAACCAACTGAGAAAACTTGATATTTGGAACTTGGAGAATTATATATTTTATAAATTACTAACTAGCTCTACCTATGTATTGAGCACTTTTGAAGTAAATACTTAAAGTTTACGCATAAATCTATACTTTCGTATAGTAAATTTATGTGAATAAATGAAATAGTTATACTTAGCTCCTAAAAGAGTCGAGCACTTTCAAAAGAATTTATTTCACCACATTAAAAATAGATATGGAAAGAGTTAATTTCGAAACATCGCTAAAAAACATCCCCACACCCAGCAAGCATAGCTATATTATTAAATTAATCCAAAAACCACTAACCTAGCTCTAAAACAGATCCTTTGTTTGATAAAATGCATGCCCATTGGCTGGTAGGAAGGGGCGCGGTGGATACTAGAAAGCTGAGTGGCCAACTAGTAATCCTCAACATGTATAAAAACAAGAAGCAACGACAGAATTCGCGCATAAGCCTGACGAATCCTATAGTTGGATGAAACGCAGAATATTCACTCTATATACAGAATATTCACTCTATATACAGAATATCCACTCTATATCTGTGCCTAAATCAAAACGCGGATTTCATGAGCAAAGCTTCTTTCTTAGAACTGCACGCCTGTGGAACTCTGTTCCGTCTGCCTGCTTCCCTCCGGACTACAACTTGGATGTCTTCAAGTCTAATGTTAACAAATTCCTAATGAACCGCCCCCCCCTAATTAAACACTTCATAAAATCTCCTCACTAACGTGATGTACTTGCAATAACCCTTATCCCTGAGTGGCTTCCGGGCCTTGATAAGTGGTGATCACTGTGTAAAAAAAAAAAAAAAAAAAAAAAATTCAGTGTAGCTTAATCGCCATATATATTTTATAAATTACTAACTAGCTCTACCTACGTATTGAGCACTTTTGAAGTAAATACTTAAAGTTTACGCATAAATCTATACTTTCGTATAGTAAATTTATGTGAATAAATGAAATAGTTATATATATATATATATATTATATATAGTTATATATATTATCAAGTCAACAAGGGTTAAAGAGGTTTCTCCTCTATTCTCCTTTCTATAACACTTATTGACTTGATGATGTAATAAAGTTCCCATGTAATTTTACTCTTTTTCTCATTCTATTGTTTGCTCCTCTTTACTAGGTAAAGCTGTTTATATCCAGATAGGTTTGCTTTGTCATTAAAAATTTAGTTTTCAGCTTAATTTTATTAGTATACATACAGCCATGGTCAAAATTATGGAGCACCTTAAACCTACGCATTTAAAGGTTAAGAATCGTACAGTGAACAGTTGAGAGCAAATGTAAAATATTCAACAGTAGATTGTAATATTTATTTGCTTTAAAGCCTTTTTCAAGAGTTTTAGTTGAGTTTCATACTAAATTCATTAAAATATTCAAAATGATTCATTGTCATACTGAAAGTTGTTTCTTATTTTTCAGGTAATATTTGATTCCTGCTGTTGCTATGGTAGTATATTTAATTGAAAAATGCCTCCAAAGAAGCAGCTTTCAGAGATTAAAAGGGCACAAATTGTTGCTTTATCTGGTGAAGGATATTCTCAGGTACAAATTGCCTGGAAGATGGAATGTTCAAGAGAGTTTAAACAATGATTAAAATGTACAAGGGAATAAAGTCTTTCAAAAACAGAAAAGTCCAAGACCATAAAAGTCTACAACTGCCAGGGAAGGAAGATCTTGTAAAATAGCATCCCTTGCAGATCTTCAGAGTTTGCTCCTGAACTTAGGTAGGGTGCAAACAAAACATATCAGCTCAAACAGTGAGAAGAAAGTTATTAGAAGTGGGATTAAAAGAATGCAAATCAAGGAAAAAGCCACACTTGTCTCAGAATAACAAGAACAAAACGACTCGAATTTGCAAAAAAAAAAAAAAAAATGAAAATTGGACACCTTTTTATTGGGCCAAAATTGTTTGGTCTAACGAAAGTAACTTTGAGATAAGTTAGCAGCTTCTATTTCCTAAACTTTGAAAGGAACAACTGAAATTTTTATGTGAATACACATCCATAACATCTTTTCAAAAATTGTAGCAAATTTTTATTTCTTTCATCAGATTTTGGCATCTCTGAAGCGGTTTATGTTTGTCATAGGGAAGGAGAGGCATTTCATCCTAATTGTGTGGTTCCAACTGTCAAACTTGGAAGAGGAAGCATAATGGTTTGGGGCTGCATGGCTTTTTCAGCCACTAGACTGTTGTACACATGTGAGGGCAGAATGAACTCCAAAATTTATCCTAACATGCTGAACCAGGTTTACCAAACTTCTTTAACTAAAATATTTCATAAAAACATAACAAGTGATGTAATCTTCCAACAAAACAATGCCCCATGCCATAGGTCAAAAGTTTCAATGGGTTGGTTTGTGAAAAAGGATGCAGTGCCCACCCCCTCAATCCTCACACCTAAATCCTATTGAAACTTTGTGGTGCCATCTAGGGAAAAGAGTGAGAATGCACAAATTTTTATCAAAAAAAAAAAGAATTAGAGGCCAAACTTCATGAAGAGTGGCAGAAAATAGATCCTACCACCTGCAACAATTTGGTCAATAACAAATGCAAAAACGAATAAAAGCTGTTATAAAGGCAAAAGTAGGACAAGCCAAATATTGATTGTTGTTAGAATAGATTTAGTAATGTTTACTCCACTATTCTAAACCTTGAAATATATAAGTTTTAATCATAATTCCGATTTTTCGTTGGTGCTCTATAATTTCTATAATGGCTGCATATACTAGCAGAAGTATCTGTCGTTGGGTTAAAAAAAATCTTCAAAAAATGGACTTTGATTTATGAAAGGTTATGAAAAGGGAGTGTGGGTGTAAAGAGATAGCTTGAGGTATCTAAGCCAAACTCAGACAAATATGAGGGGGCAATAGTGGGAATCTTTATTGACACAAGCATATGAACACTAATTATGGTTCCCCATATGTCCACTGACACTCATGGGGCCCCATCTCCATTGGTGTAAGTGAGCAATCTAAACCGTAAAAAACTCCCCCATCCCATGATGGGGTTATCATGGCAAGTTCAGTAACTCTACATCAAAGGTGTGAGCATCACATAGTGTCTTCATTTAAAAGTGATACGCTTGTGACCCCCACATCCGTGGTGAGGGTGAATGGTGTAACCTGTCAAAACCTCCTCCCTATCCCATGGGGGGTTATCCTGCCATATTTGGTAATTCTACAAGTATAAATCAAATGGTATGAGCATGCACAGGGTTTCCAGTTAAAAGTGACCCTCCTGAGGCCCAGTCCTGTTGATGAGGGTGAGTGGTGTAACTTGTCAAAACCTTCCCCATCCCATGGTGGATTATTCTGCCAAATTTAGTAGCTCTATTTGAAATAGTGTAAGTGTGCATAGGGTTTACCTCCTGGGACCTGCGCCCATTGGTGGGGTATGACTTTATCATACCCATTTTTTCTTCTTGATACATCTATCATTGTATGTGGTCAGTTTAGCATAATAGTAAACCATATAGGAGCGTATTCGTGTACAGACAGACACACGCACACACACACATTTAGCTTTATTATATATATATATATATATATATATATATATATATATATATATATATCATGATTCTTTATATATGTACTTATAACTAATAAAATGAAGCTAGCAAAGAATAATCTTTAACAAAACAAACTTATCAAGATAGAGAAAGCTCAACACTGTTAAGAGGAGCAATTAAATATATTAACTAAAAGATGAGGAATAAAAATTACGCATAGCTTTATCATATCATCAATAAGGAAAGAATAAAAAACCTCTTTAGGCTATGGCATATATATATATATAGAGAGAGAGAGCAAGTCGTTATTGAAGTAGGTTTGGTTGAATACAAGGGAATTTTAATTTTTTAATAATATTCTCAAGCTTTCTGGTTTTAGGTGATACTTTGTATGATATGACTTTCAGCCATCTTTCGATCTCAGTAGATTTTTTAGCACAAGTTTTTTTGTTTTTTTTTAAATAATTTTCTCACATGTTTCAGCAAAGGAAGAATATTTTTTTTGTATGTGGGGTAGCAATTTCATACTGCAATTTTACCAGAAGACCTCAAATGAAAATGTGGCGGAACATTTTGCTAACAAATTATTTCTGTTTTTGAATCCTATTTTTTATATTTTTCTCTCACCTTTTCTTCTCTTTTTTAGCGACATTTCTGAAGGTGGTCCGCTCCAATTCGGCAATGGTTGCAACAATCCACACCCACAGAGTTTCAAATCTTGCCGGCCAGCCAGTGTAAAATATAATCGGCATGTGAAACTTTTACGATTGGCTCCTTTGCACAATGTACAAGACAGATCTAAGACGCCCAGTGTGGTAAGTAGGACATCGTCAGGGATGGGGGGGGGCGTAATTTTTCTTGCTTTGGTGATTTTATAAAAAAAATCAATCAAATCTATTACTTTTAAGCAGAAAACTTTCGCATTTGGTGTAACAGTAACACCTGCCATCTTCGTTGCTGATTCTTCTAAATTTATAATCTGATAAATAATTATAAATTGTGTTAAATTTAATTATAAATTTTATTATCATTATTATAATTTCTAATTTTATTATCATGATTATAATTTTTAATTTTATTACATTTTAATGCTTTTTATAATCTAACTAGATACGTCCCTATTTATTTTAACGTGTATGTGTGGGGGCGGTAACACTCCATTAACTGGTTTCCACTCAAAATGCACTGGCCTGCCTCATAGCCCCTGCAAGCATGCAGATGCAACGCATCTGTTAATCAAAGTCAACAAGTTTTAAACCTGTCAGTCTTCACCTTTCGACCTGTCTGCACTTGAACACAAACAAGTTGATTCCAGCCAGTACCACATTATTGACACACAACATAGTTAAAAGTATTCAAGAATGATAATGAATTTAACAAGGTTATTAAGAGTGCCCAATAAAAGATGAACAAGATATATTTTTATTAATATGAACAAATTTATATGGTTCTGACACTGGGCATGCTAATGTTTTGGACAAATGGTTGGTTAGGACCAGAAGTCCTTCTCAGGCGACTTAATAAATGGTTGCTTTCCACAGAAGAAACCAGTCCTCAATCATCAATATGTCCGGTGCTTATCTCCTGTTTGTAGCTTTAAGAAGAACAGATGGCCTATACCATCCCCCCTTCATAGTATATAATAACTCAATCTTGAGCAATGTGGGTTTTGCCTGCTAGTATGTTCTAAAGATGGTAAGAAACTCTATTCATGGAAATTCCACCTTATACTAAGCACACAGATGAAAAAGGAAAGTTCTTTTTAGTTGTGGTAAAAAGATGAGTTCTTAATGTAAATGTCTTACAAGAAGGAATCTTAGATCAAAGCTCAATCAGGCATCTTTCATGGAAATTCATCCATAATATACTTATGTTCTGTTTTTTTTTTCTTTTTTAGGGATAAAATATTCTTTCTTATTTATTTATTTTTTTAAATAGGATGAGGAAGTGCTGAAGGTAACGAAACTGATGCCAGCCGGAAGTGAATGTCAGTCTTCTCCTCCTGGATTTCTTGGTCAACGCTATGGATGTCTACCTCCAATTTTCCATGATGGGCCTTTTGAATCCCCGGTAACACGACTACTTCCCATGGTAAAAACTTTGATACACTCTTTACTCTATACTAAAAAACATTAAATCAATTGCTAATAACAATAGGTGTATTATATAAGGTTTGTGTGATCGGCTTCAAAGAGGTTAGATTCTCTGGCAACATGAATTGGAATAAATACATGAAAGATATTGGCAAGTCTGCCACAAAGGAGAGTAGAATGTGAACCTTGAATTTATTTTTGGCATGCTTGTAATTCTCACTTTCCTTATTTTGTCATTTAGTCCTCATATTTCATGAGCAATGTTTCTGACTAAGAGGGAAGAATTGCTATTTTCTCCATCAGAATCCATCTCACACTTATTGTTAACTATTTTTTTTACCTTAAAGTATATATATATTTATTTTACCTCTTTACATCAAGCGGCTTCATGTCTTGTCTGGAACAATTTCTATTTTAAAAAAATAGAAAGATAAGCTCCATCTACCAGGCTCTAAAACTCCCACCTACCCATATCCTATATCTTTATAAAGCCACCATTTGTCCATAGATGGAATGCTGTTGCACTAATTTCTCATTCTTGGACAGGGTGCAAAACAAATGTCTGTAATCTAATAGTTCACACATTGTCAAGCTACAACTTTACAACATTGCCTCTGTTACATCCATGTGCTTGTTTTACAAGTACTTCCATGAAATGTGCTCCAGTGAACTTAATGCACTTGTAACTCCTAAATAAAAATTCCTCTGACCAACTCAATTAGCAGCAAAATCCCACCAAATTACAATTGTAACAAAGTCATGAGTAATTTGGCTTGTCATCACTATGAAGATATTCCTGAAAGGATTATGTCCTGGCAGGGCATACAAGTTCTTATTGGTAAACACAATAATAGAACAGGCACAACCCTGCATGGTCTACTATACATATATATTATAGTAGGCCATGTATGATGTTACGCCTACCTGACAGGTCTTCTCATTAGTGTTAAGATTTTCATCTCTTCTTCTCTTCTCTATATTAATAAAATGAAAACGATTAACAAAAAAAAAAACAAAAAAAAACACACACACAGAAGCCCAAATGGACATTACAAAAATACATAAATATAACAAATCAAAAACTCCACCCTGGATGATCAAACAACCACACATAATATTAAAATTAAATAAATATCCCAAAACGAAAACCCACCCATCAACCTTCCATGAAGAACTACTTACCATCCAGAATACATACAAAGAATATACACAAATTTACACTGACGGATCAAAAGATGGAGATAAAGTAGGATGCGCAGCCATCCACCAAAAAATAAAACTAAAGAAAAGACTCCCAAACGAATCTTCTATTTTCAGCACAGAAGCAACAGCCATGGATTTGGCACTAAATATAATAACCAATGATGACCATCAAAAATATATCATATTTACTGACTCACTTTCAATACTCATATCTCTAAAAGAAAAAAAAATGACACTTATTACAAAATTGCTAAACAAAATAGATGCCATAACCATGAAAAAAAAACATTATCTTTTGCTGGATACCAAGCCATATTGGCATCTACATGAATGAACAAGCAGATAAGGCAGCAAAGGAAACTCTGCAACAAAACCACATAAGTGGAAAAATCCACTATACAAACCTAAAGACTAAAATAAACACATATTTGAAGAGAAAATGGCAAGAAAACTGGAGCTCATGTACAAAAAACAAATTATTCCAAATAAAATCAAATATTGGAACAAGAGACACCAAAAAGTTAACAAGAAAGGAAGAGGTAGTAATGACCAGACTGCGAATAGGTCACACTCACATCACCTAAAAGGGGAGACACCAAACTGTATAACGTGTCAAGAACACTACACAATACACCATAAACTAACAAACTGCATTGACCTTGAACAAACCCGAACAAAGTATTACCAAGAAAAAATCTAAAAACAATATTAAACAAGATTGATCCCCAAAAAATTATCAATTTTCTGAAAGAGACTAAAATATACACTAAAATATAAGGAAAGACCCCCCCCCCCAAAAAAAAAAACCTTAAGAAGAACAAACCAATATACAACACATCATAACTAACCTTTCGGCATTAAATGACACCAAAATGGTTGATATGCTGTAAAACAGAACAAACAAACAAACAAACTTTACACCATCAACACTGATTCCGGTCTGGCATCAATTGAAATGAATGGCTTTTGTCTTAGGGAGGCTTCTGGGCCTGATCTTTACTCCTGATCTGAAATGAAACATGTACATCAAATCTATTGCCAAAGTCACTGGAAAAATAGTGGGATCATTCTACTGCTCCAGTAGATATCTCATTGCTCATACAAGTCTTCCCCTGTTGAGGTCCCTAGATGCCGGAAAACCTTCTACTCTAAAAGTTTCTCCCCTTGGACTGCCAGACTTTATAATTCCCTCCCTGGTTCCTGCTTCCTTGACTGTACTGATATCCAAGGATAGAGTGCTGTTGCCACATCGAGGCAGAAGCTGCTAGAAACATATTATCTTGCCTTGTCAGAGTTCAGAATACACTTTGTATCCGAGTGGAGGATGCCCTTTTCTCTTCCCTGCAACCTCTATTCCGCAGAAGAGACATTGCAAGCTTGTCTCTGCTTTAGCTTTTTTTTTATAGCAAGTGCTCATCTGAGCTCTAATCTATGGTCCCCCCTCACCAAATTTCACAAAACACACTCGTCTAGCTGAAACCTCTATCAATAATTTCCCCACTCTTTATCTGTGCTCAAACCTAAACGTAGATTCCATGAACAAAGTGTCTTTCTTAGAACTGCACGCCTGTGAAACTCTATGCCGTTTCCTTACTTTCCAGCTGATTACAATATAGTCGTCTTTAAGTTCAACATAAACAAATTCTTGATGAGCCACTTAAGTCATCCAATTTACCAAATTTCCACCAACGATTACTACAATATTGTCTTATTGACTACTGTACACTCATTAACCCTTATTCTCGAGTGACCTCTGGGCCTTGATAAGTGGTAACTCTCTTGTAAAAAAAAAAAAAATTATATTCTAATCACATAAATTGATCAAGTAGTTTTATTTTTATAAAGAAAATAAGTTTTAAACAATTAATTGGAATTCATAGGTATTACAACAGAAGTCTATTGTGTATGAATTATTGTTGTTATCCTGTTTCTTAGATTTTTTTTTTTTAAATTGCAGGCGAGACGGTTACTCTTCAGAAACTCATAAAATTTTATTTTCTTCTTTAAAAATAAAACTACTTTGTCAATTTATGTGATTTTAGAATCAGATATTTTTATTTCACCATGAGTACGTACATCAAAGAGATTTTTCTTTATTTTTATTTTAATATAGGGGGAATTCTGGACAAGAACTTTATTTTTTTATTGGTTCAGGTTAGTTTACAATAGTTAGTTAGGTTGTTTTTAATGATTCCAGCATGTAAAACAAAATAAAAATTTCTTTATATGAGTGCATTTATTTTTATTTAAAGAAACGTTTTGGAGGTTTTAATAGTCGCGTAAGCAGTGCTGTAGGAGACAAGGATCTGCGGAGTTACTTATTACAAAGGGAACGTTCAGGTCCGCCAGTGGAATCTCGCCCCAGTACAACACATGCTATAGCCAGGGTGAGTATGCACTCGAGTTTGTTTTATTTTGGAGGAGTCAAATGAGGATTTTTTCTTTCTTCAATCTGGGATAAAAAATTTTATAGAAGACTAAAAGTAAAGAAGGGGAAATAATTGAAGGCTTTTGTATTTCCCCCCCCCCCCAAACAAATAATTTTATTTTAATATGATTCTTAACGTATTTTATTTCGGAGTGAAGAGGGAGTAATTTCCAAAATTATTTAGATATGAAGTACTCTTGGTGGCCATTTATTTACCGATGGTACCTCAATAAAAACACTGGTCCCAATCACCTTACAGGGTTCTTGTCAGAAAGGGCATCTGGTCGATATGTAACATTGTACACGTTAGCACATGTGTAAACATGCAGATATCTGAGATCCACACCTTGCAGACTTGGTCACAAACGAGACAAAGAATACAAAACAGGAAAGAACGTCAACCGCTGTTTCAAGTTTTTATAAAATACCTTTATTTCTCATTCTCCCGCCAGGTGTGACCTCTTGCTATGCTTGTGATGTCTCTAATATGATTGTGTTCGCTTTTTTATAGTCTTTTTCTTTTTCCTCTCTGTGACGTAATTTCGCCCACGGTTTTGTATTTTACGAATAAAAAATTTTGCCACAATTAAAGAAAACTTCCAAAGAAACCTGACCAGTTGGTAATATTTAATTGACATCTAATACCTAGTGTTAAAATAGCAAACAAAACTGTTTAATTTACTTGTTTACAATAAAAAGAATAAACACCAATTTGACTGTTATTTTTAATGTAAAATTTTATTTTTTAATTTTCCCAGTTTTTTTTTATGTACACCTGAACACATTATTTCAAAGAAATTTCAGAGAAATCATCCGACATGTCTCATTATTTTAGCTTATCAAAGAGTCATCTCCCTTTCAACTAAAAATTTTATTTTTTAATTTTCCCAGTTTTTTTTTATGTACACCTGAACACATTATTTCAAAGAAATTTCAGAGAAATCATCCGACATGTCTCATTATTTTAGCTTATCAAAGAGTCATCTCCCTTTCAACTAAAAATTTTATTTTTTAATTTTCCCAGTTTTTTTTTATGTACACCTGAACACATTATTTCAAAGAAATTTCAGAGAAATCATCCGACATGTCTCATTATTTTAGCTTATCAAAGAGTCATCTCCCTTTCAACTAAAAATTTTATTTTTTAATTTTCCCAGTTTTTTTTATGTACACCTGAACACATTATTTCAAAGAAATTTCAGAGAAATCATCCGACATGTCTCATTATTTTTGCTTATCAAAGAGTCATCTCCCTTTCAACTAAAAATTTTATTTTTTCTGTATAAATGTAAATACAAATAAAAATTAGAAAATAAAATCAGTTCAGTATATCTTGCTTATATTTAATACTAGCAGGGGTACCTGGCGTTACCCGAGTGTGGAAATGGAATCAAAGCAACAATTCAGCCCGGGTGGAGAGGTGTTAAATTTAAGAACTTTTTTTTAATATACAAACATGTTAAGTTGTGTTTGTACTGTAATTGCTTGAGGTATTACCGTCTACAAATTTTTGATAAAAGAAAATAATCACTTTTAACCAAACACTTAGTTTAAAGCAAACTTTGTAAAAAATACAAATTTTTTTTTTTTAATTTTATTTGAAGTTTTATTATTTTAAATGACTTGAGTGAAATTTAATGGTATTTTTTGTATTTCGACAAAGAAATCATCTTTGCTTAGTTTATGATTTTGTTATTTCTATAATCAATTATAAAGCTTAATTAAAGTGCTGTAATATTCTAGTTTTATATTGCAAAAATAGATATTTTAGGAATATGCACACGCACGTAAATTTTCCAATCTTAATAAATAAACTTCTTTCCAATTAACAAAAAAAAAAAAACAAACGTTAAGAAATTTACATGCAAAGTTTGAACCTACACACCACACCATGCAAAAATAAAAATTAAAAAAAACAAAAAAAACAAACATGCCATCAATTTTCACAGCCTGTTCTATCATTGTTGCTAAGCAACGACATGGAAAAATGGCTTTACCAATGATAGATAAATTAAAATAACAATTTAGATTATCAATAATTATTGGGGTATTTGAGACAAAACTTAACATCACTTCCAGACTTATATACTAAAGTTCTGTAAATTTAAGAAAATAAACATCTGTTCAGCCGTTTTGGAGTCTATAAGGAACACACACACATAGTTACATTAATATAATTGTAGAAGATAGAGAGAGATTATATATTATGTGGAATAATTTTCCCGGTGAACTAATTCGCTAAAAAAATATGAAAAAATAATAATATTGTTCATTGAACTTTGTGTTTACAATATCACATCAGCTGATAGTTGGGCTGATGAATGCTCTAGAAAAGTCACTTCTGATTAATGTTTTAAAACACGCAAACAAATAAACGATTTGCGGTGATTTGATCTTCTTTTATTGTAAATTGAACTCATTAATAAGAAAAAAATAAAATAAAATTGTGAGGTACACCCAGGTTTGAACACAGGATCATTCGATAAGTAGTCGAATGTTGTACAACTGAACTATATCTTCAGCTGTCAATAATTTTTTTTTCTTGATAAGAAACATTTGAGAAAATTACATTATCTCCCTTGCCAAATTATTCTTTTTTATCTTTAAGAAAAAAATATTTCTAGAATCAGATTTTTTCGATTTTCGATACTTATTGGATGAATTTCTGTAAAAAGAACATATCTAAAATACTGCCAAATATATAAATTACCTTTTGTGTGAAATTTGCAATAGATAAGCGCAGCCGTTTGGGAACCTATGACAAACGAACTCACAAAGTTACATTTCTATAATTGTAGAGATTATAAAGTTTAATTAAAGTATTGTAATATTCCAGTTTTATATTGCAAAAATAAGATATTTTAAGAATATGCACACACACACACACGTAAATTTTCCTGTCTTATAACGAAAAAAAAAAAAACATTAAGAAATTTACATGTGGGGTTTGAACCTACAGATCATGTCATGCAGAAAAAAAAACCGTAAATTTTCAAGTCTTATAAAATTCTTCGCAGTTAATGAAAAAGAAAATTAAGAAATTTACGTGCGGAGTTTGAACCTACAGACCACATTATGCAAAAAAAAAAAAGAAGAAAAAAAGAAAACAACGTTATCATCACAATAGAATTTTCACAATCCGTTGTTCTATCATTGTTGCTAAGTGACAACATGGAAAAAAATAGCTTTAGAGATAGATAAATTAAAATAAGAGTTTTAATTATCGGGGGTATTCTGAGACTAATTTAACTAAGATCACTCCCAGACTTATACACTAAAGTTCTGTCAATTTTAAAGAAAACCTGTTCAGTCGTTTTGGAGTCTATAAGGAACGAATTCACACACACACAGTTGCATTTATATAATTGTAGAGATTTTGAATCATGTCATACCAATAGTATCGTGTCTCAGATGAGCTGCGAAACATTTGAAGCAAGCATATGCAATTGAAGATAATGCTTGAAATGATAGTCATGGCAAAATTTTGAATGTCATAATTTTTATTTCACTGCTAAAATTGCATTATCTCTTTGTTGTAAACGATTCAGTAACTAATTATCAGCATATACACAACAAAGTTTTGTTACTCAGCATTTTTGAATCTGCAGCTTTATAATAGAAATAATGTACAAATTTTTTCTATGAACCCCCACAGGTTGCCACCGAAATGTGAGGTGCTACTGTAAATTAGGGACCAGTCTCATAGGGTTATCTGGAGAGGGGGGAGGGAGCAGCAGTTGTGCTTATTTTATATCTAAATTTTGGGATGCTGGTAGAGTCAGGCAGCAAGAAGGGAATTCCAAAGGTAGTTTTAAAAAAACAAACTATTAGCATAAAAAGCTTTTCAGTATCTGTAACCTTTACTAATATGCTTTATTTGGGATTAAATAAAAGTTTGCAGTATCTTATGCTTGTACAGTAGAACCCAGAGATATGGTGGCCCTAGGATACATTTTTTTTTTCAGGTTACGATGTGGAATGCAATGTTTTTCTGGACCCTGGTTACAGTATTTGCCCCACCTTACGGTGTTATTTATAATGTTTTTGATTATATACTGTACTGTATAATTTTTAATGGCATATTCCAGGGTTCTACTGTAAATCACCTAGAAACTCATTATCAACAATAATAGCAAGAAACTATCCAGTAACAAGTATTAAAAAATAACTTTGTAAATCATGTCGGGTTATATTATGATTGGATGATCTGTCTACTCAGGTTTATTTCAAAATTACATCGACAGTAACTTGGAGAAATTTTAAGCAAGTAATCTAATGACTGTCCTGTAAAAGGCATTTAAAAGTTTCTGTGACATAAGGTAATTTTTAAACATTTCAGCAAAAAGATACCTTGTCTGGTGGCAAAAGTTGCTGGTAGTGTCACTAGTAAGAGTTACCTTGTCTTCATCAGTTGCTAATGTAAAAACAAAAAGATACAAAAAAAAAACCTGCCCACTTTTAATTTTATATATATATATAAGTAGGCAGGCCTTGAAAGTAAAAATGCATATTTTCATTTCAAGAATATTTTTTTAAGAGAACCTTTTTCAATTTTAGTCTGATACACCATTACTGCAGTCTCGGCGCTCATCAACTCCACCCTGGCAGCAAAACCTTGGTAGCAGAGGGCATTCAGTAATAGGTACAGCAAACTGAGATTTTTTGTTTTTAGAAAAAAAAAAAAAAAAATTGATATTTTCAAGTTTTTCTTTCACCTCGCCTCTATCATAATTAATTGTATTTACTCTGGGATTTTTCAGGATCTCATGCTGTGAATCTTGGGATCAGTGGAAGTGCTCTACAACCATTACAATTAGCAGATTCTTCTCTTCACCAGCATTTACCTTTGTCCCAAGCAGAAATCCGAGAGGATGACAAGCTTCTTCATCCAGAAGATTTAAGAAATTCATGGGGTCAGTGAGTTTAAACTTCACTCGGAATTCTTAAAACAAAACAAAAATATATATAACTAATTGTATTCCTCGTTTTTTCCTATTTCAGTTCCTGCTAACTCATCCAGAGTAATTCGACGACCACAGCCTTTCAGCCCAACAGTCCATTCCTGACACATCAGCTCGCAAATACCAATGATTATCATGCAGATAATAAAATTTTCTTAAAAAAATTTAAGTGCTTTGAAGTAATTTTTTCTGTGCTCACTTTTCCAACCTAAAAAGAAATTGAAGATTTTTTTTTATCTTCTTAATATGCAGATACATCACAAAAATAAACTTTTTTTTTTTAAATAAAAAATGCTTTTAAATAAAATTGAAGATGCTGCTATAGTATTAGTTACAAGTGAAAACCTAACATATCGTACAGAAACAAGTATTCTCACCAGAAAATCAAATAGAAGATCACCTTGAACTTTTTATTAAAATAATTTTCAAAATACAGTAGAACTCTGGGATACGGCATCAAAAATTAGTAACAAAATACAGTACAGTACACATGTATATAATCAAATAACACCGTAAGGTGGGGCAAATACTGTTAACCAGGGTCTGGAAAAATATTGTATTCCATATCGTAAGCTGAAAAAAACGTATCCTAGGGTTCTACTGTAAAAAAAAAAAAAAAAAAAAGTCTTATTGTATTTTTTTTTTTTTAAATCAGCCATTGAGAAGAACTGTAGTACCCATTAACACAAGGAAGATAAATCTATGGGCAACTTCTTTGGGTCAAGATCAAAATGTAGTATCTGTTCTTCAGATGCTACACTTAAATTTCTTGTTCTGTCAGTGGAGGAGAAATCTTTCACGACTGAGACAGTTTTTATTTTTGTTCCTTTTCTCAACATTAAAAACCGACCCTGGTGTCTAATTCTGTCCCATGGGGAGGCATTGTAAATAGGAACTTAAATGAAAATAAAGCTGCAATTTACAATAAAATTCATTTTTACTTGTAATTAATCTTCTACTCAAAGATTATATTAAAATTTTGGGTGAGGATACTTATCTTTCATAAGTACATCAAATTGTTTTTACTTTAAAAATGCTATTTTTCTTTATTACTAAGCACCAAAATGAATTCTGCAATAGCTATTCCCTCAGCTCTCTTGAAAACTTGAATGCTATGCATGGAGTTTGAAATTAATAAAAAAAATTGGTAAAAGTGAAATAGTGCAATTGATGGTTGCTATTCCAAATTTCTCAATCATAAACAATCCAATTAATGGCGGCTTATCTTTTATCAAACGGTCAGAAAAAAAAAGTCACATAAGATTTATTTTGGGTAAAATTTTATAATTTATGAAAATTAAATATCAGGTAAAAAATAAGTTTTATTGAAAACTGTCAATTAAAAAAAAATCCATTTCTTTTCCTGAAATAAATTAAATCAATTTGAAATTGTCTAAATTCAACTTAAAACATTAGTTATGATGACCATTTGGTAAAAGAAACGGTTTATCTGCTGATAGCTTTTGATTATGTATTTAGAATGGTCATTATCAATGGCACTGTTTGCTTGAAATGTAACTAATAGAAAATAATTAAACAGTGAGCAGAATTGTGAACTCAAAACATAACTATTAAAAATGTTATTCAAACTAGGTCATAACCAGTTTTAGCTTCCTGAACCCTCCCTTCCTTCCTCCTCCATGACAGTTACAGAGGTGATTGATGTATGTTGTCGGCTCATACTCACAGTGGAAACACTCTGAAGAGATTTGTCAGAGCACATAGATGGTCGTTGTTTTAGGCTAAATGGTTTTTTTGGTTGTCCAAATTAGAGGAGTAAAAGAATTTCACTTTAAGCTGATGCCAAGAATAATAAAGTGCATGAGAGTATTGTCTTGTTTTAACGATACTAAAAGATCAGATCATAAGGTGACAAAACAATATATTCCAAACATCAAATTGATAAAGCAATCTTATAAATAATTTTTAAGCAATTCATGAGAATTCGTAGGCATTACAAATTTCACAAGTTTGAAATACCATTTAGTTATTCACGTTTTATTTTTTGTTTTCAAAATGACATACAGGACAGCTGTTCTTCGATTACTAATAAATTCGATTTTATTTAAAATCGAAAATTACTTGATCAATTTATGATTTTTGGAATATGATATTTTTGTTTTATCACAGCTATATGCATCATACACATTTTTCTTGATTTTCGTTTTTTAATATAGGGGGAATTTTGGACAAGAACCAACATTTCTCCACAACCAGATGAGTATACAGCACCCAAAGAGAACCTAATTTGCTACTCTAAAAACTGACAAGTAAAAATGAACTTCGAATTTCAGAGCCAACTTAGACAAAAGATATAGTGTAATTTTCAACTTACACATACTGTCCCTGGAAAGTACTTATTTCATACAAATCATATCAACATTCTTCTCATAAACTGATCAACTGTTTTCATAGTTTTTGTTTTTATTTTTAACTCGATTGTTTGATCATTTGAGAATTTGTTTCTTGAACAAAAAGCATTTCAAGCATGAGAATGTGGGTCAACTACATAAATGAGAGTAAATAAAAAATGTTCCAAAGCTTTCAGTCGAAAATAACTCTTAGTGTATTGATTACAAAATATGCTAAACCCAATTTAAATAAAAGGTTGGATTCACAGAATTTCGAAAACAGGGCTCAACTGCTATCAATATTGCTTGAACAAAAATCACTGTGCTTAAGGAAATAATGTTTTATTTTCCAAAATTTCATAAAATTAATCACAGGCCGATTTTATGTAAAATATATTTTCAAAATTGTCAGATCTGAAGACACTTCAGTGAGTTGTTTTTCTTTGAGAAAAATTTTTTAGTTTACGTTCAAATTTTCTTCAAAACCATTAAAAAATAAAAAATAAAAAAAATGTAATTTCCATGCAAAAATATGTAATCAATTTCACAATATTTGATAAACTTTTTTATTTAAGCAATTAACAATGTTTTATGATAAATACTAGAATAGTCTTTGTTAATCCCTCTTTCTGATCTTGCCTTTCATCGGTTAAAATATTGCTGTCTCTTATGCAGCCTTCCCTCTTCCTGTTTCCATGGAAATGAAATGAAGCTATCGAGGAATTAACTATTTTGTTTAATCTCAAATTCAAACTGATATGTCAGCTCAGTTTTCATGCATTTCTCCAAAAATCCAAATTTAATTTTTTTCATTAAATCATATTCAGAGATGCATGAGCTCACACTAAACCAAAACCTTCCGTCTGATTGATTGCCTGTAACAATTTCTGTTTGAGTTTTTCCTTAGAATTATAGTACGGCAAATCCAGAATGTTGAAACAGGTGTGAGCAACAGGTAGATACTCTTCACCGCCTTTTGTTGGTTGAATGATCATCTGAGAAAAAAGGGAAAAGTAACAGAAATTGTTTATAAGGTTAACAAATATTTTTATGCTGAAAAATAATACATAAGAAAATGTGCTTGTGCATTATAAGTGGATATCTAAAAAAAAAAAAAAAGTGGAAATTAGTAAATATTATGAAAAATGACTAGAAAAATAATTATAAATAAAAAATAAAATTTATCGAATAACACAGTTCTATCGTATATGTTAAGCTCCTATTCTGTATGACAAACTGACTTATCTCCCTTGTTCCAGTTAAAATACATTTCAAATCCAACCATTTTTACTATTATTGGTCATCATAGTGTTGTATCAATAGGGCAGGTCGATTTGCAACTTTTTTCCGAAAATCAACATGGCACTGGTGATGATAGTTGGGATTTGATGTGATAAGGACATATACCAAAAATTAGATTCCTATCTTGAACAGAAAATTGAGCATTTAATTTTAAAAATCGTGTAGAAAAATGCTGAAAAATCCTTCATTTTCATAGCATTTTTCACAACACTGACTTTGAAATTTCACTATTTTTATAAAATATTCAATTGAAATTGATATATTTATATGAAATACATTGAAAGAAAATAAATACATGAATTATAATGAATCACAACTAGCAAAATATCTCAACTTTTACTGCATTGATTAAATAAAAATTGTAAAAAAAAGCTAATTAGCAACTAAGTCTTTTAAATTTCACAATTCAAAAAGATTTGTGGAGATGTATTACACAATATAACAACTTGATACAAGTTACAGAACCATGTATTTTAATTTTTTATTAGTGACAATAATATAAACTTATAATAGAACTAAATTGTTCTGTATAATTTCCTTTGAGGAAAATAAAAGTCTAATTTGCTGGCACAATGCCTATGTTTTACTTCCTGCCCATATACAACTTTGAGAAAAATCAAATTTGACTAGTGTGTGGCTGCAAAATTGATAGCATTAATCTTTTTTCATTTTTTTTTTTTTTTTTAGTTTTTCCCTATTTCTGGAAAAAAACAACAAAAAAACAAAATTATTTGAAAACACTTATTTTTTATATTTTTGCGACGTAATATGAATAAAACTAACTATTGTTTGGGTAAATTAAGAAAGCTAATAAAATTTAATGGATAAATATTTATTTACCTAATGGACAAAATCGTTTGAATGCCCTCTTCTCTCACATCCAATTAATCTGAGTTTATCATCGATATATTTTCCGGAAGTAGTGCAAAAGCACTATATTTTGAACAGTTTAAAACAGTAATTTGGATTTCAGTTAACTGTTTTGTTCTCTGAATCATTAAAATATACTGTTGTTGGTTAAAAAAAACTTGTCGGTTTTGATCTCAAACCAACTAACTGCATACACTTGGGTGATAAATTTGACCAAAATGTTTAATTTATCAAAGTGTTTGAGGATAGACAACTCTAGTCCATAAACACATTAATCTTGTGGCTTATGTTAGCCATCTTCTTTGATTCAAGGGCCCAATTTTCTAAGCTAACTTCTCCACAATAAATGCCAACAGTATACTCAAAAAAAAGTAGCCTCTGGTCTTCACACTTAAATTATTTGTTTCTTCTGCTGTCAGATAATGATGATCGGGAGGGACACTAATTGTTTAGAATTCTACTTGAGGCAAATCTTGATAATTATTGATACAAAGTTTCCCCAAAGGACCAGTAAATGTTGTTAGGCTTTTTGTTGTTCCATCAATTAATTTAAAAATTGCTGTAAATGGCAGTTCTTCTAGTGGAACCTGAAAATTGGAACATTTGCATGTTTAATAATAGAGCCAGATTACATAATAAATACCAATATATTTTATTTTCCACAAAAAAGGAACATAATTGCAGGTGAATCTATAGAATTAATTTTACCTCCTTGTTAGGAGGACAAGTGCAGATTATGTGCCTTGTTTGACAATTTTCTGTCTTGCACTTTACTGCAAAGTCATCACATCTCCAGACAGAAAGTTTACAGCTACAAGAAAATATATCAAACAGTCTGTCTAGCTGTTCCTTCATTCTTTTCACTTTGATTGCTGCAAGAGATTTCCTGTCAATCTGTTTGGTCCTCTTATAGCAAAATATATTGACCCTCTGTCTTATATAATGTTATCTTAACAAGGGCAATTGTGGATTGACTGCTTGCCAAATATTAATTATTTCCTTGGCAATTAACTTAGAAATCTCACTATTTTTTAAGTGAGATAACTGTTTTCGAGGAAATAACTAAACTGGATGACTTGTGAAGTTGGGGGTGCTGTTTCATTCAAATGACAAAGTGGACCAGCAAATTTTTGTGAACCACGGGTTAAAACTGAACGTTGTGCTTTTACGGACATTCTAATCTGAAAAGTAAAATAAATAAATGGATTATAACTGAAGGAAACTGTATTAGGCTATCTTCCAGTTTCATATGTAAAAAATAAGTGCTAGTTATAAGAAATAATGAAAAACTTTGTAGAATTGAATTAGATGTATTGAAGAGAGAGGACCAAACCAGAGGCATAGTAGTGTCTAGTTTAGATATTTATAGCAGATTTTAGCTGCTCCTTCAATAACATGAATTTATCCAGGAAGAGATTTATTCTTGCTGTAGCTGTGCCATTTTAAACGCGTGTTTAGTGTTTAAAAAACCAGTGCTTGTGCATCTATGTTACTATGCTATTTTTAATAGTATTTTCAAATTAAACGTGTAACACTAAAGAGAGGCCACATCAGACCTGTAGGGTTGATGTGACGTTTCTTTTGGTTAAAGTAATTTTTTGTTCCCGGACGATGATCGGGTTGAAGGAATAAAAATTATTATTAATTTTTTTTTGTGAATAAATTCTGAGCTAAGTCTGTTGTTGAGATGGCGGCGGCAAGAGTGCCTTTGTAGCGAGAGGTTAAATCACATTCTAGACTTCAAAAGCGAAAAAGAATGCATAAAATATTTTAGCCAAAATACACAGGCATTTGATCTACAATGACCGAAATCATAGTTGTACAGGAGCCGGAGGGGTGGGGATTTCACACCCGCAATTGGCAAAACTATGAGCCAAGTTGATCTGTGAATTTGACAAGTTGAAAAGTCGGGTTGTTTTTGATCTGAGAGAAACACACGCAGTGACTTGGCATTATGTTTTAGAACAAAGAATAGGAAAAAAATGAATTGTCCGAAATTTCAAAACAATAATATGACGTATCGAGAATTGTCATTTGGTGAATCAGGTCGAACGAAAATTGAAGTTATGAAATATTTTTGCTCGGATGGGAAAATGTGTTGTCCGATAAGTTCAAAGCGACAAATGCATTCTTGGTCTTTTGACGTAAACAAAATGTCTGATATAATGGAATGGCCGACAACCAGAACTTAATTCAAAGATAAACTAAAATTCCTTTGAATTATCAAAGCGAAAAATGAGATCAATAGATAATTTTAAAACAAATAAAATCGCGTGATTTGCTTTAAGTCAAAGGAAAAATAATTTTCCTGGATATGAAAAAAATTCCATTAGTAAGCCAGGGAGGAGTTAAATAATACAACATGTAAGTTGGGCGTTAATTAAAGGAGGAGTCAATCCAATTTTGGAAATGGACCAATGAAAAAGGGCCCTGTCGAAGTATAATCAACCAATGAGAAAAGGCCCCGTTGAATTATAATCAAGCAATTTGATTGGTCGATGACGAACATGGGTGTCGTCATCATTCCATAATTGTATTATAAAAGAAATGAAAAATGAGAGATTAAGTCAGAAAAGAACAGAACAGAAGAAGAGAGAGTCCGGAATCAGAGTCAAAGAGGGCTAAGTCGAGTCACCTCTCCTCTCTCTCCTCCTCGCTTGTTGCCTGATAACTCAACGCTTATAACGTGTCGATCACTTAACGAGAATTACGCAAAGTCCGCGATATCGACCAGGTATTTCAACAACAGAAGCTCAGTTGTAGAACTAACTGCTTGCTGGAATTAATTGTCAACTATATGTATATGCTGTAAATACTTCTTTTATGAATTTCCGAAATATATATTATATCAACCAACCTCCGGAGTTTTGTTGCTGATGTGCGTTGATCCCTATATGTGTATATTTCTTTATTTGCCATTTGTGACACCGTATTCGTCAACGAACACCCAGAATAACTAGATGATCCACGGAGAACAGGCCTTGAGGACCGAGCATCCGAGAAGAATCCCCAACGCCTTAACGAAGAACTCACTGGGTGACGCGACGTACTAACGGTTGGCAGACCTGGTTGCCCAGTCGACATATCATAACTGTACCGACCAGGGTGCAGATCATAACTGGGCCGCGATCAGAGGGGTCAAGGTCGTGTAAGGCAACACGTAAAAGGTCACAAATGTAATTTTTATTAAATTTTTAGGTGAAAGTACAGATTAGTTACAATACAACCTCTTTCCCATATTAAGAATGGCTTTCTAAATAAATGTTATTTTAGCACAATAACATAGATGCACAAATAATGAAAAACCTTTAAAGGAGTTTCCTTATTTACTTGTATTAATCTTTGCTATCTGATTTTAAAACTATAATTTTAGAAAAACACTGCTTAAAAACAATTACTCCCTATCATAAATTGTTTTTTCGCTGTAAAAAAAAAAAAAAAAAAAAAAAAAAAAAACTACTTGATGAAATTAAGTGAATTTTTTTTTTTTGGAGAACTTCATTCCATAACAGATACGTACAATTTAAACTTTTTTCAATGTTTTCATTTTTTAATGTGTTGATTAAACTGTACAAGTACCAAAAAGACAAATATATTGCATTGAGATACTATTTGCTTGCAACTTTAAATCTGGATATGGAAAGAATCACAATATCCTTGAGCAGTAGAAATACAGAGAATGCTGCCTATCTTTTGTTGGACTGAAAGTGAGGATGGTACTTCTTCCAAGTAACCAAAGTCTGTGACTAAGTGTTGGAATGAAAGAATCAAATAAAAATATAAATTTAAATTCTCATTTTTGATGCTGTAGGAAAAAATTAAGTCCCCCCCCCCCCAAAAAAATCAAAATCAAGGATTTGAGATCTTGAAGAATTGGGAGAAATTTTAACTTGTGTAGTAAACTATATATATATATATATATATACACACACACACAAGGTTACCACATATCAAGACGCAAAACATACTCGAGGATAAGGGTTAATGAGTGTATTGTGGCCAGTGAGACAACACCATGATAATCAGTAATGGTAAAAATGGTTGGATTTCATTATTTAAGAGGATGGCTCAATGATAACTTGTTTACATGGGACTTAAAAACGACCACACATGGGCAGTTCTAGAAGAAAAAAAAAAAAAACTTATGGAATTTTTTTTAGTTTAGGTACAGATAGAGAATCAGGGAAATTGTTGATAGTTATGTATTATTGGCCCAAAAGTATTTTTCCTTTTTCACACAATATACATGAAAATAAAATTGCTATATTTACTTTCAACAAATCCAAAAATTACGCTTCAAATGTAAATATTTCTTTAAATACCTTATTAACAAATCCTGTTTTGTTTAGCAAAACAAGAATATAAGATTCCAATAATAAAAAAGTTTTCTTTTATTTGCTGCTCCTGATTAACAAGTGCCAACTATGATCATGACCACACAACAGAGTAGATATTATGACAAGTGTTGTAATCTAGTAGCACAAAATTCAGATAGAAAGATACTGCCATACGATCGCAACCAATGAATGATACGACTGCACACTCATTCTTCTCTATTGATATGCAAATCTGCAATTTATTTCAGACAATAATAAACTTAAAAACTGAGGAAAAAAAACAAAAAAAAAAAACTGATTTACAAACCTTTACAGATCCCATTCCTGTGATTGGAATCCGATCACTTCCAGTTAAAAACACTGAAAAATAACAAAATTGATTGGGAGAATATGAAGTTTTATTTGAAAATTGATTCGAGCAAAATCAAAAGCAAAAAGCGAGAAGTAAGAAAAAGTTATCCAACTTACAAAGAAATTTTCTTTTTTCTTCTAATGGTAAATCTAAAAAGACTTCCCAGAAAAACTTGATTGTTGTATGGTAACGATGAAAGTCGTCTTTATATGTTGTGTTCTATTGGAAAACAAAAGTGAAATGACGGCAGCGTTATTATTACGGCAAGCCAGAATGAATGGAAACTAAAAGGTACTTTATTCATTTCTAAAGCGGACTTTCTTCGGGCTTTTTTCACACACACAGAATTCAATACATTCACAATAGAATAGGAAGTAGAAGACAGCCAAACCTTTGTCTGAAGCCTGGTCATTGGCTAATGAAAATATTAACCAGCAGGCAGAAATAACAATGAATCTAATCACTTAGCCAGCTAAACTAAATTCAATATGTAAAAACACACCAAGCAACCCAAATTTATTGCATTTTAGCTTGACAATTCTTTACAGGGATGAAATACGGAAGATCTATGTAGCTTAATTGCCATATATTTTCATAATTTACTACCTAGCTCCACTTAAGTATTGAAGTAGATACTTAAAATCTCACATTTTATGTGGATACATGAAATACTACTACCATACTAATCACACAAATACATGGCAAAATATTTCTTGGTTTTGAGAGCCAGTTTTGTTTGAACAAAAAAAAAAAAAAATTCCACTTTTCCTAACGAGTATAATTTCTAATAAACTGAACAAGCCACTCTCTTATCTGTATTTCTCTCGTCCTCTCTCAATTTTATTGACTCAGCCACTCTAATAGTTTTTAAAGTCTCAGTATTTAAAGAAAGAGTAACTCACACTCTGTTATATAGAGGTTCGTACACATCAAACATGTAAATTAGATAGCAAAATAATAATAGGACTCTTTACTTCTAAGGACAGCATAGAAGTATTAGGCCACCTTGCACTCTTTAAGAATTAAGAAACTGAAAAAATTTAACTCAACATGTTGTAAACTAAATTATATTGTTGCAAAGTTATAAGTTTGTTTTCTTTATCATAAAACAAATTTTACATTTACTTGAAATGTAAATATTGTTTTCTCCAAAAGTTTTGTTATTTTTACTTATGCATTAAGAATTTCTTATTGTTAAACAATTTGTGAATTCTCATAATCAAAATTGTGACAAGTCATTGTGACACCTAGTGTACCATTAAAAGTAGATCTTGTTTGCTTGCATGTTTGTCCCAGTGCACATTTGATGATGTCATTCACTAAAACATGGAGGGAGCATAACCATGCACAGTGTATGAAGTAAAAAAAAATTATGCCATCCCTCCTCAAGTTAGAAAAGGGGGAGTCATTTATCTAGATGATCAGTGATCATTTGAGTAACAAGTCATCTTCTACAGTTACTGATATACATGTTTGCCTTTGCAGACATGTATATCAGCTTTGTTATCTTGCATGCGTGTCCTTGTGTACACTGGATGAGGCATTCACTAAAATAGGTGGAAGACATGCAGAAGATGCTTTATGATGCCAGAAATGACAGTATCATACATTAAATGAGAGAACATAGAAAACTTGCTTATGGTACATTTATGTAGTTAGTGACTGTGTGTGTGTGTGTGTGTGTGTGTATATATATATATATATATATATATATATATATATATGCTCCTTAGAACTGGAAATGATTTAAGTATCAAACATTGTTGCATGGTTTAAAAAAAAAAAAAAAAATGGGCTATTATCCATTTTTTTTTTTTTTTTTTTTTTTTAAATAATTTTATATTTTGTATATATTATGTGTTCTTTTATACTTTTCTTGTTAATTCTTATAATTCTAATATTCTTTTTTCTGTGTTAGTTTTACAAAGATAGTTTATATATTAATACCCATGAATAAGTTTTCAACAAGAATTAGTTGCAAAAATGTCTTTTTACTATCATGGAAGAGGAGTCTAAAGTCAAATCTCTTTAATCAAAACATAACCATCTCAATATATTTTTTATACCATCGGTAAAAAAAAAAAAATTCATTATTTAAAATAGTTACTTATATTATATATACGAAAAACAATGGTGATGATGACGACATTGATAAAGATACAAAAAGTAGTTCACCTTTTCCAATTCCAAGAAATCATATTGGTCATTACCAATAACCATAGCTTGTAGCTCACGTGGATGAAACAATTCCTTAAAAAAGCAAAATCATAAGAATGGGTTCACAAAGTGAGAAAGACAGCATCATTTAAAAACAAAAATGAACAAAAGGTAAAAATTAACAATATTTCTTGCAGTTAAAGTTGGCCGTGTGGGTTTGTTCCTTGCTAATGGAGTCAGAGATGACTTCATAGCCAGGTTTAACTCTCCCGATTGGCAGTTATTGTGACATTCTGCACTGATTTCCAGAAAGTACTTGTAGGTATTTAAAAATTATTACAGTAATAATTATATATATATAATAATAATAAAATATCAGACGGATCCTGTGAAAATTCCACAGTACTTTCTACACCAATCTGTATAATTTACTGTTAATATTTCTTTTGAAACAGCATTGATCCAGAAAGAAATTTACTATTAAGAAAAAATGATTCATAGTTTTTTCATAAAAATAATTGTCATTGTCAGTTAAATATTTTTTAAATAAATATTTATAGATTTAAAATGGCAAGATTTCTTTTTGAAACAATATTCTGTTGTATTATCACAAAAATAATTGTTAGCTAAATATTTTTAAATCAAAACAGAGGTCACTTTTGAAATGCATTTATTTAAATTTTCATCAACAGAAGACACAAAATTAATTTTTTTAAAATCAAGTTAAAAATTGGTAAAGTCAGAATTTATCTTTACCTCATCAATCAACATCTTTGTTGATCAGATGATTTCATTTTGTAAAATGTGTGTGAAAAACGTATTATATAAACTAGCAGGACTCCTGAAAATTCAATAATTGTATCCTTTATCTGTTTAGATTATTGTAACGAAGCCGGGCGACACCGGATAACCTTGCTTCCTAGGTTGAGGGTGAGTGGGATGGAGCTGGGCGAGAGGTCTCAGTCCCATCTCGTGAGAAACCAACGAATTGTCATCGGGTGACAAGTAAATTATTTGGAGTTCAAAAAGGTCAGGAAAGATAAGCCAGATGTCGGGTTGGCGAGGAAAACGCAAGGAGGTCTGGAAAGGGTCGACGAGTAAAGTCGACGATCCGAGTGTAAATGATAACATGATTCACTTTGATTCAAGTTGGAGGTGATGAGAGAGAAAGAACAAACCCCGAAAACAATTGAATTAGTCATTCTAATTTTAAGGGAACAAATTGGTTAAATGCCTAGACAGATAACTAATTCTCGGAATTGAATCGAGAGGGGGTCGGTTGTGAAGGAGAGAGAGAGAGAGAGAGAGAGAGAGAGAGA
Organism: Euprymna scolopes; assembly: GCF_053919585.1. NCBI lineage: Eukaryota > Metazoa > Mollusca > Cephalopoda > Sepiida > Sepiolidae > Euprymna > Euprymna scolopes. The sequence continues at coordinate 73,482,853 of NC_136510.1, forward strand.
GAAAGAATTATGATTACCCGTCGAATAGAGAGATTGGGTCGACTACAGAAGGAAGGGGAGGATGACGTTAAATAAAACTACTGCAGAAATAGACAAGAGAGAATCGGGCAGTCGGTCGAACAGAGAAGTTGGGAAGCCATGCGTGCCGCCAGCCTCTTCTAATTAAGACAAAGAGAACTAACAAGACCACCACTTAGAGTTTTGTAAAATACACTGTGGGGTTGCATTCCAAGCCTGACGAAAGTATAATTGACGAGCCGAGCCTTAATGTATACCGAATCACTAAATGAACAGCCTAAAACTATCCTCATCGTTGTTGATTGTTTCCATTTATACTTGTGAAGACTGCCCTTCGATTTCAGCATAACCAAACTTGACTTTCCAGCCGTCGCAGACAGAGAGAGACGGCCACCGACGAGAAGACGATCACGACAGAAATTACCAAGAATTCCTGATTGGGCGTTACAACACTAGACGGCCAGATACCAACGTCCAATTCGGAGAGATTCAGTAGCAGAGGGAGAGAGACAGATGCTTGTGCGGGGTCCGAGGCTCGAAGGAGCGAAAATATAGCCAACCGTCCTTAGGGTTAGTGCGCGTTGTTTTTCACCGTGCGCGCGCGACCCCTGCGAGGGAGGAAGGGTTATATTATTACTGTTTTTAAAAGGAGTCTGTGAAATATATATATATATATATATATATATATATATATATATATACTAGCATGGATACCCAGCGTTTTCAGGGTCGACATGAAGTTTGGTTTGGCCACACCTGCTATACTAAGAATATTGAGCAGTTTTTCAAAATATATATATATATATATTTGTATTTTTTGTTGGGGTAATGAATGATGGAGTTGACATATAATAATATGTCAACTCCATCGTTACCCCAACAAAAATTTCAATATAAAAGAACGAATGAAAACACGAAAATGTACCCCCCCCCCAAATACAAATTTATATATATCTATATATATATAAATGTAACTCTTGGTTCGTTCGCAATTAATAGTCTAAAAAACCACTGGACGGATGGCTTCCACGTTTTGGTATAATATGTTTACTATATCCATGTGTGTTTTTATATATTTCTTTTTAATTATAACATTATACTTAATTTTTTTATGATAAATAGATGGTTTTCTTTGTACCGATAGGCCATTTTTTTTATTTAGGGACAATTATTTATTACTGCTTCCTGTCACATGACCAGTGTGTCCAATTTAGCGGTTTTCCTGCTAGATCTGGAGATTTCGTTTGCAATCTAGCGGGGAATTCTAGAAAATCTGGAGATATTTCGCACCCACACACCCGCAATTTTAGATTAAAAAATAAAGAAAAGCGCTTGAAAATACTTTGAAACATAAAATAAACTCATTCATGTAAGTAAAAGAAAGTAGCATTTATTTATTGCCTTTCTTAAACCTCGCTATAAAATCGATTTTTCCAATTACATTTTAGGTGGGGAGGGCATTCCAACCTCCGAAGTTTAGTTTAAAATACGATCTAAGTAATCCTGCTTAATTTAGAAGCATTTAGTCGAAAATTGTAAAAAGCAAGAAACAGCAAAAAAAAGAAAGAAAAAACTTATACCAATACAGTAGAATTAAATTATCTACCAACCTAAATACTTTTAACATGCTAAAACAAAGTTTTTTTGTTTTTTTTTTATTTTTCTAATTTCAAAATATGTTGCACCATTATTGTGATGTTTAATTTGCAGTATATTTCAATTTAACTTTTATTATAAAAAGTTTGAGTTTATGATTTGTTTCTTGCAAAAAAAAAAAAAAAAAAAATACCCTCTGATAAAATATGTAAGCCTTCTAGGGAGCTAACCACTTCAATATAATTCCAGAAACATATAGTGAGAAAACACGGAACATTTTATATATTGAATATACTATATTTATAATTTTTTTATTGTAGGAAGTTAAAATATGGAGTTTTTTTTAGGGGTGGGGGGTGAATTAGCGATTTTTGAAAATTTCAGATGATAAAAGTTAAAAATCTAGCGATTTTCTGGACATTTTTTTCTCCTGATCTTGCGGGTTTTTTTTAAATCTCAGAAAAGGATATTTTGGTCTCACAGGCTTAATGTAAACATAATGTGTTTACAATATCGGCAAATTTTCAATGGGTTTAATCACATGATTATTGATAATGTAACCATGTGATTGAAATTTGATTTAAATTAACCACACGTGGTCGCTTTGCTATCAAATATTCATCGAAAAATGGTAGGGACAGATAATGAATGCCGACGCTCAAAGTGTATAAACATTTTGACTCTTCCCTTTACTTAAAAATTCACCAAAAATCAGGAAATTAACCAATTTTAATGAAAATTTCAGTATTTATCAAATAATGATCGCAGAATATAATGAACTAATTATTTTTACTTAACTCTTAGTGAAAATGTTTTATTTTGTTTAAACAAAAAATACCTTTACTAAAGTTATGGTTTTAAGTAGTAAATAAAAAACGCAAGAATTTATTTTTGCTTTTTTTTATATAAATAAAGCATCGTAATTTGTAACAATAAAAAATAATTTTTACAGGAACATTCCGAAAAAAGCCCCTAAAGTCCATATTAATGAATTCGATATAACTCGAAGAAAAATAAATTTCTCATATAGGAAATTAAAGATTCAATTAGATTCCTATTTAAGTCACCTAAATTATTTAGGGTGAAATGAGTTTAGGAATTTATAGCCAAATCTAAATATTTTTTTTTTGCTTAAAAAAAATAGCATTAATACAGTAAGTTATGTAAAAATTTGCATAGAATGCGCTGCTTTACGGTTGTTGTAAAAATGGAACGGAAATTTGAATTTCGTTCCCTTTTAAATTCGGTACATTTTTACATTACGTCCATCCAACTCATCGTTCACATTCGACACGTCAACTTTTATAGCTTTTCGGGTATGCTGAGAAGGTTAGGGGTGTCTTTCCGAAAGCCGTTCTAACATGGGTAGATTGGTGGGTGTGGCAGAAATTTTGTGAAAAATAGTGAATAATTCCACCCCGTTTTTCCAAACTTATAACTCCTCGAAAAATTTAACTCAAGCCCTAATTTTTTTTTTTTCAATTAAAGGAGCAAGTACCAAGGTTTCATTAAAAAAAAAACAAAAAAAAACGTGTTTTTTTTTTAAAAAAAAAGGTTTTAAACTTCGGACTTTACAGGTAAATTTCTAAAAATATTACTTTTTTTTGTTTTAAATTTGAATATATTATTTATTGACCTTTTCTCTTCAATTTGTGATATATAACACTTTAAATTAATTATTTACTTTTTAATAGACATTTCAAAATGGGAGGCGTGAATTATTCGACCCCCTGTCTTTCCAAGCTTATAACTACTCGAAAAATGTAATTCAAGCCCTCATTTTTTTTCAATTAAAAGGAGCAAGGACCAAGGTTTCATTAAAAAAAAAAACAAAAGAAAAAACAAACAACGTGGTTTAAAAAAACAAAAAACTTCGAACTTTACAGGTAAATTTCTAAAAAACACTACTTTTTTTTTGTTTTAAATTTGAATATATTTATTGACCTTTTCTCTTCAATTTGTGATATATAAAACTTTGGTGTGTAAATTAATTATTTACTTTTTAATAGACACTTGAAAATGGAGGGGGGGGGGGTGAATTTAAAAAAAAAAACGTTTGTCTAAAATATTATATTCGGTTTATTGGAAAGAACATAAAATTTCACATTGACTCTGAAAATATCGTAAAAATAGAATGAATAGAAAAATTTTGATAGATTTTTAAAGTTTAAAAATTGAAAAATATTGAGTTCGTAAAATTCATTACAGTTTTTTAAAAAATAAAAAAAAATATTTCTATTACTTTTAAAACAACTATAATAGTTTATTTTGGAAGTATAATCCATAAAGAAAATAAACAAACCACTTTTAAAAGAGAAATTACAAGTTTTTTATATTTTATTCGCAGTTTCGTGATAGGGGTGTCAAAAATTCCTACAAAAATTCTGATACATCTACTAGATTGGAGTGTTTATTCGTTGTAAACATACCTGACAACCTATAAATGTTGACATTTCCAATGTGAAAGCTGGACTTATGTAAAAAATAACAAAAAGATATACCAAACTGACTTTTTCGTTTAAAAATGGAATTATTTCCCTTTCGTTATTAACTTTTTTTTTTTTTTAATATTTTGTGTTTTATATACATAAAGTACAATTGTTGAATGTTACTGTTTAGATTATATCTGTTTGGGAGGCCACAATTAAAAAATTAATAAAGATTAAAACAGAGCAAAATTTAAGTTTCCGTTCCATTTTTACAACAACCGTAAAACAGCACATACTCAGCAAGTTTTATCATAATTTACAAGCATGATGTTGAAACACTAAATCAACATTTTATTTATTTTTCTGTATAATTAATGATGGAAGTATTTTTCTATTTATTTTCTGAACATCTGTTAAAAAAAAAATAATAATTTGTACATTCTCATGAAAAAAAGAATCAAACTTTTCTCTACATTCACATAACTATTTACAATGTTCATGTAAAGCATTCATCTGTTCTTTTTATAATAAAAATTACGTTTTCAAAGAGAAACCTTTACGGCCAAATTTCTTAAAAAAAAAAAAAAAAAAAAAAAAAAGTGCAAGTTTTCCTAAAAAAAAAAAAAAAAAACTTTCACTAACAATTTATGGGAAAAAATTAATCTTTTTTGGGGGGGAAAAATAACTTATTGATTAAAAAAATTGCAAAAAATAATAAAAGTAAATAAACGAACAAAATGCAATTTTTCTTGAGGAATGTGTTCCATTTTAACAAACTGAGCCACAGCAACGCATGGCCGGGTACAGCTAGTATATATATATATTTTGAATGAACACAGACCCCACAACATTATACAATTTTTGTTCAAACTGAAATATACTTATCTAACTATTATGGTTAATGTAGTAATATGTTGTTCTGAAAGTCTTATCAAAACTCTCATAGGAGTTCTGACATATTTCCATTCTAGTGATATCCGGTATGAACAAGAGACACCATATCATTGTAACATCTTTAGACAGAACAGATACTACACTCTGATCATAGCCCAAAGTGTATTTCTGTTTAAAGTTCAACAGAAGGACATATTTTAGCATTGTATCTTTGGTGATTGGTTGATTGTGTCTTGGTGGGTAATTCTTAGAGTTGTGACAACAATAGAATATTATTCTTTTCATTCTTTTGACTCTCGGGTATATATCCGACACAGACACAATCAACTGAGAACCACATCCGTCTATATAAAAACATAAGATATTAACGGATGTATACTCAAGAATCAAAACAATGAAAAGAATATGCTGTTGTTACAGTTCTAGTAATTATATACATGCAAACATGGAATCACATCAGAATATTATATAGATTATATTAAATAAAATATGCTTCAAATTTTTTTTAGAAAAGATCTCCTTGAGAACTACTTTTAAATAATTGTTTCATTTGGATTGTAAGAAGTTGTCAAAAAAAACAACAAAAAAAAACAAAAAACTTACCAAAGCTCTGCCGCCACACACACGGACAAAACCAGCACTGAAAGCTTGAAAGACTTCACTGACAGATTTATTAAAAATATAATCAACATAAACGTCAGCAAATTCCTTCCTGAAAAAAAACAAAAAAAAAAAAATTGGAGGTTTTAATTATTTTTGCTTTCATTTAAATTAAAATATTGCTGTTAAAAATTAAATCTACAATATAATTAGATCATCCTGTCCTCTTTTATCTGCAACAGATTCATAATGCAATATAAAATCTAATCACATTGAACACATTATGTTGGTATGGTCATGTGGATCGTTCATCCGCACGGATAAACGATTGCAGAAGCGTAAATGTACTAAATCGCAGAAAGGTTGGTTGGCCAAGATAAATTTGAAAGCAGATCATTAGATATGACTACACAGAGTAGAATTTGAATATGGTTGATCTGCTGAACGAAAAACTGAAAGAGTGAGCTTGTGTAATATATTTTTTAAAAAAAAGCAGAAAAATGATGTTAATCGAATAGAAGAAAAATAATAAAAAAATGGTGAAAGTATGAACTTAAAAAAAAAAAATCATCCAATGAAATATTTTTAAAAATCTGATGCATATATTCCTATTATATAATCTGTGAAATGGTTGATGGATTTTAACTCTTCTCCATAAGGTTAGGCACAAGTTAGCATGGTTTTGAAATGCTAATGCACTAGGATTAGCAAAAAATGCCTAAGCAGCCCTGCAACATTCACTGGTAAGGGCACTTCAGGCAATCAGCAACTCCCTCCTCATAGTAGATAAAGCCTAGGAGTGTGGACCTCCTGAGATTGAAGAGAACCATATGTTAGTAGAGCAAAAAGAAACCATAACAGATCGTCCATTGGATGGTTATTGAACTTGGCATGAACACATCGACTTAAGCTGTGTTACAACAAGATATTATAATAAGGCTGACTGGGAAGCCATCAGGGAACTAATTAGAGATGCTCCATGGAAAAATATTTTCTCTCTCCCTGCTGAACAGTGTGCAAACGAGACCACTGACTGGTTCAAAACTACAATCGAAGCGCATGTTCCCATGCGGAAATTTTATAGTAAGCCCCACTCTCCCCAATGGTTTACGTCGACTTGTGCAACTGCCATTACTCAAAAGCAGCATGCATACCGTAGGTTTAACCGACATAAGTCCAGTTCAAACAGACTGAAGTATATAGAAGCTAGAAATAACGTTAAGAAAGAAATAGCGACAGCTAAGAGAGAATTTACGGAAACCACTAAAAAGCGCATCGAAGCACAAAAACTAGGAACTCGAGACTTCTGGAAAATCTACAACAGTGTAGTAAATAATGGGCAATCAACAATTCCCCCACTAACCAACAATCACGAGGTTGTCTCCTCAGCAACCGACAAGGCTAACATGCTTGCCAGTCGGTTTGCCTCAAACTCCACACTGGACCCTTCCAACCACCCCCTACCTGACTTTCCTATGCGGACAGACGCCACACTAGACGATCTGAAAACCACCCCTGCTCAGGTGCATGCTATCATAAAAAACCTTGACACCTCAAAAGCATGTGGACCCGATCTTATCCCAGCTGTGCTATTAAAAAAGTGCTCAGCCGAAGTAGCTCCAGTTCTCTCCAAACTCTACAACAAATGTCTTAATGAAGCTTGCTTTCCGGGCTGTTGGAAAACTGCTTCTGTTGTACCAGTATTCAAGAATTCTGGCGAAAGGACAGACCCATCAAATTATCGCCCCATTAGCCTCCTCCCACTTTTTGCCAAAATATTTGAGATCATAATTAACCATGCTCTAGTCCATCATCTTACAGATGCTAAACTACTGACTGACAAACAATATGGATTTAGACAAGCCCGTTCCACAGCAGACATCCTCACCGTGATCTCTGAACGTATATACCAATCACTGGACAAAGCGGGGGAAGGCAGAGCGGTAGCTCTAGATATATCTAAGGCTTTTGACAGGGTATGGCATGAGGGTCTCCTCAGTAAAATCAGATCATACGGTATCACTGGTAGAATACTTAACATAATTAAATCCTTCTTAGATAAGAGAAAAATCCAGGTAGTCCTCGACGGTCGCACATCTAAACAATATGATATAAATGCGGGAGTGCCCCAAGGTTCTATCCTTGGACCTCTATTGTTCCTGATATTCATAAATGACCTCCCCGACAACATTGCCTCTGAGATGGGTATATATGCTGATGACACTACACTCTATGGCAGACACGACAGGAAGACGAATGAACACATTTCTAAAGAAATGGCAGAAACACTAGAGGAAGACCTCCAATCTGTAGTGGAATGGGGACAAAAGTGGTTGGTCGCATTCAATGCTGCCAAGACTAAACTAGTTTCATTCAATAATTACAAGAAACCCTCTCTACCACCAATAGCAATGGCCAACGACTCTTTATCTGAGAGTCCATCTTTCAAACTCCTTGGCCTAACGTTCACAGGAAACATGAGTTGGAACAATTACATTGAAGGCATTGCCAGGGCCGCTGCAAGAAAGGTAGGCTCTCTCTACCGTGCTAGAAAACTACTAACACCCGAAAGTATCCTGTACCTCTATAAGGCCACCATTCGCCCATGTATGGAGTATTGCTGCCACATCTGGGCTGGTGCATCTGCTACTAGTCTCTCGCTCCTTGACAAGGTTCAAAAGAGAGTCGCAAACCTGATAGGCCCTGAACTGGCATCTAAGCTTCAGCCTCTGTCCCATCGACGAAATGTTGCATCCCTCTGCCTTTTCTACAAGTATTTTAGTGGTGAATGCTCTGATGAACTGCAATCATTTGTGCCCCCACGACGCGAGCACCCTCGACAAACCCGACAGGCTACTAGATCCCACCTCCACACTGTAGAGGTCCCTAGATGTAAAAGATCTTTTTACTCCAATAGTTTCTTCCCCAGAACCGCAAGACTCTGGAATTCCATTCCAGGTCCCTGCTTCCCCAACAGTACTGACGTGCAGAAGTTCAAGTGTAACGTGAACCGACACCTTGCTGCCCAAATCCCTACATAGTACCCCAGTAGTTGTTGCCCCTGATAGTAGCCCCCTACACCAAAGTGGCAATTTGCCTTGTTTGGGGTGAAAATGTAATAAAAAAAAAAAAAAAAAAAAAAAAAAAACATCACATATAGAAGAGAGAAAAGTACATATTTAAAAATAGATGAACATTTCAAACTTTAAAATTTTTATTTTCCACATTAGAATTGACAGCATTTCAGGTGTCATTTACTCTCATCAGACTTTAGGATGTGAAGAACACTTAAAACATGTGTCGCTTCTACTTAGAGAGACAAAGCTAACATACAGATTATATGCGGCAATCTCCATGTTCATCTGAATATAAGTACATAATAAAAGATCTTAAGAATGTATGACAGAATACATTTTATTCTTTCTTCTATTGATTTCTTCTTGAAACCTTTGTATCTAACATCATTGTGTCATTTATATCTATGTTTTATATTCTATGCCTATATTCCCATTGTCACTGCCAGTTTAGCATTATTAAACTGTGTTCAAATAACATGTTATCATCACTAAAATAAATTAGATAAAAATGAGCAAATCATTAAGGATTCATCTATTTTGTAGTCTGGATGAGCATTTGAACAACAAGTTCTTTGACCTCTGACCTTTTCAGTGTTGCTCAGTTTTAGGCCTGTACATCTCAAGCTATGAACCTCTGACCTCCCTGTACATCACTTCAGTCTGCATCTTTTCATTGTTGTCAAGAAGTTTTCGCAGGGTCCAATTGCATGCTCCAAATTTTTTGGCATTTCTTTGTTTATCACATGATCTCCATTTAGAGATGCTGAGGAGTTTTCAAAAGCAACAACGCGTAGTTGCAATCATTATACACCATTTCTATAATAGTTAAAATATTATACGAATGAAACAAATTCTTACTTGTTTTCCCTTGTGACAGATTTTTTGGAACCATCCCGAACCATTTCCACACTTTTTGCCTTTCCATAACTTTCTACCGACACCTGCACAGAAAAAAAATAGAAATTGAAAACAAAATTAATATTTCAATTTTTACAAGAATGATAATTAAGTTAATAATTTGTGGTTAAATACAATGACCCCACAACTCAATCTTCACTCTTCAATCCTGCAGTCCAATGCACTTCTGACAGCAATTGCTTCTGCCAAACAAAAAAGACCTCTCTCTCCCAAATACAGGCTTTTTATAGGACAAAACCGTCCAAAGTTATTTGCATACTCTTCCCATGATCTCTAGTCTATAAATAGACGCAGTGACCATTCTCTTCTTCTTCTTTCACTCTCTGAAGCGGGCGTTGCCAGTGGTAAAAGGTTTGCACGATTTTTTTTTTTTTTTTACTACACGCCCCATGATCATTAAAGATCATTCACATCTCATAATCCCGTGTCCAGATCGGCACATTGCGTTCTCTTTGCGGTCTCTGCATCGGCACCGGTTCATCTTCATCACTCCCTGGCTCAGTACCACCATCCTCATCACCTAAATGGACCACACGCCTTAAATCTAAAACATGTCGTGGCATTCCATTGACACTTAAGTTGTTTGGGGATTGCACTCCTGTTATCACTCCTCTTCCCCACTGCGTTGTGCATCGGGCATTAGGCGGTTTCACCCAAACTTCTTCTCCTATTTGGATTCTGGCTGGTCCTTGATCATTAATTTCCAGTGACATGTCTCTAGGATGCCTCCATTCGTAATTAAAGATTGCTCTATGTGGTACTGTGTCATCTCTTTGCCCGACCTTAGGGGACATGTTGTACCAAAATGTGGCCTCTTCAGGCGATATTCTTTCTTTCTCAGCTATTGCTTTCACGGTCCGATGATGTCGCTCCACAATGCCATTTCCTCCAGGTCTGTAGGCTGCCCTGTAATAACTTTTAATCTTCCATTTTTTTAACATCGTCTGAAAGATTTCTGAGCGAAAAACAGTGCCGTTGTCCATTATCACCTCCCTTACTAGACCTCGTTCAAGCATCACCTTTTCTAATTCAGTTGCAACTGCAGATGCGGCTTCCACTCGCAGTTCCTTCCATATCGCCAGTCTACTTGGCCCACAATCAATTATTGATAAGTACGCTCCCCCTCGGTAGTGTGCTATGTCAATAGCTAGTCTCGTCCAGTTCGTTAAAACTCCAATTTCCCCAGGATTATGTATATTTGGGGCAGGATCGATCGATTGACACCGAACACAGTTCTTTACTATCATCTGAATTTCTTCCCGTTTTACATTCGGATCCACTTGCCTCACCAAATATAATGTTCTCTCCACTCCCATGTGATGCATGTCATGCAACTCTTTAATTTCTCCAATTCCAAGACAGCATATCGGCGCCTCCTCTTTCTCAATTAACCACCGTTTTTTTATCCGTGTTAGCGCATCTGCCTTGTTTCTTTCAGAAGGCACAAACACTGCTTTTATTTGCAGTTTCAATTCAGACATCAAATCTCTAAGCATCCCTAATCTCCGCTTTATTATCACTTCTCCGGCACCCTTTGTTCGTATTCTGCCACTCTCCTCCACAGTAGAGTTCACCCAACTGAGTACAGTGGCTGAATCAGTTCTTATTTCAATATTTGTCAGTCTCCATTTGATAGCTAAATTGACACCCTTTAGAACAGCATCTAATTCAGCTATGTTAATGTGATTAAAGTCATCACTTTTCCTCAGCCAAGTTGCATCTTCCGCCACCACACCGCCAATCTCGACAACCACGCCAGTTGCAACATTGCTTGCATCACACCACACGCCTCCTGTGCTCACTTAAGGTATGTGCCAAGCGCCATTAACAGGGTCTTCTTTTTTCACCTCAGCTAGAACCTCCTGCATCACTTTCATGGTTTTGCAATCAACTTTTTCTTCCCAATCCATTCCATTTGCTCTTCTTTTCACATAACTGCATGCTAATCGCAGCCATCCAGCAATTGGATAGTGCCCCAATAATTTACCACAGATCGAAAATAGCTCCTGCCTACTAATTTCTCCTCCCATCTCTGGGATCTCGTTGCCTCTCCTGAACATTAGTGCACCCATCTTATTTTTCATAAGCTTAAGGCCCAGTGCCGCTCCTCCGTCCAGGGATTCCGGAGATTTTGGTGCTAACCCAAACCCCTTCAAATGTTCCACAACTTCCTGTGTCGATATTTTCGTTACGTCTACCATTATATCATCAATGTATGAATCAGTGGCCTCTTTCGTCCTACTTCCTTTCTTTAATACTGTTTTTAAAATGGCTGCCATAATCTTTGGTGCGACATTAAGTCCGAATCCTAATCGTGTTAGGCAATAGGTTTTTCCTTTATAACAGACCAGCTGGTACTGCCATAGTTCCTTTGCCACATGTAGTTGCAGGTAGGCAGACTTAAGGTCCACTATTGCGGTCCCTCCTACCAACTGTCTCCACTTTCTTATCTTTTCATCACATACATCTATTATGTCGCTCCCTGTATGACACGCCACAAAACGGTTCAACTCACGAAAGTCGAACACTGGCCTAACTTTCCCTTTTGTGGCCTGAAATACTGCCATCAATGGCAACATGCCTTTTCTTTCTCCTTTCCATGGTAACAGAATACCATCCGATATCCATCTTTCCACCTCTTTCTCGAATTCTAATTTCTTATCGCCTTCCAGAGAGTTTTTATAATATTGGACTTTGTTCTGCAATACTGGAGGCTCTCCCTTCCATGTCCATCTTACTGTCCATTTATCTCCATCGAAGTTTGCTTCAAAGTCTTTATCCTCGATTTTGCAAACATTCAGCTGATGGGCAGCCACGGCACATTGTATATCTCCAAACTTCACTTTGGCTTTCTTTATAGTTACACCTCCCAGCTCATTAATCACGTCCATTCCAATTATGATGTCGATCCCATCAACGATGTGATTCATCAAGATTGCCCTCACCTTTACGTGCATTCCACAGACTTTTATCTCCACTTGTCTGGCTCCTTTACATTCTATATTCCTCCCATCAACTGCTTTCACTGTACCGCTCCTTCCATATCCCTTCAAAAATTTGGAATTGATTAAAGTAGTGGTGCACCCAGTATCGACAAGTGCAGTCATTACAGAATCATTCACCTCTACTTCTATTATAGGAAGAGGCCAGTATCGCGCCTTCATTTCATTGCTAGGGTAGCTTGCGGCGCAGAAGCTCCCCCTTGCCCGTTTCCCTGAATCTGAGGACAATATCTCGCAATGTGGCCAAATTTTCCACAATTGTAGCATGTTGCCCTGGTCCTAGGGATCTCTGTGCAATCTTTTTTTAGGTGCGGTCCTTGACATCTAAAGCACTGAAGGCTTGATTCTTTCTTTCCCTTATTAGTCTCATTAGTTTGCGCACTTGCGGCCAATGTCCGAGTTTCTACGACCCTTTTGCTGACTAAAAGCCGTGCAGTCGGTATCAGTTTGCTGACATCCATTCTCTCTATGTTCGGTAGCTGCTGTAATGCCACAGATACATCGTCTGGGAATCCAGTTATGAATGCCAGTTTGGCTGTATGTTCCAGCCCTCTTCCCAGATATCCCGCCAGTCCAGCCAATCTTTTGATTTTATTAGCATAAACATCCACCGATTCTCCTGTCCACTTGAATCGTTGCAGTTTTTCGTATGCCTCAAAAGGCCCCTCAGTGAAGGCGGTCACGAGTCTCATCTCTATCAGTTCTGCATCTTCTTGTTCTGCATTGTTCATCTCAAGATAGAGAGTGAATGCATCTCCCTGCAAAAAAGTGGAATAAAACTGGCAAGGTCTGGCACATGTTGAAGCTTAGCCACCAGTTTTACTTTCTTTATCCATCCGACTACATCACCTTCTCCACTAAAAGGTGGTATCACATCTTTTCCCAATCTCAACATCCCAGATTCCATGATCTGTTCTTAGCCGAAATAGCTTGTGGTTAAATACAATGACCCCACAACTCAATCTTCACTCTTCAATCCTGCAGTCCAATGCACTTCTGACAGCAATTGCTTCTGCCAAACAAAAAAGACCCCTCTCTCCCAAATACAGGCTTTTTATAGGACAAAACCGTCCAAAGTTATTTGCATACTCTTCCCATGATCTCTAGTCTATAAATAGACGCAGTGGCCATTCTCTTCTTCTTTCTTCTTTCACTCTCTGAAGCGGGCGTTGCCAGTGGTAAAAGGTTTGCACGATTTTTTTTTTTTTTTTTTTTTTACTACATAATTACAACAATTCAATAATTTCTTTAAAAAAAAAAAATATTAAGGAAGCATGTGATTAGTTCCTTTCACTGGGTTTATTGAACACTAAATGATGGCTCACTATATGTTTGCTTGAATAAAGATAAATAGACTTCAATTCTCTTCTTTTCTGTTGCACTGGCCTCATTGACTAAAAGCATCAGATTTGAGTTAAAAATGGACTCTTGTCTGGGCTTCAAGTCATGCAACCGAGGGAACATTAAAGATTCAGTAAAGATGAAACATATACATGTGGATAATAATTTTAAATATTTGTTATGAAAAAAGTTTTATTTATACAAGCATAGCATGAATAGGGATATAAATAACTATTTGCTATTGAGCACTAATATATAAACAGAGATTTTTCAGATATTTGAACTCGTGGATAAAAACCTAATCTGGATTACTAATATAAAGTCAGAAAATCTTTGGAAACCAGGTAGTGCTTATGATTTTTATTAAATGAAAAACATTCTAAATTATTCAGTAATTAAACTGTCAAAATCCTATTTTAAAATAATTTGTTAAAAAAAAAAATGGCAACATTAAAATTTACTCACCTCAAACGTCAAATCAAAAACCTCTTCAAAATCATCTCCTTCATATTCTAAAACTTGTTCAATACTCCTGTAACATTACAAATTAAATTATTATAAACATTGATAAAAAGGAAAATAAATGTAAACTTAGTTTATCAACAACATCTTGTATAAAAAGAATAAAAATGTAGTCATTAAAATTTTCTTATAATTTTACAACCAACCATTTCATCAAGTGTTTTCATTATGAAGATAAAAATGTGGACTTTTAAAAACAAAATGTTTTCAAAATGTTTTTTTGTTTTTTTTGATTCATACAACCATGTTGTTGCTGAAAAAAATCTCCCTTTACCTGATTAGAAAACGTCTTACACCTACTATTCTATAAAGTATATACCTTTCTATAAAGTCAGCATTTGCCTGTGCATAGATTATTGTTACTACATCTGGACTGGTGCACCAATCACTAGTTTCTTCTTGGACAAAATGCAAAAAACAAAAAAAAAAGAAAGAATTTCTAACTAGAAAAATTTTCAACAAACTTCTTTTGTCAAACTGCTTACCTTTGGAATCCCCCCCCCCCGATCATACCAACTTGCAAATATTTTAATGTAATGTGAACAAACATTTTACTACCAAACTCCCCACCCAGGTTGTGATCATACAAATTTGGTTTCTATCACAGTACCTCTTCATGCTTCAGCGGAAATATACCTCATGAGAGGTGTAAAAAAATAGTTCCAAAACTTTTCAACCAATGTTAGCCGACATTTTTTGGCATATATTAGGACAATTGTCGCAATCATATCAATTCTCATAATGCGTGACCATGACATTTTTAATATGTGAAGATTTATTGCGAAAAAAAATTAAGAGTTACAGACTAGCAACAACAACAAAAAAAGCCTCTTACTGTGAAAACACATACATTAAACAATGTTTTTTTTAAAGATAAAACACAAAAATAATAGTTGTTTTTAATGAAACCTTTAGAGAAAACATGGTCTTACCGCCCGACAGATGGCATTAGTTCTTTGAGATCTTCCAGAACAACAGGCCTACAATAAAAACAATATACATTGAAAGCAAATGCTTTTCAGAAATAAACAAGAAAATAAACAAATGTAATTGCTATGATTCAGTCACTCACAATAGGAAGCCCCCATTCATTTAAATGTTTACGATAACGTGGAATGTATATAAATGTGTGTGCGGCCATGCAGGTCTTTATAACAGAGAGTCTTAATGTTTTTTTATATTCTTTAAGAGGTTAAATTAAAAAATATATCTATAATATTCTGACTTTGAGGAGACTCAATTGAAATCCATGACATTTTCAATGTAAACCATACGCAAAAAATATTATAACAGCTTTACTATTATGAGCATTTTTGTATTTAGTACACACTGTTTGGCAAATTTACCATAAAATGACAAATTTAGAATAGCCATCATTTTAATATATACATATATATTATTAAATATAATTTCATTATCATTTCCAATATATATTATTAAATATAATTTCATTATCATTTCCAATATATATTATTAAATATAATTTCATTATCATTTCCAATATATATTATTAAATATAATTTCATTATCATTTCCAATATATATTAAATATAATTTCATTATCATTTCCAATATATATTATTAAATATAATTCCATTATCATTTCCAATATATATGGCATGATCATGTTGACAGTGACACACACATTCTTATAAGAAGGCTGAAGTTTTACCATTTAGTTTGAGAAATGTGTTAACAAAGATTAAGAAAAGTGTGAATTACACAAGGAATAACGTCAGACAAAAGCTGTGAAAGAAGTCGATGGGGCAACATTAATAAAAAAAATAATGTCAAGTTGTTTCTCTCTTCCCAATCCTACTGCACAAAGATGAAATACGAGAACGCCAGTCAACCATGTGTTAATTCATTAAAATTAACAAATGGAGAAGTTTTCTGTGAAAGCTGACAGATTCCAGGCATCATCATCCACAAAACAGCCACAGTACAGATGTGAAATCTTGACACAGAATCGCGAGAAAATCATGCTGACATACAAGAGAGAAGAATACTGAATAATCAGTTGAATCAAAAAGTCACAAAGCATTTGAAGAAGCCATTGAAGAAGAAAGAAAAAAAATCAAAGCTTGAAGTTATTGTCTGAAGAGATACTGTCAATATTAACTGTGTATAAATGTCTGTTTCAGTATGAAAATTAATTCATGAAACAGTGTACCGACTGTACATATTAATCAAATTGTAAACAAACAGGCAGGAATATGACTTTATTATAATAGATCAGTGAAAATTCCACACTAGATGAATTCCTTTAATTTTCTTGTTAATAGTTAAAATAACGTCTGACAGGGTCAATACAATTTTAAAAAATTACTCTTTCCTCCATTTTAAATATTGTTTAAATAAAACAAGAACTTTATTATTTAGTAGCAATTTAATTCTTTTGTAAACAATAAATATTCTCTGCCTTCTTGCCATAAAAACAATTGTCAGCTAAATATTGTTCAAATCAATAAAACATTTCACTTTTAAAAAAGTATTTAAAATTATACTGCTCAAGTTGATGGGACGATATTTGATTTTGGAACAATTCATTTTAAAATGGGTAAAAGTCGAAACTTATCTTAGCAATATCAGATTAATCAGACTCATTTTTCTTTTAATGTGTGTTAAAGGTGATAACATGTACAAACACAACGTATCTTAATGTATTATGTTGCTGTTTTTGTAAATATTGTTTTATGCCATTTTTATGATTTACATCTTTAAAAATTTAAAAACAAAAAACTTGTTAAACTTCATAACTGTTTGCCGTAAGTGTTACTTCAGTCTTTGTTGTCAAATAAATGGCTATAAAATTATTAACATACTAGGATATTTATTTGTTAAAAGGTTGGTTTTATACTTTATTTGAGACGGTAGGAATGTCCTTGGGTGGCAGTTGTGTTTGCAAAGTCAAATGTTTTAGCATGATGATTAAACGAACCTGAAGAGGACATGGTGTAGTATATGTTGTAGAGTAGGTAATATTAAAAACAAAAGTAAATCTCAGATGCAGAGTTATGAATTGGCTTTTTATTTTTGAGGGACAGATTCCATTTTTTTGTTCAGTTTATATATTTAAAAAATCTCAAGTAGAAATTAATCATGGCTGCATTTTAAAAACATTCAGTCAGTCAAGCATTGGGAAGATGGGTTTAATAAATACAGACAAGGATTATGAAATGGCAGGAATATAGGTAACCAAGGGCAAAAAAAAAAGCTGAAATAAAAATGAATTTTCCCTTTGTGCTTGTATGTGTGGAAAGAACAATGCCGAAACAACAGAAGAGAAAGATATGCGGCAATGGAAGGAGACAAGGAGTCATTCTTTGGTTAAACAAAAGATTCATTTAACTCCACTACACTAGGTGTGTCAGAAATTTCGTGAAAAATATTGAATAATTCCCCCCACCCCCGTCTTTCCAAATGAAAAATGTAATTCAAGCCCTAATTTTCTTTTCAATTAAAGGAGCAAGGACCAAGGTTTCATTAAAAAAAAAAAAAAAAAAAAGGTTTTAAACTTCGGACTTTACAGGTAAATCTCTAAAAAAAACACTATTTTTTTTTTTTGTTTTAAATTTGAATATATTATTTATTGATCTTTTATCTTCAATTTGTGATATATAACACTTTGGTGAGTAAATTTTTTTTTTTTTAATAGACATTTCAAAATGGGAGGCGTGAATTAATTCGACCCCCTATCTTTCCAAGCTTATAACTACTCAAAAAATGTAATTCAAGCCCTAAAGTAATTTTTTAATGTTAATTTTGCCTTCACCGCAAAATTAACATTTTCAGAGACAACTGTCATAGGGAAAATCAGCTTTTTCTTATTAAAAATAAAAAATAAAAGAACCGGATTCCAATTAAAAAGTGGAGAACGCCTCCAGCAATTTAAACAGAAATCTGCCCTTTTCAGATTTAAAAAGTGAAATACCACTAAAAAATGAAAAACATCCCTGATATATATATACATAAACAAAGTTAAGTAAAAACTGCCAGAAAAATTCACTTTATATATTTAGGGAAACAGAAAGCAAATCTATTTTCATTGTTTTTTCTACTTTCTATACAAATTTAGACATAAGGTTTTTTTTTTTTAATTTTTCTAAACTTCATTTTTTTTTCTATCTTATTTCTTGTATGCGAAACACTCATACACTACAAAATAGAGTAACATAAAAAGTCATTTTCGCTAAGTGTTCTTCACTTCATTCATGTGAAGCATTAAATATTAATCCATTGAATAGAAAAGATTCTTAAAACACAAGAAATAATGATAAAAACACTCGAACTACTGACCTGTTGAGTAATTTCTTGAATAGCGCCAATGGGAATGGTAATACAATAATGGTAAAGTTGTAGATGGCCAAGCCACAAATGGCACCAATCATGTGAAATTTGTCTGTATCTTCGAAGGTCTGAAAATTAATACCACAAACAAAAGTGTTAATTAATGGGAAACAATATGCAAGCAAATAAATGTGTTTTCATTTTTCTTCATGAAAACAAAAATATTTAAATTTAAATAGTTTGTACCAGCTCTTTAAGCTGTGTAGGTACAGTGTTTGGGTATCTCAATTTTTATCTTTATATAATTTCTACTACTTCATTGCAAGTAAGAAGGAAAATATTTCTTAAAAAAAAAAAAAAAAAGAAAAAAGAAAAAAAGAAAAAAGAAAAATGCTACTTGTATGAGAGAGTAAATAACTATGATGAATGCATACAGATCATTTTTATTCGCAAAATAATTATTCAAAATTGTTTCTAAACAAAAATAATTATTCAAAATTGTTTCTAAACAAAAATAATTATTCAAAATTGTTTCTAAAAAATAATTATTCAAAATTGTTTCTAAACAAAAATAATTATTCAAAATTGTTTCTAAACAAAAATAATTATTCAAAATTGTTTCTAAACAAAAATAATTATTCAAAATTGTTTCTAAACAAAAATAATTATTCAAAATTGTTTCTAAAAAATAATTATTCAAAATTGTTTCTAAACAAAAATAATTATTCAAAATTGTTTCTAAACAAAAATAATTATTCAAAATTGTTTCTAAACAAAAATAATTATTCAAAATTGTTTCTAAACAAAAATAATTATTCAAAATTGTTTCTAAACAAAAATAATTATTCAAAATTGTTTCTAAACAAAAATAATTATTCAAAATTGTTTCTAAACAAAAATAATTATTCAAAATTGTTTCTAAACAAAAATAATTATTCAAAATTGTTTCTAAACAAAAAAAATATTCAAAATTGTTTCTAAACAAAAATAATTCACTTTGAATTCATGCTTAATAGCCTTTATGTCTATTTTTTTTTTTTGTAGATTAACCAGAAAAGTTAGTTTTAAAAAATACTTATGTAATGTTTTATAACATTAAGTTAATTTAGTAGTGATAAATATTTTTAGCTTTGTAACCTGATATACAAGCGAGGTAAAACGTCAAACTAATCTGTTCAGGGAATTAATTTTACCACTCTTGGGATGGATATTCTTCTAGTCCATGTGTACATATAAGATTAAAACAGATTTAACAAAGTTTGATTCAAATCCAAACTTACTTCACTGTTGAACCACTGAAGGTGGGATTCTTCATAATATTTGAACATACCATAGTCGGGATTCAAAATTTCACGCATTATGAGCATAAAGAATTCCTGAAATAAAAATTAGATTTTTTTTTAAAATGTTTACACATTGTTTTCAACAATCATTGCCAATAAATTTACAGAGTTTTAAGATAACCATTTGAGAGACTTGTAATTGACTTGGATTATGCTTGTCATAGATGTTGGGAGTGTTGCCCATTCGATTAATGGTTAAACTGTGGCACATGCGGCACACTATTTTTTTTTTTAAATATTTGTTTACCCCAAACAAGGCAAATTGCCACTGAGACATAAGATCTTCTGTTACTTGGATTAGCAATACACATGAAAAAATTTAAATAGCTTAAAATATCTCATTAATGGCATATACAGAAAGAGCTTGAAGAGCTAAAAAGGAATCTTTTTAAAAAAATTTAAATCTGATTAAAAATAAGGAAATTATGACTTTGTGCCTTGCAAATTTGGATATTTTCTCTTTAAGACCATATGGGTATGCTGTATCTTTGCTAAAACAAGATTAAGCAATGAAATTTGCCATATAAGTGTATTTTTGTGCAAAGAATCAGAATATGTCACTGAAAATCTCAGGAAATTAATAGTTTTTAAATAATCTACAATAAATGCACATAAATATGCTGCAATTCCTTAAAAATGCCATGTATCCATTAAAAGAAAAGTTCAAGAACTCAAAGCTGAATTATAATGCATTATATGTACAAAAAACTGAAATTGAAATCTAAGACTGTTTAAAAATGAATATATTGCAATATTTCTTTGGTATTATTGTAGATTAACACCGTCCAACAGAAAACAAAACAAAAACAATTTTAGAATGAGGGTTAGTTTCATAAATTGAATGTAAAATAATTCACCATGTCGAGGCCATTCTAGCATTTTAGGGCAGTTAACCAACATATTTTTATGAGAGATAAATCATGTGCATATTTAAGAGAGGAACTATTTTTTTTTAGATGCTTATACAGAGGAATTTTTTTTGGTGGGGAGCTTGCCACTCAGACTTAGCATCATTGTTAGGGCTAAAGAAAGTTTTAGGAGGAGGCCTGCCACTCATATCAAGATTAGAAGTAGGATTAAGGGAGTTTTTTTTTTAAGAGAGCGTTTGACACTCATATTTACAGTTATTGGTTCATAATTATTGGCTTTTGAAAATGTTATGGTTTAGATTTTGAACATCAAATTACTTTTAAATATGTAAATTTACATAAATGAGAGGTGTGAAACTTTACAAGAATTACGACATACAGATAAAAATAAAGTTTATTTAAAATAAGTGACATCACTAACAAAAAATGTGATGTTTTGGAAAAGTATCAAGTATTTTTTGGCCACCCATTTAAATATGAAAAAAAAAAAATTGCTAAAGCTGAAAAATCCTTCACAAATTTTGAATTTGATTTTTATTTTCAATTACATTTCATGTTTTTTTTATGGAGTGACATTTTCAATTTTCCAGTTTAAGACGTTTTTTTATTTCTTAATTTTACTAGAAACTGAGCATCCCTATAAATATTTAAAGTGATTTTTTTTTTTTTTTGCATTTTTTTATAATCTGGTAGATTAGTGTCCATTCAATAATAATTTGCTGAAAAAAATGGTAAAAAAGATGAAAATGAAAAACAAAAAAAGGGTACTTTACGACCTGCTTCAGCGTAGTATAAACACCCCAACCTCCATATGTTAAGAATGGCTTTCAGAATAAACATCCCAACGTCCATATGTTAAGAATGGCTTTCAGAATAAACACCCCAACCTCAAAAGCCTTTCTTAACATGGGGAGGTTAGGTGTTTGTACTATGCTGGAGCAGGTTATTAAAAAGATACAAAAAAAAAAAAAAAAAAAAAAAAAAAAAAAAAAGAGATGGTGTACTGCTCATATACAGGAACAAAAAAATTTCACATTTTCGGTTGTTTAAAGCAAAACACTATTTAATTCACCATTAAAAACTAATGCAACAAATAAAAATGCACACAAGTTATACATTTAAAAACTTATTTTCTTGTCTTTTCAACCATATAAATATTTTTAAAAACTTAACTAGAAATATGCAGAAATTGCAAGTTGAACAAAGTTCATTATGCCAGACTGGTTGAGACTGCTTTAATAATTATATATTCTGATAACCGAATTAAACTAACTAAACATGTAAGAACATTTTTTATATTCATATTTCCAATTATTTAAAAAAAATCGTTCTGGATTAAAAAAAAATAAATAAAAAAAAAGTCTGTTGTTTACAACCTTGCTATCATTGCTGATGCTACTATTAATATTGCCAAACAGTTTTGCATCGAAAGTCAATAGAAACGTTTTGATGGGGGGGGGGGAGAGGAGGTGGATATCATGATTTTATATTTCTAGCTATCACAAGAGAAAACAACATATAATTATACTTTTAATTTTATTTTCCAAACCTACTTTTGGAATTCTGTTATGTGATTTTTTTGTTTTAAATTAAATACCATTTTTTAACATTATCAGTCAGAATTTTATTTTCAAATGCATAATATCTTAATTTCTATTTTTAATCATCATTATTGCATTTGAAAATAGTAATCTTCATTTCTCTTGTTTATTCTACTTTGCCATTGTTACATTTATGAGAAGCTTTGTCCATTCATTAGTTCATCTGTCATGCATAAGTTTGAAATCATATTTTCATTGTGTGACCTATAAACTGAATGAATGCATCATAAGTTTGTTTTTGCTATTAATACCAGGTTAACCATGTTTGCAAAATCGTTTTCCAAAAGAATTCCTCCAGTCAAAAAAAAGTTTACATTTTTCATGTCAAAATCACAACATTCTACATATTCTTTCTTCTCAGACAATATACATTTCTGGCTCATAAACTTAGTTTCAGTGATAGAACTGATGACAAAAACCAAAGAAGGAATAGAAAAAAAAAACTGAACTTTCTCCCTCAAAAGGTAATAAGGGTTTGTAAACCCATATTAATAGGTTTAAAAACTACTATTTCTTTATTTGTTGAAAAAAATACAACAGAAACATAATTTACAGCACAAAAAAATACAAATTTTATAAAACCAACCTTTGTGACACCACCCTCATCAACTGCTTCTTCACCCATAAATATCACCTGGAAAAAATAAATAAGTATTCTATTTATTTTGTTCAATTTTAAGAAGTTGACTCAGAGTTTTCCACAATGACGTGTTTGCAATTCACTGCTAACCTTGTTACAAGTTGAAATATGTCAATCATGTATATAATAAAAATCACCTTCTCTTAGAATTATTAACAAACTTGTCATTGTTGAAAAAAAAAAAAAAACTATGCATTAATACAAGATATACTAAGATTCATCATTTTTGTTTGTATTTCATGCAGCAACAGGGCCCAAACTCATTTTATTTTTCCACAATACACGACTTTGACTAGAACTCGTCAGGATGAAATTTGGCCATTTTGAGATCTTTTTGCAGATACCCAATCACTATTCTTTTGGTAGTCTCAAATGCTACTATTTAAAATCCTGCTTTTGCAATGATGTTGCTATATGCTCCAAGTACATATCCATAGTAGCATAGGCAATTTTTTTTCATTTTATTTGAAATCAGAGTAACATTGTAACAGTCGAAAATATTGACATTTCAGACATGGTTATATCTGATCAAAAGTATAGCATCTTTGTCTCCATGCCCAATAGTTTTTTTTTTTGTTTGTTTGTTTTGTCAATAGCGAAAGTACTCAGAACTGTACAAAGTACCAGATTGTACCAACTTTTGAATCTTCAACTCAAGTCGATCACTCAAAATATATAGAAAATTTACCGAAACGGTTCAATGGTGAATGTTAACATTTAACAACAGAACACACAAGTAAACAAGGTTATTTTAAATTTAAATGATGAAATCTTTATTTTTTTTCTTGTCAAATTTCAAAATAGTTCAATGTAACTTGACTGCTGTTTTGCGTACAAACAACTGAGAATAAAAATAATAAGGATTTTTTGTTCATACAAAAGTGATCTGTTGGTGATGAGCTGTATGAACAAAAGATCCTGGTAATTATGTTTAATATAACATATGATTATTTACTTTAGTATATGTATTAGTGTTGGAATGATTAATTGGAATTGGAAATCAAAAATATTGGAACTTTAGAGATATCAGAAAAAAATTATGTATTTTCCAATGCCAAAAACGATTGTTTTTATTTATTTTTGGTTAAAACTTAATTTTCCATGACTCGTACTAGTGATGAAATGATAAATATTTATTGATTTTAAATTACCAATGAAATTAAAATCTATATGTTACTCACATAAGTGTATTTTTATGCTTAAGAAATTATATGCACATATTTCATGGTTTTTGCAGTAACTTCCCCCCTCAAAAAAACAACTCTATATCTAGAAATTTAAAAAATTGGAATCAGAATCATGTAATTGTATTGGAATCGGGAATTTATAACAGAATCAGTAAACATATTGGAATTGTCCCATCACTAATATATATATTAATATATATATATATATATTAGTGAAATTGTCTGTGTATGTGTGCACATTTCGCTACCAAACTACTCTGTCAACTTTCAGTCTACAGACTAGATTTCACATAAAGGGTATTGAGATATGGGAAAATCATTTTAATCGGTTTTCGGACAGAAATTTGGCTATCAAGGAGTCAAAGTTCAATGATTTGACCTTTAAAAACTCTACCAAACTCCTCCGATAATTTTGGGTCTAAATACTTGAAATTTTAGATGTAGGTTACTTGGACATGGATCAAACCTTTTAATTTGATTTGAGCCCAAAACAATAAATGTTATGGGGTCAAAGTTCAAAAAAATTTGACCTCTGCAGTCTCTACCAAATTACTCAGCCAATTTTTGGTCTAAATATTTTAAATTTTACATAAAGTGTATTCAGACGAAGGGCAAACTTTTTAATCAGTTTTTGGCCGAAAATTTGGCTGCCAAGGGGTCAAAGTTCAAAACATTTGACCTTTGCAGTCTCCAGCAAATTATTCAGCCAATTTTGGGTCTAAACATTTGAAATTTTACATAAAAAGTATTCAGACATGCAGCAAGCTTTTTAATTAGTTTTTGGGAAAAAATTTTACTGTCAAAAGGTCAAAGTTGAAAGAGTTGACCTTTGCAGACTACCAAACTCCACCAATTTTGGGTCTAAATACTTTTATTTTTAGATGTAGGTTACCTGGGTAGGAGTCACACTTTTAATATATATATATATATATATATATATACACATGCACATAAAGTTATGAACAATACATAGGGTTCGAGCAAAGCCGGGCTGAACTGCTAGTGTATATATATATATATATATATATATATATCAAAAATGGTAATTAGTAAAAACCTGAAGAGAGTGCTCAACTATATATATATACATATACACACACACACACACACTAATGTAATGATATTGCCTTTAAGAGCATGGATTAGGTAATGCTAATACTAATTGTACTGAAATGCGTTAGGTCAAGTTTTGGAATTTTAATACAATATTGTGAGATTTGTAAAATAACTGATTTGATTTCTGGTATGCTTAAAAACAATTGAATAGATACAAAAACAAAACAGCAAAGGGATGCGAAAATGTGCAAGCAATTTTTTTGATTAAAAAGAGACCCTCCCCCACATTACTTGAAAATGTGAGAGAAAACTTTATAGCATCAAATTGAGTGACAAAAATTCCTTTTGTGTTTTTCAAGTCTTCAATTATAAACTAGCCTTTGAGGGGAAAATGCTTCCAGAATTCTCCAACAGTGTTTAATTTTCAATTTTATGCAACATGGCCTTTAAAAAAGGGAGGTGGGGGAACCATATTACACCGATAGATTGTGGGGTTTATTTATTCAGTATGTCTCCTGGAGAATCTCTTCATAAATAATCACACTTCAAGTTTAAAAGAAAAAAAAAGTTCACAAAGTATATCTTTAATGATCATATTTGCAGGTTAGTAATGATAAAGTTTCCTGAACTTAATCCATCCACTCTTAACTCTTGCAATCATGCAAGCACTAATTCCTCTCAGTAACAAAACTGGCAACTTCAATAGCTCCATCATCCAAATATACTTTTTTCACATCAGAGTTCTTATCCATCTCCATTGTCTTACAATTCTTAAGTGTGCTGCAATTGAAAGAAAAGTCTGAAGAACCATGAAGTAATTCTTTATTATAATTTTAAAAGCATGTTCATATTAATATTCAAAAGGGCATTAAAAAAAAATTTTTTTTATACTTACTTTCAAAGGTTTTTTTAAATCATTATGATCACATTTATTAAGTTGGTCAAGCGTGTCTTGCATAATTCTGTTTCTGTGGACAAATAGCACTAAACATGGGTTGATGGGGTCGATCGAACGAAGAAAGCTGGTAAAGTTGTGCAGATTAACTTCATCAATTGCACACTGAAAATAAAACGAGAAAGAAAAACAGAAAAGTTGAAAGCAAAATTTAGTCACTGATTAATAATGGAATACTCGTATCCAATTAATAATTTATCCCAATGCATCAATAAGAGGCTCTGTCTGTTAGTCTATTTGCCACATTTCAATTTGAAAATTGAATTTTCATCAATAAATGAACAGACTGAATGAAAGCATGTATAAAAATGTCTAATCTTATTTTAATTTGATTGGTGGAAAAAAAAAAATACACTTAGCGCAACTAGTTTTATATCGGTTGGGAGAAGCTATAGCATTTAATAGCATAAAATTGGAATTATATCTAGTGCATTTCATTTTTCACTCGTCAACTTGTAGCATATATATATATATACAGAATGTCCCAAAAGAAGCTGACAGATTTGAAATTTGAATTCAACCTTAAGTACCACTCTACGATAAATATCAGCTCTTCGGTAGTGTAATAACTCATTATGACTTTGGTAGGGTTACTCTAGATGTTTTGAAATCTTTTTTTGTTGGTTTGCTGCTTCTGTTGTTCCATTTTTTATTTGATCAATTCAGCTTCTTTTGGGACATCCTGTATTTACATACAGACAGGGTAGTCCAAAAGTAGGTAGGCAGTAAATGATAACATTTATTTTGAGATTACGTATATATACATTGATAATTAAATTTTATAGTGAATAATAATACTAAAACGCTTAATTTTTTTCAATACTGCTACTCAAACTGTTTTCCATCATAATTTACACAGCTTTAAAGTCTGCCTCTAACACTTTGACAAATATTTTTTGCACAAGTCTGAGTATTTCTTGAAATGCACATCTCATGTAATTTTTCAAATCACCAGCAATTCTTATTTTATAACTTAACTTCGTCCTTGGATACTTCCCTTATCAAAAAGATCCACCAGAGTCAAGTCATGTGAACATGCCGGTTAGTTAATTTCTCAGGAAATGTTTCATCAATATACTTATGAATTGCTCTTGAATAATGTGGAGGGGCCCTATCTTGTTGAAAATAAAGTTTATGTGAATTAGGCTGTTGCTGCAATTGCAGAACTTGATTCATTAGAATTGAGACGCACTATTGTAATAATATAATTGATACATAAACCTATTCCACATTCTGTACATATAATTTCTTGATAAAATTTAAAAATAAAATCATCTAAAATAAAAGTTGAAATCTTAGAAGTGTGAGATAACAGAGTTACGGTTACAGACAGATACATTATTTTTAGAAATATATAAATTATGGGTCTGTCTGTAACCATGAAAAGATGGCGTAAATATAATAAAACATAATTGCAACTACTCTTCCGATCTTTTCAGATTTATGTAATGATGCCCATATATTTTTTTTTTCCTATTTAAGTTAATGAGTTCTTATTCTTCTGAGGAGTCAGAGGGTAAAATTCAAAAATTGACATGATTATTTGAATATTTCTGCGCTCCGAAACAGGTGCTGTCAAGAATTGAATATTTTAACATGCTGAAAGAAAGAAATAGCAAGATGAACAACATCTTGGAATTTGGAAGATAGATTTATATAGATATATATATATATATATATACACACACACACACACACACAGGGTAATTGAAAAGTAACTCCCTACATTAAAATACACACAATTTATGTTTAAAATATAATTTATACAATTAATAAATATGAAAAAGTATAATGCATGGACTTTTATTTTAAATTTAATATAAGCACCATCATTTGCCACTAGCTTTTCAAGTCAAGGAATTGCATCAATTGATTTCACAAGAAACTCTTGCGGAATGGTAGTCATAACTTCATGTAGTCACCCTTCAAGTTCTTCTAAATTTCTTGGTTTGGTTGAGTAAACAGAAAAAAGTCACAGGGCGTTAAGTGAGGACTTTTAGCCCGCCATTCGTAGGAACCACAACAACCTATCCATCTTCCAAAGAATTGAGCATTCAGCTATTCACAAATAATAAAGTGTGGAGGAGAATAAAAATCAAATCTTTGATATTGTCCCAAGTACTAATAATTGGACAAATTTTGTCCCTCAACAGTGAGGTACCTTCATACATTTATGCACATATTTTATAAGAAAGTTATTAACAAAAGCTGGTAATTCTTCCAAAGATGTTATATGCAGGTATAAAACCATTAAATAATTGTTCATTAAGAAATTTTCATATGCGTGTGCAGGAGCTTTGTGTATAAATTTTATGAGAAAGCCATCAACAAAGGACAGTGATTTTTTTAAAGATGATATTTGTAAGCATAATTAAATAATTGCATCCGTTTGCTACTTCAAAATAAGATTTGCATGACTCACTTGCATTTGTAGGCGAGCGTCAGTTTGTAGGAGGACTGATTTGGTTGCAGCATCAAACAGAAAAGCATAATCGCAAAAAAAAGGGCGTTCATTCTGCAGAGAAAAGAAAACATTAATACAAGATTTTCTTAAATTAAAATGAAATAAAAAAAACAACATTTTTCTAAAGGAAGCTGGAATAATAGAGTATGGACTAGTTTCAATGTCGATAAATACTGATTACCTTTTGATTAAGCACATTTTATAATAAAGAGTTAATGGCAAGATAATGGTTTGCTCAATCCTCGAATGTAAAATTAAAATAATACTTATCAGTATAAAGGTTTCAACTGCTGTTCTGTTCACAGAAAAACTTTAATGTAATAATAATTATATACTAGAGCATCCACTCTGGAGAGGAAGAGTCACATTGGTCCGGGCAAAGAGCCCGTCATGATGATGATGAGAGCATCCACTAATAGACAAGCAACCAATCAGAAACCAGAGAGTGAACTTCACCATCTAAGTATAATGAAACATCCCAGTCTGCTTATATACCAACTTTCTGGCTTCTGATCTCTATTAGTTCTAACTCAACTGATCAGACAGTTGAATACTAACTACAGATTGTTCAGTGGATTTCAAATCCACTTCTATATTGAATGGTTAGATCCTAGTATATATGCTAGTGTTGGTCCGATTAATCTAAATCAGGAATCAGAACTTTTGGCCTATCGGAATATTTTGTGCCTATTTTCCAATGTTAAAAACAATTCTTTTAATTTTATTATTTGATATTCTTTAAAATAAAATCCTCCACTGCTTATAGTAATAATAAAATAATAAATATTTATTGATTTCAAACTACCAGTAAAGCTAAAAGCTATAAATCAACCCTACCCCACCAATTGTATTTTTATGTTTGAGAAAATATATACACATTTAACAGGTGTTTTTACAGTAATTGCAAAAAATAACTTTATTATTAGATATTTAGAGATTTCTAAAGAATCGGAATTGGTAATTGTATCAGAATTGGTAAAAATATTGGAATCATCCCATCACTAGTATATACTTTAGTTAACTGAAAATAACAAGAAATGGAAACTACTAAAAGGTTAGCAGAGATCAACTTGATGATCCAGAGTTGAAAATTGCTTAAGTTGTGAGAATGCACTAGAAACAGATATGATATTACATAAATATAAGTGTAGCACTATTAACCTAGAGTGGGTAGAGCCAGCTCTAAATCACTTCATTGCATTCTGCATTAAGGTGGTTCATCTGTTGATCAGCAGTTGAAACCTTAGCATACGTGAATGATTTCTGGTTCCAGCAATGAACACCAAAACTGTGAGATCTAGTCAGTAGCTCCATGTCTATCTTCACCATTTCAATCCATCGCTGCTGTTGGCCGCCCCTGCGCTTTGTCCAGCTAACAAATGCAATTGGGGCTACCAACTTGTTCCTAAGAACATTGAAAAATGTGACAAAACTAGCAAAGTCTCCTTTTCAGTAGAGTCTCTGTGATGTTGGTGGTGTTGCATCTTGCACGGATAGTGCAGTTTGGAAACTGATCAGGTAGACAGATGAGCCATATTGAAAACCTCAAGCGTTTGAAGATCTTGGTTTCACAAACAGCATTTTTGTACAAACAAATGCTTGGTATATCCACAATTTTGAGAGCTTTATTTCTTATTGAAACAACACTACTCTGAAGACAGCAGAAGATCTAGTTGTTGTTCAAACTGTCAGAAATCAGGGTTCTTACAGCTATGCACATCTGATTTGCTCAAACAAGGTTTTTTTAGACTGATATCCATTCTTTGTCAGGTCTTTTTCCTTACATTCTTTTTGAGTAGCTTGTTGACACCGTACGGCTCAAAAAGAGTGGGTGATAAAAAAGACAGTCTGATTAGAAGTATGTATTGGCTTCAGATGTGGAATAACATGGACTGATAAAATATAACTAATTAGTGATTTTAATCTGTCTCCTCTACCCCAACGCCACTGATTAGTGATTTGGAACAAAGATCACATTGAATAAATGTCTTGACATCTTCTTTCAATTTTATTTCTTACACTTTTTAAACATATGAAAAAGATGCTTTAATTAAAGAATAGCATTCTCTCACACTGGAGGATCACAAAGAACACGTAGGATGACTAATAGCCAAAGTATAAATAATAACGTTTCTGTAATGATGGTAATTACATTGTCGTATATATGACAAGGTTGAGAATGCAACAACCTGACATTGTTTAAGTACAGTAGTAGAGAGAAATCCAAGATGACTGGAAGCAATGTTAGAATAGGCAGAGAAGGACTTGTGTTATTTTAGAGTTTTCCTTCTTATGGATTAGCTGCTCTACTAAGAGTGGTGTAGAAGGTGGAGATAAATTTTTGTTTTTAATATTAAATCTCTTCTATATAAAGTATTTGCCAGAAAGTAGAATATTACCAACCTCTGTTCTCTCGAGCGTGGAAGAACTTTTTTTCTGGAGCCAGAGAATGTAGTCGTTGCAGATATCAACAGCCTCCTTCACTTCAGGCACATAAAATTTGTGATACGGAATGATTTGACCATTATTTTCATTAACCTAAACAGATAAAGAAACAAAGAAAATGATCCCATCGATAGAAAGAGGAAACGGGGAAAGAGGAAAAAGCAAAAGAGAGGAAATAGGAAAGAGTGGTGACGTATGACAAAAAAAAAATATGAGTTGTATTAAAAAAAAAAAAAAAAAACATACTTACGGAATTCAATTTCTTCAATACTTCCATTGAAACCAGCACGGTTCTTCTTCTGAGACGTTGCTAGTTAACAAAACAATAAAATTCAATTAAAATACAAGAGAGAGAGAGAGAGAGAAAGAAAAAAACACACACAAAAATTATTTTGGCATCTTATTATAATAGAGGCTTGGTGTCTAATTAAAATTATGTCAATTTCTTTTTTTCTTAGATTTTCTTTTCTGAAAAACTGAGCCTCATCATACTTTTAGGGTTCTAATGATTTAACGCAAACAAAAACTGTTGTGGACACACTTGCACAACATTGACAAACTTAATTTCACACGTGAAGAATTCTGTGGAAGTCGCATGTTTTGATATACAATTTTATATTTAAGTAAACAGAGAAAAAGTTAAGTGTCGAGATATCCGCCCATCAACCAATAGAATGACTTGGCACGGTTCTTCGAAACACACCCACAAAAGAATTTTCTTGTTACACAAACAGTTGAGATGCAGGAACCATATACGGGTAAGATGTCTTTTGGCTGACTCTACCCAGCACATCAATCCACAATGATTCTACAAAGCATGGCAGCATACATTTGGTGAAGTTTACGCCCATCTTTAATCTCTTTCCAGTTCAACCAAAATAAAGGAATTTGTTATTCTATAACAATACTGTTGTCTGTTCTTTCTTTAACACAAGATAAATATTTCATTTAAGTGCTGTTAACAAGGATGTCAACAGCATCATCAATCTCAACAAAGATCCTTTGGTATGGTGATCTAAGATATCCATTCAACTTACTAGCCTGGGTGGCAGGCATTGCCCAGGTGTTTGGGGATGTGTATTGAGCAAAAAAAAGTGGTAGTAGGCAGGCAGGCTCGAACCGATACTGCAAAGGAGGAAAAAACATGATGTCTTTGTCAATGCGTCCATC
Source organism: Euprymna scolopes (assembly GCF_053919585.1). NCBI lineage: Eukaryota > Metazoa > Mollusca > Cephalopoda > Sepiida > Sepiolidae > Euprymna > Euprymna scolopes. Next base: position 73,515,270 of record NC_136510.1, read on the forward strand.
ACCAAACCGGAAGTGGCGAAGGTTTAAATTAAGGCTAGTCAATTGAAAAGGGATGACTCAAAAATATCAGCGAAAAAAGCAACCCCCTCCTTGTAAAAAAGTGCCCAGTTAAAGGTGAAGGAATTAATGTTTTTAGCCAATTTTTCGATATTTGTCTTCCAAAGGGTCAAGCTTCAAAACAATACCGATCTCGTGAAAATCCGTCAAGGGGGGGGGGGGCTATTTTTTCTCAGCCATTTTATGTATTAAAGAGAAATGCCATTTTATGTATTAAAGAGAAATGCCATTTTATGTATTAAAGAGAAATGTTTTATCAAGAAGTAACTTCCCTTATGCTGACTTATTCTTCAACAAATTTATATAAAAGAAAAGTTGTATGTATGTGTGTATGTCTATAGAGAAAACTGGACTAGGTGAAATAGAAAGAAGGGAGTGGGGAGAGGGAGAAGAGAAAGAGATGGGTAGAAAGAGATAATGAGATAGAAGTTTTAATAGAAATATGTTGCACTTTTGTCCTGCTAGTTCATCATAAATAACAAATTCTTATCTTCAGAATTGAGATTTAAAACACAAAAAGTTCATCAAATGAAGAAAAACTAACGAATCAAAAGTTCATTTATCCTTCTCTCTCCAAAAGGAAGATTTAACAATGATTGTGAAGAAACTCCAACAAGTCAAAAAAATATACAGCTTCTGCTTAAAGTATGTGTGTGTTGGATTCTGACTAATCTTAAATAGTATGTCTTGTCTTTAATTGGGTAGTAATTCCATGTTGATAAATGTTCACATAGTTTATGGTTTAGGAAAATATTTTCAGATATTGTATTTTTTTTTTTTTTTTTTTTTTTTTAGTAATTTGTTGCATATGGAGGTTTAAGAGTTATTATTTTATTTGTTTGACAGGTGACATCTCCATCCCCCAAATTGGGACCTTAACACCAAATACACTTCAAAGTCATAATCAACACCGAGGGTATGAATGAAGGGCACCTAGAATCAAGAAAGAAGAACAAGACTTATATTATAGACTGTGAAAGTGATGCAATGGATGTGAATCTTAACAACAGACTTCGATCTGATGACCTCAGAGGAAAATTAAATCTGGACAATATAGAGAGATGTTTGCAGAACAGAAGACTTTACTGAATTGGTCACACTGAAAGAATGGATAAGAGTGCTTGGGTTAAGAGATGTAGAACAGTTGAGGTAGCAAGGTCAGTTCAAAGGGGAAAGTCAAGGAAAACATGGAAGGAAGTGATAAGAATGCATTTCAGAAAAAGGATAAATAAAGACTTGGCCAGAGATAAATTATTTTAAACAACAATTTCTAAAAGTCATCCAATGCATGTTAGCATGTAACATGGGGATTGAACTGAATTGAGATATATAAGGATATTGATAAGATTGTTTGACGAATATATGTTAACAGTTGAAGGAATAAAAACAACAACTCACCTCTGATTCACTACCAGCAGCAAGTGATAAGACATGGCTAAGACACTGTTTGTAGACCTGGAAAAAAAAATATATATTTAACACTATAAACGGTAGATTAGTACAAACTTTGTTTTTCAAATTAAAGTGTTAATTATTTTTTCTTATGGTGATACCAATAATAAGTATTATTTAGTCAGTAATTATTTTGTAAACAATTTTGTTGTTTAGTTAATTGCTTCAAGTGCACAAAAAAGGGTTTGTAAGATTTTAGTGAACCAACTCATATATATATATATATATATAGGATTCGCTCCTAAATTAAGTGATCAATCATTATGAATTCTGGAGTACAGTTGTTAAACTTAAGGGTGGGTAAGGTAGGCTATGTTTAGTTTGATTTAGTTTTATACAAAAGGAAGTTTTCATGAAAATTCAACTACCTCTGATTTTTGTGAAAATTTGACAACAGGTATTAGACATTAATTAAAAATATATTCCTAAATTTCAGTTTCACTGTGAATATTTTAAATGTTTTTAATAGATATATGGGCACAACCTCCCATTTGAAAATTCACATATTCTAGATTTGTATTAAATTTGATAATCATTAGACACCAATTAAGCAAGATTCCCTAAATAAATTCCTTTAATTCAAGACATTTTCTAAAATCAAAATCATGTAATGGATTTTGATCAAAATTGTTATAAGGATTCTAGGCATAAGATTTAGTAGCATTATATATTGACTTAAATTTTCATGGGGGGGGGGGACATAAAAGTGGTTCCAAAACCATGTTGCCTTGGAAATTTTCAAGGCATCATTCTGTCCTAGAATAAGTATTCTTGTCGGTATATAAGAACACAAAGACTGTAAATCAGGGTTGTCCAAAGCCTAGCCCGCGGTCTAGTTTCTGTCTCAGACATGATCTACACAGAAAATCTAAACACTCACATATCCTAGTTGACTTAAAAATGTTTCCATTCAATTACCAAAGACTATCTGTTATTCTCGACTATCCAAAAATGGTGATGCACTATGTGTTTTTTTGTAATTAAATGTACTTTTATAATAATATTATCAAAAACATCATTATACAAATTATTGAAGAGTGTTGAATAGAATTAATTAAAAAAAGGCCCAGAGAGTTTTATAAACTTACATAAACAATTCTGCTAAAAAAATTTGCTTCCAGAGTTGCCCACCATAAATCTAAAATATAAAATTAATTGAATTTTAAATTTGAACAAATAAAAGAAATTTTTAATCAATCTCAAAATAAAAAAATATTTTGGTGTTGAAAAGATATTTAAAGTTTATTTTCTTTTAAAATCCAAAGAGATTTTATAAACAGAAATTGGTAGAGAAAAAAGTCTACAAAATAAATTTAAAAAATATTACAAACACCTTCTGCAAATTCACTTTGTAAATTAATTTTTCAAGTGTATGTATAGTTAGTTTATCTTGAGTCATATGCAAATAGAACCTTTTTTAGAGAGAAAAATAAGGTTTATTAATATTTTTGCTTCTTAAGCATTTTCATATTGAAGATTAACTTATATGAATTACATATTCTCTCCAGAGAACTTTGCTACATGATTATAAAGATTCCAATGTATTTCCAGCAAGAAAGCAGTTGTTCTATTATGTGAACACATACATAGATTAGCAAACTATACTGGAACTGGACATCTTCAGAGTAGTATATTTTTTGCAGAGATGTTTTGCAACTCATCTATATACAGCATCTAGTATTTCTAAATGTTAACCTATTTTGGTATTGACAAGGCTCAACTTTAATAATCTAATGAGAACCTGTGTATCAAAATGAGTATGCTTTATTTTTTTAATGAATAAATTAGAAATCAATCTTCTTTTCATACACATTTTTAATGTATTTTTACATCAACATTTTTCATTGAAAGTTGAATTATTTGTTAAATTATTCAATCATACTTGTAATTTAAAAGTTTTAATAAAATCTATTTACAAATTATATAATATATTAAATCTTTGATTTGATACACAATATTAAATAGACAAATTTTTTAACTATTAAAGTTTTTATTTTCTCTACTTAATTCTTTTCTTAATGGACAGGTGCATCTGATTGATTAGAACGATCACAGGATCCATCTCACCTTGAGGCACCAAGACAATCATATGCAAAGGGTCAACTTGAACCTTGCAAGTGAAATTGGGTATGATGAAACATGACCCAACAAGTGATGGAGGCACACAGCAATCTTATGCTACATGATGAATATGCACAATGCAGTAAGCTTCTAATTGGAAAAAGGTTATGGGAAGACTCTTTACTATAATGAATTTTAGGTGTGACATGGTCTTCTTGTAGCCATTCTCTTCACCCATCAACAACGGACAGCACATTCATATAGACATCTAAATGGAGTTTGAGTCTCTTTTGAAGATGCAAGATATTATGTCATGACTTTCACTGAAAACACCAAAAGGTTGTGGAAACTTGGTCTTCATGACATGTAGAACTTGGTACCGACTGTAGACTAGCCACCACTTGTTCAGTGTGGCATGCAACTGGTCCTGGCAAAAATTCTTGTCTGGGAAGAAACAAAGACCGCAGCTCAACTAGCGTTTGATCTTAAGGTGGTGAGTAGTTGGATTTTGAGACTTTTGTATGAAGATCCTCATTCAGTGCTTTCCTCAGTTATCATTATTGGTCATCTCTTGCCAAGGTCTGCATTACCTTGCTCGAATCTTCTTACACCTTTTTGTACAGCTTCAATGAATTTAACTGTGCAGACAGTCATGTTTGCTATGATCTTTCCTGCTAGCCACTGCTTCCACATCTTCATCGCAATTCTTAAGTTCACATCTCACAACCTTTAAAGAGTGCCAAGGTGCATTTAAAATTTCCAAAATTTGCAATCTGGTATCACGATGCAAGTTACTCGTTCCAATATTCCATTGCTTTCCAGCGGTCCAGGTTTTCAGCTCTTAAACCACAGAAATGGTTATCCATTGCATGTTAACACTATTGAATACTTCAAATGGTTCCGACATAAAATATCAAAAATTATCAAATTCATCCTGAATGCAATGTATGTGACATTCTGAGTTTGCTTACACATTTTGCCGATCGAGTAATATATATTTTTTATATAAATTGCCAGATCAAATAAAGAACAGAAATAGTGTAGAAAATTTTAAGATGAAATTAGATGAATTTAGAAATGATGGTCAAAAAAGAAATTATGAGGTCATTTTTGGGGAGTATCAGATGAAATATTTAGCAGAATTTAATATTGATATTGTATTAATAGTGCAAACGGCTACAACAGATATTTTTTTAAAGAGTTGAATTGAAAAGACTTCCCAAAAGAAACATCAAACAAATGAGTGTTCTATTTGCTCAAAATTAGAGAGTAAAACAACCAAAACAAAAATTAGTGTAAAAATGTAAAAAAAATAAAGATCCTGCATTAAAAAGATAGAATTCATGTTCAGGTAAAATAAATAAAATTAAAAACTGAAAAATAATTCCGGCTTACCGAGAACCTTAAGAGCAACTCCGTCGAGGCTAATCAGCTTCATTCCAAAAGGAGTGATGAGGCTACTATGCCGATGGGGTTGGTCCATGTAGGGCAATTCAGGCAACATTAAATATAAACGGAGAGCTTCTGCATGAGGTGGGGACTTGGGTAAACTTGGAATCAAATGGTCTACCAACTTGTTCCAAATCTGATATACACATGAAAAAGGCAACAATTAAAAATTAAGTTAATATGACCAGACAAGATAGACTAAACCAGCACACAATTTTTCGTTATTTTAAATGTGGCTTAGAAAATTTTTTATTGAAACTTGGAAAATTAAACTAATAAGAACAAGAAGTTTAGATTAGAAGTTAAATTTTATAAATAAAAAAAATTAAATAAAATAAAAAATTAGATTTAACGAATATAATTTTAATTAGTTTAAAGGTGGTTGAGTGGGGGTGAGATAAAATATGTGCTGAGTGATGCAATTTTGAATAATCACCGAAAAGAAAGTGATTGTAAATTCTTTTTCTTAAATAGACAAATCCCAGTTATTATTAGTCAAGTTAAGAATGCACAGCCAAGTTGTCTCAGAACAAAATTAAAACCATAAAATATTTGCTCAGGTTAAGATAAACATCAATACAATAAAAATTGTGATTTGTGACAATTTTTTTTTAAACATAAAATTTAGAAATTATTCAGAGTTAGGCAGTCAATCCAGGAATAAGCAATAACAAGGGTGGCACTAACTTGTGACATTTTCATTTTAATTATTTCTTTTTCGTATGCCACTATTCAAGAAATAAAACTTACCTTATAGATCCTTCACCATCTGCTAAGTTCTAACCCATGTCACATTGCTAAAGTTGCATCCATCTGCTTATTTTACACATTATTTCTACCGAATGTTGTCCAGTGAATTTACTACACTTGCACACTCTCAACATAAATACCCTCAATTCACTGAATACCAGCAAAATACAAACCCTTCAATGTACAAGTCCCTAGATGCTGAAAGATTTTTTACTTAACTTTTTTTCTCAAACCTCTTGCCTTTGGAATTTTCTCAATACTAATTGTATCAACATGCGGAAATTATATAAATGTAATATGAACAAGTATCTTGATGCTCAACTCCCCATTCAGGTTGCCTCCTTATAAACCTGACCCCTATCACAACAGCCCCTAACATTTCAGTCATAATATGTCTTGTTTTGGGATGAATCAAAGTCAAAAACAAACAATCACAATATTTTGTATTTTTATTTTAATTCTTTAATGAGAAAGAAATTAAATATGTTATTTGGTCTGTATCGCTATTAGATGTCACCAACCATCTCCTAGTTTCAACTTGTGTGGGTCTGATACAACACAAGTGACCTTTTGATTAGGAATGTTACTAAAGAAGTACTTCTATAGATTTGGGTAATTTTTTTTTCCAATCTAGAGTGCCTCTCTTTGGGGAGCTGGATTTTCCCCACATTAAAACTAATCTACCTCTGCTATAGACTGCCTATTAACTTAATATCAACAGAGTACACTCCTGTTTTTATAAATACGTCACCACTTATCAAGGCTGGTTAATAAGATGGACAAAAATGTTACATGTTTGTATCTAGGGGATATTAAACATGCAATAAATATTAAAAAAAAAAAAAAAAAAAAAAAAAAAACCTAAAAACTCAGAGTTATAAAAAACAAATATTTATTGTACATAAATTAAGGAAACATTTATTCTAACATTAAGAATAAGCAAAATATTTACAAATATTAAATATGCTTTCTTTTGTACTACTAGAATTTGAAAGCGTTTGTCAAATCTAACTTTAGTCTAATGTTTTTATTTAAAAGCAAGATGGAGTAAAAGAAAATTGAAATAATATTTCTTTGGTCAAAGAGAGAAAGACAGAAATTTTTATATTTCCCAAAAGTCTAGTTTTTCTTAGAGGGATGCAGGTAATTGATTCTTTTAAAAGGTTCCTTTCAGCTGGAGAATTATCCCAGGAATCTTGCCGGAGCCAGCAGTAGTTAGCATCTTAACTGCATAACTAAAGAGTTTACATAAACAGCGTTTTTTTATAGTTTTGGTGGATGAGACATTCCAAAATAGAACATTTTAGTATTCCACATTTTAGAACATTCTGGAATCCCTCCAAAAACAATATTTGGTACTTGTACAGTTTAATCAAGACATTAAAAAATGAAAATATCGAAAAAAGTTTCAGTTGTATGTATCCGTTATGGAATGAAGTTCTCCCCAAAAAAATTTCACTTAATTTCATCAAGTACTTTTTGTTTTACAGCGAAAAAACAATTTATTATACCGAGCAAAAAGCTCGATTTTTAAGAAGAAAAGCTAGTATTAAAGATGGGGAGGGAGTGTCGGCGCTTTAACTGGAGTTATCTCCCTTTTGGCGTTTCTAAACTCAAAACAAAAATTAAGAACAAATCTAAGATGCCTGCTTTCAATGCGCTCTCATAAAAACGTGTTTTTCCGCTGTAAAAAAAACAAAAACAAAACACTACTCGATCAAATTAAGTGAAATTTTTTTTTCGGAGATCTTCAGTGGCAAAATAGATACATACAATTTAAACTTTTTTCGATATTTCCATTTTTTAATGGTTTTGATTAAACTGTACAAGTATCAAACATTTTTATAATCTATAATAATGTAATATTTTTAATATTATTATAAGAAATTGAAATATCTTGATACTTTTATGAGGAAAATGTTCTCCCATGCCACAGATTGACAGTTGGATGATGATGATGATATACTATTAGATGAGTGAAAATCTCCACATATCACGTTTTCAAAACAATTGACTCTGAAAACAACTCTTTCTGCCTTCATCAGAAACATCAGTTATGAATGTGAAGAGATCAATAATTCATCACGGATTTTAAGTTGTTTTTTTCAAAAAAAAAAAAAAAAAATCCTTATTGAAAATTTTAATGACTGAAATGTTTGCCCTATCATCAAATTGGGTTTCCATCTGTTTTTACAGGATCCAAGCCAGGGTTTCTTTTTATTGATTTACTATTAAAAGAAAAATCTAGATTAATTTTTAATGTGTTCTATATTATATTACGTAGATTTAATGTGTTAATGTTAAAATAAATCTTATATAAAAAGTCAAAGTTGATCTTCTGTCTACTTTTTGTACATTTTTTGCAAAGTAATAGATTTTTAGTTTTTAGGCTCACTTGATCTTAGAACTATTGTTTCTATTAAGATAAATTTTCTTTAACCACAAAATGTTACAATTACATTTATAAAAAAATTTTCATTGTTCAAAACCTAGATTTTTAGTTATACACTGTATGAGAAATGTTGACTTTTGGAACACATAAAATAAATTTTCTAACTTCCAAATAATTTTATTGGTCATAATTCAGTGGCAAACTACGCTAATAAAATAAATTTGGTATCATTGTTTATTTTGTGTGAAAATTTATTAAATAATCAAATGTTTAGACACAAACATAAAATTTATTTGTTTAAACATTAAACAATTCAATGATAATGTAATTTTTATTAATTATTTAAATTTTCTCATATATTAATGATGCTCTATCAAGAATATTGAGCATTTCTTTATCTAATAGAAAATAGTTTATGTCATCATCTTAAAGGATTTTAGATATAATAGAAATAAAATTTTGGGTTGGTATATCTACTGTTAGAAAAAACAAAACCTGAAAAAGCACAACAAAATATACTTACAATGGAGGTAATCGATTTGTTATTGAGTTGAGCCAATCCACTCAACTGTTCGCGAACACATTTAAGATCGACACCATGATTCTTGCTGTTACAAACAGTATGATCTCTACAAAGCAAATGAATTCAATGGAAATCAAAATGTCATTTTATGCCATACAATCTCTTCAGAAAAAGATATTTATACAAGTTTATATATTTCTTTGTATAGGATTCACTGTTAAGCTAATTAAGCATGAATTTGGGAACACAGCTATTAGACATAAGGGTTGGTAATGTGGGCTATATTAAGTTTAATTTTATAGAAAGGAAACAAATATAGGGTGAAAATCCTTTGTGAAAATTCAGATACTTGTGATTTTTTGTGAAAACTGATCAGTAGGTATTAAACATTAAATAAATAATCCTCAAATTTCAGTTTCAGTAATGTATTTTAAAAGGTTTTTAGAAGGTATAATAATATTGGCACAACTTTCGACTGAAAATTTAAATATTTCAGTTTTATATTAAATTTGATCTATATTCATTAAGCAAAATTTCTTCTTGAGACATCTTAAATATTTAGAAAAAACAAAAAGTAAACTTAAAAATTCATCTTGGAGAACACCATCCATTCCCACATTCCATTCCTATCTTTCTTTTATATCCGACTAGCCAATTTGGTACTTCATTAATAGCGTGAAATTAAAAATATTGAATTTTAAGTAAAACCCAATGATATCTACTTAATTGTCAGGCGACAATAATAAACATATCCAAAAATTATGAAGAACGATAAGGTAGAAAATTAATTAATAATGAAATCAATTAGTGAAGAAAACAATTTTTGAAAACAATTAGTGAAGACAATTAGTGAAGACAATTAATGAAAACAATTTATGAAAACAATTTTTGAAAACAATTAGTGAAGACAATTAGTGAAGACAATTAGTGAAGACAATTAATGAAAACAATTTATGAAAACAATTTTTGAAAACAATTAGTGAAGACAATTAGTGAAGACAATTAGTGAAGACAATTAATGAAAACAATTTTTGAAGACAATTAGTGAAGACAATTAGTGAAGACAATTAGTGAAGACAATTAATGAAAACAATTTATGAAAACAATTTTTGAAAACAATTAGTGAAAACAATTAATGAAAACAATTTTTGAAGACAATGAAAACAATTTTTGAAGACAATCTAAATTGGCCTAAGATTTTCAAAGTTTTTAGAAAATAATTATACCTCTTTTTAAGACTCATATTCTCTTGTTTACTTTTTTTTAGCAAAACTCAATTTTTGCTGATTTTCTTCAAAAACTATTTTCATTCATAATTAATTTTCTATCATTTTTTTTTAAATCATTTTTCACATTATTGCAGCATAACAATTAAGTAAATACCATTAGTTTTGCTTTAAATTCAATATTTCAATTTTTGAATGTCAATCTAATAACTAAAGAGCACTGTCAATTTTCATTTGTTCTTTGTTGTACTGTGTTATTAGAATTATAATATTGTACTTTGCAAGTGGGGAAAAGGGAAAAATATTTCAATTAAAGAAAAAATTTTTTTTTAAAATAATAATCTTCAATTTATTTTTATTTTATTAAAGAATATAAAAACAGTTGTCTCCCTTCCAGATAGAATTTATTTGCTTTTTTGTATAAATTTAAAAGATCTAAAAATTAAAAACTAAAATGACTTCACTGCTTCCTGGACAACACCAGGTAGTAACACATAAAATGATTGATTTGACGGAGACCAAACACTGCTTGTTAAGATACAATCGACGGATGGATTTTTTTAAAAATATGTTGTTTTAAGCAAAAACAATATTACATATTTAATTGTCATGCCAAAAATAGTAAAAATCCAAAAATTATGAAAAATCATAGGAGTAGAAATTTATTTCTAGTTAAAAGTAATTTTTATGGAAAATTGAATAAAATCATTTTTCTTCGCCATTATAAAGTAAGCAGTAAGAGGCTAAAAGCAGGAGACATAACTCCAAAAGGAATATTTTAGATTACTTGTCATTGCTACAATATTTGTTGTCTATAGCAATAGACTTTACTAAAAACACAATAGCAGTTGTTCTACTTGATGAATTTTTTCTAATTTTTGGATATATTACTATTTTCGACCTGGCAATTAAGTGTGTAATATTGTTTTTGCTTAAAACGATATTAAAAAAATCGATTTGTCAACCATAGCTTAACAAGCACCGAACAAATAAAATATTTAAGATTTATTTTAAAAAAATTTTTATAATGAAAGTCACTTAAGATAAAATACAGAAATATAGTTAAATATTTTTTAAATTATGAACAAAAAAAAAAAAAAAAAAACTTCTCAAAAATAATTTTCATAAAATATTTACAACTGAAATCCAGTCAGTTACGGATTACATTAATAGTCAGAAACATATACAAGACCAATTTTGTGTGTGTGTGTGTGTGTGGGGGGGGGGTCGATTTTCAAGCCATTTTATGTACTAACTAAAAGGAAGTAACTGATTTTTTAAGGAGTTATTTCCCTTATGCCAACTCATTCCTTAAGTAATCTTTAAAAGTGTGTGAGTATATGTTCAGAGAAAGGAATGAGCTGGGTGGAAAAGAAAGAGAGAGGGGGAGAAGAGGAAAGGGGGAAATCAGGGCAGAGAGAGATAGAAGTTTTAATAGAAATAGATTATACTTTTGCCTCGGGCAATGCTGGGTAACCTTGCTAGTTTGTGCACAAAAAAAAATTTAAATGTACTCACACTTTTAAAAATGATCCATTAAGACATGATGATGATGACCAAATTTTTTCTATACTTCTGTAAATAAAAAGGAAATTTCTTACGTTAATAACAGAACAATTAGAATAGCATTTTTTTTTTTCGTTTGGCCATTTCATATTTGAATCAATAATTTCATTTTTAACTTTGATTTAAAAAACAAAAAATTTCTTTCTAAACGTTTAAAACACACACACACACACACTGAATGAAAAAAAAAAAAAATTAAATGAAGAAAAAGATTTTCTGCTTTCCCACGATTAACTTCAACTAATTTCCACCGTCCATCCTCTCTCTCAACTGTTGAAAAACTAAAAACCACTTCGTGCTTCCAATTCATTCTTTTTCATAGCAGTTTGGTTGGTTGGTTGTTTTTGTTTTACGGCATATCAACCTTTTTCAAGTTATTTAATGCCGAATCTAGTGATTTTGAGGAACGATTTTTTAATGGAGTATATTTGTTTTTTAAGTCGGATTCTATTTAACCCATAGTTGGGACCCTAACAGGTACTACCACTCCGGGTCAGAGTGGACCTGGGAGCAATGGCAATTAAAGGGTGGCTCCACACTCCCCAAGGCCCGCAAGCTGGGGCCTCACCATCAGATATAGTTTTAGGTCATATCCAGGACCGTTGTATAAAGGGTTCTTTTTAAATTTTTTTATAAAGGCCAATTTTTTTTAAGATATGAGAGTAAGGTGTGGGGATTGTTTTTATCAAATAACTCTTTAATATTGTTTTCTTTGTAGAATCGATTTCTTACTGTTACAAAATCAGTACATTCAATTAATATGTGTTTGATTGTGAGTGGTGTTTGACAAGGTATACAGATGGGTTGGCTTTCTTTTTTTAGGAGATATGAGTGGGTTAAGTGGGTATGGCCTATTTTTATTCTTGTTAGTTGACTTCTTTTCTGTTTAATTTTGTTCTTGTTTTTTGGCATGATTTCGTGAAGTTTGTTGTTAGGGTGTTCATTCAAGTATGTTTGCCATTTCTCTGTTGTATATGCGTTGATACGTCTTTTTAGATCTATGTGTGGAATTTTAAAATTTGCATCGATTGGAAGATTTAAGACGTTTTTTGCTGCTGAATCTGCTAATTCATTACCTTTAATACCGGAATGGCTCGGTATCCAGCAGAAAATGATTTCTTTTTTACTGTTTAATTCAGTTAATTTTTGGAGTAATTTTGCAATTAGGGGGTTGTCCATCTTTTCATTTTTAATCGCTTTTAGAGTAGATTGGGAGTCTGAAAGGATTATAAATTTGTTTTTTTTTTTGTTATTGAGGCGAGTTTGAGAGCTAGGATTAGAGCATGTATTTCAGCACTAAAGATTGAGGTTTCTTTTGGGAGGTTTGATTGTTTTTTGATTGATTTATTGAGTATTGCTGCACTGACTGTTGCGTTATTTTGTTTAGACCCATCTGTATAGATGTGTGTGTGTGTCTAGATACTTTTTTATTTTATCGAGATCATCATGATAAGTTATTGGATGAGTATGTTTCTTTTCATATTTACTTAAACTTAGGTCGATGTTAGGAGATACGATTTTCCAGGGAGGGGTTTTGAGTAGGACAGTTTCATGAATTTTGGTTATGAGTAGATTTGCTTCTTTGGAAATCAATTTTATTCTAAGTCCAAAGATTTTGATTGCATTTTCTTTTTGGTCGAAAAGGTGTTTACGGTTTGGATTTAAAGTGCTATTGTGTGCTGGGTTTGTGGGGTTGGCTGTAAGTTTTGTGTAGCATTTTAGACCAAGGTTTTGATTTCTGAGCATTGGAGGAGTTTCATGTGCTTCTGCATACAGGCTTTCTACAGGGGAGGTTGGAAATGCTCCTAGTGCTAGTCTTAGTCTGGAGTGGCATATTGTGTTGAGGGTTTTTAGATATGACTTTCTGGTGGATTGATATATGAAGCTACCATAATCTATTTTTGATCTAATTAATGCTCTATATAGTTTGAGTAGTGTGTTCTTGTCAGCTCCCCAATCTGTATGGGCAATAACTCGTAGGAGTTGTAATGCTTTATTACATTTGGTTTTGATGTGATTGATGTGTGGAATGAAATTTAGTTTTTTGTCAAAAATGATTCCCAGGTGCTTGTGTTCATTTATGAATGGACTTTTTTCGCCTTCAATCTGTAAGGTTGGGTCAGGATGGAGTTTGCGTTGGTTACAGAAATGGATACATTTTGTTTTAGTTTTGGAGAATTTGAAACCATTTTTAGTTGCCCATTTATTAATTTTATTTATGTTATGTTGTAGTTTTCTTTCAATAGCGTGAGTGTATTTAGATCTGTAGCTGATTGAGTAGTCATCTACATAAAAGGAGCTATGTATATCAGGAGAGAGTTCTTTTATAATGTTATTGATTTTTATGTTAAAGATAGTTGTTGATAATATGCTGCCTTGGGGCACACCTTTTTCTTGATTTTGTGGGTCTGATAAAGTCGAGTCTATGCGAACTTGGAAAGATCTGTCTGTTAGGACGTTTTTTATGAATTCAGGTAGTCTGCCTTTTAGTCCAATGTTGTGGAGATCTTTTATGATACCATGTTTCCAGGTAGTTTCATATGCTTTCTCAAGATCGAAAAAAAACAGATGTTACGTGTTCCTTATTGATAAAAGCTTCTCTGGTGTAATTTTCGAGGTTGGTGATGTGGTCTATACATCCTCGATTTTTTTGGTATCAACACTGGATTTTAGAAATTATTTTGTTGTCATCTAGATACCATATAAGACAGTAAATCATTCTTTCGAACGTTTTGCATAGGCAGCTTGTGAGAGCGATTGGTCTGTAGTTTTCTAAGTTTGATGTATCTTTTCCCAATTTGGGTATCGGTATTATTGTTGCTTGTTTCCATAAAGTTGGGAAATCTTTTGTTTCCCGTATTTTATTATAAATTTTGAGAAGGAGTTTTAATGATTTGACCGGCATTTCTTTAAGGAAGCTGTAGTGCACTTCATCTGGTCCTACAGCTGAGTTATGGGATTTTTCTATGGTGGTTTCTAGTTTATTGAGTGAGAAGATTTCATTGTAAGGCTGTTGGTTTTTGGAGTTAAAGTTTATTTTGTATTTTTTTTTCATGTTTTTTAAGTATTCGAAATTGTCTATTGTAGTGTTTTAGCTAGTGTGTTAGCAATATCTTTTTTATCAGTTATTTTCTGTTTATTTGTGAGAAGGTGTTTGATTGGATTCGGATTATATTTTCCAGTTATTTTCCTAATCATTTCCCAGACGGTTTTGGGTTTAGTGGTGATGTTGATTTTGTTGACAAATTGTTGCCAACAGGATCTTTTGGATTTTTTAATTGTTTTTCGAGTTTTAGCTCTTTGGTGTTTGTATTCTATTAAGTTATTGGTTGTGGGTTGTTTTTTAAATTTTTTTAAGGCTGCCTTTCTCTGTCTAATGGCCGTTTTACATTCTGGATTGAACTATGGTTTGTTTTTTTTCCAGGAGGAGAATTTTTGGGTATGCAATTTTGGCTATTGTTATGAGTACTTCCATGAATTCTTCTACTGTTTGGATTTGATGTTCTGTTAATTTTAGTGAACAAAGTTCTTTAAATTTGGCCCAGTTGGCTTTGTGTTCCACCTGGGTATGTGGTTTTGGATGGAGTTACTGTAATTGATTATAATAGGGAAGTGATCACTCCCACAGGGTTCTTCGTAAGTGCTCCATGTATAATCCAAGAAGCTTGATGGATCACACATGGTAAAATCAATGGCACTAGTTGATCCGTTTGTTGGATTTAAGTATGTGGGATTTTTTTGATTGAGAAGGCATAAGTTATTTTTGTTAATTAGTTGTTCAATTTTGTTTTCTTTTGAGTTTGTGACTTCACATCCCCATAACGTACTGTGGCAGTTAAAGTCTTCTAGGAGAATGAATGGTGAAGGTAGTTATTTTATTAAATTTTCTAGTTCATTTTCATTTATTGCTTTATGAGGAGGGAGGTATATTGAGCAGATTGTGATTGTTTTGTGTAATGTGACTTGAGTTGTAATTGCTTGAGTTGTAATTGTTTTAACTGAGAAATTGCTTTGAGGTATGTTATTCCTTACAAGAATTGAGGTGCCTCCATTAGCACGAAGGCCTGTGTTATGGAAATAGTTGTATTGTTTATAGTTTGGTGTTTTGAAATGGTTATTGTTTTGTAGGAAGGTTTCTTGTAAGCAGACAATGGCTGGGTTGAAGAGTCAGATAAGTATAAGAAGTTCATTATAGTTAGATCTTATTCCATGACAATTCCATTGGATAATTTGTTGTGTTTTATTTCTATCCATGAGGTTGTTTAGTTTTCCTCTATTTCCATCTCTTTAGAAGAAGGAGGTTTATCTTTTGTCGGAGTTTATGTCTTTGGTGAAGTGTTTTGCTGGGTTTTTTCTTTTTTTTGTTTGGACCCGAACATCGATCCGAATCTTGCTTGAGATGTTGCTGTTTTGGCTTCTTGTTCATTTTTTTCCCCTCTTGATTACTTGCGTTTGGTTTCTTTTTTTTTTTATCTAGGGTGTTTTCGGTTTCCATTTTTTCTAGAATTTGGAATCTATTTTGAGTGTCTATTGTTTGGTTTTCTTCTTTTCTGGAACGTTCTTTATTTGCTGTTTTATCATTACTTATGTTTTTATTAATTTCTGGTGATTGTTTTGTTGGTTTCTGTGATAATTTTTTTTAATGGTTCTGTTGTGGATGGAATATTATTTTCTTTGTTTGGATTTGTTATTTCTATTTTGTTTCCTAGATTTGAGTATTTTTCTTTTAGGCTATTTTGAAATTCTGGCCATTCTTTAATATTTAATGTAATCAGTTTGTTTATCAGCTCCCTATATTGATCATGTATTTCATTATGTTGGCATGGTTTAGTTGTCTTTCTTGTTGTCTCAGCATATGTGTTGTCTTTCATGTACGTCTCAACTATTTTTCTGGCTTCTGGAAAGGTTATGTTTTTTTTGTACTTTACTTTTATAATTTCTCTTTCTTTTTTATATGTTTTGCATATTTTAGAGAAGACTGAGTGATCTTCTTTGCAGTTAGCGCATTTCACCTCATTTATGCATTTTTCTTCGGTGTTGTCAGGCTCTTTGTTGCCGCATTATTTGCATATTTTTATTCCTTTACAGTCTTCTTTATGATGTCCATATTTTTGGCAATGGAAACATCTTAATGGAGCTCGGATATATTGGTCTACTTTTACATTTAAGTAGCCAATTTTTATTTCTTTAGGTATTGTTGGTTTGTTAAACGTTAATATGTATGTGTTGGTGGTTATTATTTTATTGTTTCTTTTTATGTTTATGCAGATGTGGTTGATTACTCGTTTTTCTAATTCGGTTTTTATTTCTTCTTCAGTTGCTAGCGATAGTTCATAACTTCGAATTACTCCTTTCGAAGTGTTTAGTGTTTTATGGGAAAAGACTTTGCACTTGTACTCATGGAAGTTCTTCATTTTGAGTAGAGATTGAGCATCTCTAAGATTGGTTATTTCAATTAGTAGATTTCCATCTTTTGTTTCATTTTTGGTTTATTTTTTGTGGATAATGTCTTTTCTATTAGAAAAGGTGATAAATTTCCAATTTTTTTATTTTTGATTAATTCAATAACTAAGAATCGTGGGAAGTTTCCTTCGTCTATAGTTGGAACAGTTTTTCTAGTTTTGAATTTTTGTTCTTCACCTGAGTTTGAGAGGTCAGAGTCAGAGGAATGGTTTCTTTTAAGGGTTTGAGGGGATGCATTTGTTTTTATCAGCCATGGATTTTGGGGTTTATTTTTCATCAACCACGCTCCCTACCCACCTCGGAGTCCAAAATTGAGGCATAATAAGGGGCAAACCCATTCGCCTTGAACATGTCGGGCCTACGTGGAGGATATACTCTTTTGGTAAGGAGTTCTCAAGCACTATATTTTCTGTTTAATATGTCCTCAAAAATACATTTGTTCAGATGGAGTGTTGAGTTCTGGTCTTTTCAATCGATTGACCCTTTCCACCGCCTTCTAGCACTTACTTGGTTTGCCTATTTTTTGTAGTGGGGGAAAAAAATTTAAAAAAAAAGATGGGAGTATCTTTAAATTTTGTTCTTTGTTATGGTAGTTGGTACTTTGGGTGTAAGTGCTAGGGCTTGATGTGACTGGCCGATTGGTCGGATCGAGCCTCTCCGACCGCCCGAAGTAATGTGTTGCAGTGCCTAGACTTTTATGCACCCAGGTCTAGGTTAGCTCAATCACCAGGATCACATCCTAAGGCATTACGGGTAACAACCCACGGCTAACTGGTTGCTCCATTGAGGGATTTTTACCCTCTGCAGGGGGGCAGTCTGCTTATTCTAGTGCCCTACCAACAGGGCAAAAAAAGGGGGGGGGAGAGAGGGGAGTAGGCCGGGTTGGGAAATAGGGAAAGGAAAAGGAAAGGGTAGGGGAAGGGGGTTGTTGTTTTTGTTTTTGCAGAACATAATTAAGTTTTACAAAAGAGAATAGAAAACAAAAACAGAAAATCGATGTAGGTGCATTTCATCTCAGGAAGCCAATAAACAGCCTGATTTGGTAGCACCAGTCATAGCAGTTTCAGTTCTCCTATGGAAATTAATGCTGTGTATATATATATATTACTGAGCCTTCTACAAATGAAGATCTTTTATTTCTCTTTCCTTCCCTTATTCTGTCACCTGACAGGATAGAAAGAGACGCACCCATTTATTTGTGTAAGTTACTTTCTTCATTACTTTCACCAAGTAATCAATTTCCCTTCACTTCCACTACAATTATATATATATATATATATATATATATATATATATATATATATATATATATACATACATACATACATACACTAAAGTTCAGTAAAGCATTTGTTTAATTTTTCCCCCTCTATGTTTTAATACAAAATATATGCAAAAATATTCTTAATTTTTGGAATTGAATTATATTTAATTGGTTTTATTGTTTTATGACATATCAACTCTTTGATCTAAAAGTTTTTATTCATCAAGTTCTTCATATCTTCAAATATTTATTCATGGTGTTTAGTGTGGTTGCTTTGTAGAGGAAAATTGAATTTTGGAACGGGAAAGAAAAATAAAACAGTAACAGTTTGGAGCATTTAAGTCAGGAAGCCGGTATCTTCAGACAGCCTGGTCTGGTATCACAAAGATATTTGTTTGAAAAAAAACACTTTGTTTTAATTAACTGGAATTTGCAATCAAATCCTCAAGCGACCCAATATGCACTACACATTAGGTATCAATCATATAATCCCTCCCAACACAATCTAAAAAGGGATATGGGATTGTTTAACATTTTTGTATATCAAGTTCATTTTCATTCCTGTAACTGTCTTAAGCAACAATAGAAACAAAAGTTAAAAGAACAAAAACGCCCAAAATAGAATTTGACAAAACTCACTCTCGTAAATCCTGACATACTTCTTCTTCGGCAGAGAGACTGTATATTTGCTGTAGTAATTCAGGATTCAAGGCGAGGGGCTGCTGTTCATAGTTATAGAGTCTGAGATCATGAGGTGGGATCGACAGCTAAATTCAAATCAGACATCAACAATCCATCAGAGATGAAATAATAAAGAGCATCACATACATTGATCATTAGAAAAACAAATTTAACAAAAGGACAAATTTTGAAAGTAGAAACATTCACTGGCATTATTGGCATAAATGATAAAAATAAACATTCCAAGAAGGAGACTGTTTCTTCCAGGCTACATCTGCATTACTGTACCTATTTACTTGCCTCTCCACAAGAGCAAAATTTATGCAAAATGATCATGTAAGTGTTCTGTAAGGCATTTTTATTTTCCTCTGACTGCCATGGCCAACCTTTCAAATGATCGTATGCCAACAAGGAATACTGATGATAAACTTAGTGACATAGCACTTAATTCTGAAAAATCTTAAGTTTTTCCTTTCTTCAAAAGTAGGTTTATTTTAAATGAGATAATTTTCATCAACGTCCACCATGGTGTAATCTTTTTCATCAACATTCATCATGGTGAAAAATTTTTAATGTCCACCATGGTAAAAAAAATTTTTAACCAATATCCACCATAGTAAAAAATTTTTAACCAATATCCACCATAGTAAAAAAAAAATTTTAACCAATATCCACCATGGTAAAAAAATTTTTTAACCAATATCCACCATGGTAAAAAAAATTTAACCAATATCCACCATGGTAAAAAAATTTTAACCAATATCCACCATAGTAAAAGAAATTTTAACCAATATCCACCATAGTAAAAAAAATTTTTAACCAATGTACCACATGGTATAATTTCGACCCTACATATCTGAATTCACTTCATTCAGATACGTGAACATGTTGATAAAATAAGCCAATTTTTCCAACCATACTTTAAAGGAATCTGCAAGATTTCAACTGCAATTTTGTTATGTTAAATAAAAACGCTATCATCAGTTTAATAACAGACCAAAAATTATCAGTAAAAGAGATATTAACACATTTATCAAACAGAAGCTACATATGTATTTCAAGAAGCCTTTCATTAACTTGGTATTTAAAAAGCCATAGATTTTAAAAAGTAAAACAATTTTAATACTTACGTCTAATGGAGAAGATATCACAAAACAATGATCCCCACCAGAATAGATTCGTTTAACAACATATTGTGATGATGATAATGATGAAGATGAAACTTCAACATCCGTTTCCATTAAGTCAGTGTTTGGCTGTTGAGCAGATACAAAACAGCCTTTTACAGGAAAGGGACTCATCCGGTTGTCAAAGGTACCAAGTCCCAACTGTCCACTGCTACCAAGTCCAAAAGCATAAATCCGGCCATTCTCAGGCGTGTATGCCAGAGTATGACGTCTAACAAGAGAAAAGACAAGAATATCCTTGCTTTATATCTGCTCTAGGATGTACAATGGTTGATCAAGTAAAAAAAAAAAACTTGAATTTTAGAAAATAGAGATTTGAATGTAACTTGAGATTTAATAGTTTTTTTTTATTTAAGGAATTAATTATTACTAACTGCATCCTAATTCCATGGCTGCTTTCTTCATCTATTTGTATGCTTTACTGTTAATAATATTTGGTTCTTATTTAGAATAAGACTTTAAAAAAAAAAAAAATAAATAAAATACAGACACAGTATTGTCACAGAATGATGTCATATTCCAAGAATTACATAAACTGATCAAATAGTTTATATATAACTATAAAATAAAATTTTATGACAAGGGAGCCGCCATGTTGTTTCAGAATGTATTAAGATTCTAGGGTGACAACTCAATTCAACTACCAAGATTTTGTTCGTATTCAAAATAATTAACTCACCAAAAATCATAAAACTTGATTTTCTTAGTAAAAAAAACTACTTGATCAATTTACGTAATTTTTGAAATATGACACATTTGTTTGTGACAAGTATGTACATCAAATATTTTTCTGTATTTTTGTTTTTAATTAAGTCAAATTCTAAAATAAAAAATAATACTTCTCTTGAAATAATTCATGTAAGTTTTAATACCAAGAAAAACTGTTTGGTTTTTGTCTAGAATTCCCCTTATATTAAAAAAAGAAAATAAAGAAAAATTAGTATGTTGTACGTACCTGTGACAAAAAATTTTTTTTCAAAAAATCATGTAAATTAATCAAGTAATTTTATTTTTTAAATAAGAAAATCAAATTTTATGAGTATCAAAGTAGTAACTGTCTCCATTTTCCAAAAAATGGAAACATAAAGGCGACAACTCGACATTAATTCATATGTACCAGATTTATGTTGTAATGTTTACAAATTCCCATTAATCGCTTTAAAAAATTTTTTTTTTTAATAAAAATTCAACTACTTTACTAATTTGTGTGATCTTTAGAATATGATATTTTCATTTCGTCATATAGATTTTTTAAATTTGTTTTTTAATATGGGGTATTCTGAATAAGAACCAAATTCTTGTCTGTAACAATAAGTGTCTATTAAATATTTTAAATCAATAAAACGAATGTGACTTATAACTTACTTATTAAAAATATTTATAATGTGAGGTATAACTCTTGCCTCCCTCCATTATCTAACCAAAAATACCCAAAATAAAGAAAAATTTTCATGATGTATGTATTTGTGACAGAAAGCAAATAGCACACACCAAAAAATTCACCTAAATTGATCAAGTAGTTTTATTTTAAAATAAGAAAATAAGATTTTATGGCTCGACAATTTCAACACCATTTTGCAGGATAGGTGAGATAATTCCAAATAATTCCAACTTTTGTAAGATTTTAGAAAGCCATTCTTAAAATGGGGAGGAGCATTGGAAAAACTCAAATCCGTTTGAAAATAATTTTCTTTATAAAAATAAAACTACTGTTGCTATATTTTGGACTGCTAATGGGGTATGATCCCACACAGTCGGACGATTCTATTTATAAACGATGCTGCTAAGAACTGACGAATCAAATTAATTCACGTTCTGCTACCAACCAATCAGAAACCAGAATTGCTTCATAAATATTAAACCTTTTCTGGAGCAATTTCACATGTTCTTTTCCCGGGTTTCGACACGGTAAGAATATTTTGTTCTGTGGAACTGTCTACTACAAACAAGTCACCTCCCAGGACTTGTGTGTAACAGCGAACCATCTGAAACTCAAAATGGTTTACACTTCTAAAACTACTTTATTAATTTTCGAGATTTTTGGTATAAAAATATTTTTTTCTGCCATGTGTACGTAGATCAGATTATTTTTTTTTCTTAGCGAATAGGGTGGAAGTTCTGGACTAACACCGTATATTAAAAATACATTAAAATAAAAAGAATATGAAGCGTAGGTTAAAACTTACAAAATCAATGAGACAACAATATTCAATTTTGGCACAATTCATTTTAAAATAAGTATTAGGTTAAGAAAATTCTTGCGGATTTTTTTGTTTGAATTTCAAATGATGTATTTTCAAATAAGTTTCCGTTATAATACTTTTACTTTATATATCATTTTAAAGAGTGCTCTTTTCTCTATCTAATCATTTCAATTACAATCGTTTTAAATTTGATTGTCTTTTTTTCAGAACGTTGAATACAAGAGGGTGAAAAAAAGCAAATTCACACAATTTCAATTCAAGCTAGGCTGAAAAGTTGCTAAAACAGCTTGTGATATCAACAAAATGTTTGACCCAAGAACTACTACTGAACGCACAGCATAATGATGGTTTAAGAAATTTTGTGGCGGCGACAAGATGATGAGCATAATGGTCAGCTATCAGATATTGACAACAATCAATTAAGAGCCTTAGTTGAAACCAACTCACACACAACTGTTCAAGAATTTGCTTCTAAATTAGATGTAATGTATACAACAATTTCCAACCACTTGAGAGATTGTAAAGGCAAAAAACTTGGGTGCTTCACAAATTCAACAACAACCAAAAGAAACATCATTATGAAGTGCCATCTTCCCTTCTTTTATGCAACAAGAACAAACCATTTCTCAACCAGGTCGTGATTTGTGATGAAAAGTGGGTTTCTTTACAACAACCAACAAATCTCAGCTTAGTGGTTAGATACTGGCGAGTTGCACCCCAAAAAAGGTCATGCTGACTGTTTCGTGGTCTGCAACTGGTTTCATACATTAGTTTTCCGAATGCAGATGAAACTATTACAGCAGAGAAGTACTGTCAACAAATGGATGAAATGCCTCAGAAACTTCGACAACACTCAGCATTAGTCAACAGAAAAGGCCTAATTTTACTCCACGACAATACCCGACTGCACATTGCTAAACCGACCCTGCAGAAGCTAAACGAATTGGGCTACGAAACTGCCTCATTTGCCATACTCTCCCTACACACTACCATTTTCAAGCATCTTGACAATTTTCTGCATGAGAAATGCTTCAAAAACCTAAGTGATATCAAAAACGATTTCTGCGACTTAATTGCCACTAGAATGCAAGATTATTTATGTTACTGGCATAAATACACTTGTTCTCCGTTGGCAAAAGTGTGTTGATTCTGATGGTACTTATTTCGATCAATAAATTTTTGTTTGAGCTGAGATATGTTCATCTGAATTGAAAAGTTAAAAACCGCAAGAACTTTCGTGTCAACATGAAAAAAAAAAAAAAAAAAAAAAAAAAAATTTTCTTTTAGCACCAGCGGTTAATTTTCAATTACTTTTGTTTGTATTTTATCTTTGGCAATCAGATGATTGCATTTTTTAAAATGGGTGTGCAGGGTGATAACATTTATTAATATGAATAAGGGTATTAATATACAGCTACCTAAGATTGAATCTCTAAGATAGAACATTAGTTCTTGCAGGATTAAAAAAAAAAAAAAAAAAAATTTTTTTCACAAGTAATAACAGACTAAGCTCATAAGCTTAGAAGGTGGTGAGAGCAAGAGTAAAGAGTTTTCATCCCAGCTCTTTTTGCAGATAAGATTTTTTCTTTTTTTAAATAGGTGTTCTCTATTTGGAGAGGTGGTGAGGGAGGGTAGAGATTGTTTTTTTTCTTGGGGGAAAGGGAATAAGATTTAAATTTTAAATGGATTGGGATTTAAGACCAACACTAATTTTAGAACAACTGCTAAATGTAAGGGAAAATATATTGGTTATATTTAGTTTCATGCAAAGGGGGAAAGAGGAGATGGAAACTCTTTGCGAAAAATCAGACATCTTTAATTTTTATGAGATTTTACAGTAGACATGAGACATCAATTATTAAATATTTCAGTCTCTTTGCAGTATTTTAAATGGTTTTAGTATATAATATCCACACAACCTCCCATTTGCAAATTAAAATATTTCAGATATGCATTAAATTTTATACATAGTCATTAGACACAAATTGAGGAAGAGTAATTTTCTTAAGACCCTTTAAGACTTACATTTTAAACATTTTCTACAATGAAAATCATGTAATTGGATTTGGATCCAAATTGAGATAAGTATTCTAGACATAAGGGTTAGTATCATTAGATCTTCATAAGAGAAAATAAGTGCTGAAAAAAACTATTTTGTTTGGGGAATTACTTTTACCTATCCTTGGACAGATATTTCTCAATTTGCTTATATCAGACTTTCAGACAGTTTTCAAGAAAAAACCAGAACAATCTATATTCTGGAACAATGTTCAAATTACAAGCATGCATGCACGAAAAGAAAAAACTTTAAATAAATTCAATGATTTGTTTGAACATTCTCAAAGTGCTTTGAATTTGGAGAAACCATTAATAGAAGAGATAACGAATGTTAATTAACTTACCGACCACAAGCAACCTGAGTAATTGGTGTCCCCATTAATTCTAACACCATTTTGGGAATAATTTCACTGTGCGTTGTGCCATGCCCTAATTGGCCATATCCGCCAGCTCCAAAGGTGTAGACGCCTCCTCCCTATCCAAAAAATATAAAATGAATACAATGATTTAGTCACCATCAAATGTACTCTTAACATGTCAATTATTATAGCAATCAAAAGAAACAAGTTTAGCCTAACACTGTATCTGATGTCAAAGCAGGTAATGTTACCTTGCCAAACAAAAACAATACCTTTTCAGATTGACATTTTTCCCATGAAAAAAATAGATTGATTTATCTTTATTTCTTACAAAAGAATATATCTACTCTTCTAAACCTTCAAGCAAAAATAATCGGAAAAAAAATAATGCTTCAACATTGTTCACACTAATATTCATATAAAATAATGTTTTAATTTAAAGTTAAAAATGAAAAATAAGAAAACATCTTATAGTAGAAAGCTTAAAGAAAATTTCTTAGGAATATTACTGCAAACACTGGCAAAGAATTCTTTTTAATTTTTAAGGGGCAAATACACTCATTTTCTGTATTTACTTCAACAGTGCTCAATATGCAAGTAGAACTTAGAGCAATTAGCCTGAGAATTTCTCTCAGAATTAAACAAATGTATCTGAAGTTTACTTTCTACAAACATTAGTTTTGTACAATATATATATAATTTGTATCTAATTGAAGCAGTAGAAATCTTAACTTATAAAGGAAATATTATAAACTCTAGACTTTTTAGTCTAAAAATGGGAAAAAATTAAAGCTGTTGACTTAGAACGAGTGCTTTATGCTAAATTGATGGCTGAATATGGTTAAATTTAGGCTCATTTTTGCAGTAAATACTAATAAACTATTAATCTCTATTAATGCCTAACTGTACATTGAACAGATACCATTAAACAGTTTGCTGCACCTTATCCTAACAAAGGCCCATAGAAAATTTCAGTCAGATCAGATCAGATCAGTAGTTTTTTTTTTTGTTTTTTTGTTTTTTTTACATGGAGTTCACCACTTATCAAGGCCCAATGGCCACTCGGGGATAAGGGTTATTGTGTGTACAGTAATCAATGGGATAGTGTAGCAATAGTATTGGAGAATTGATAAGGTGTCATTACTTAGGGGGCGGTTCATCAGGAATTTGTTTGTTGTTGGACTTGAAGACATCTAGGTTGAAGTCGAGAGGGAAACAGGCAAGCAGAACAGAGTTCCACAGGCGTGCAGTTCTAAGAAAGAAACTTTGTTCATGGAATCTACGTTTTGATTTAGGCACAGATAAGGAGTGGGGAAAATTATTGACGGTGGTTTCAGCTAGTCGGGTGTTTTTTGAAAACGATTGGCGAGGGGGGACCAGAGAATGGAGCTCAGACGAGCACTTGCCATGGAAATAACGATAGAACAACGACAGGCTCACTACGTCTCTTCTGTGGGAAAGAGGTTGCAGGGTAGAGAAAAGGGCATCCCCCCACCAAGCCACGAAGTCTATTTTGTACTCTGTCAAGGCAGGATAGGCTGTTTTTAGCAGCTCCCGCCCAGATGTGGCAGCAGTACTCCATCTTTGGACGTACTTGGCTCTTATACAGATAGAGAATTGCATCATTAGTGAGATATCTTCTGGAGCGGTAGAAGGATCCCACCATTTTCCCAGCGACCTTGGCCACAGACTTAATGTATGTGTTCCATTTAAGATCAGGAGTAAAGGTCAAACCCAGAAGCTTATCAAAACATGGGGCCTCCCCTAGACAAGAGCCATCCATTTCAATTGATGCCAGATGGGGATCAGAGCGTTTATGATGTAGAGATAGGAGCTTGGTCTTAGATGCATTAAAGGTAACCAGCCACCTCCTTCCCCACTGTACCATGCGCTCAAGATCAGAGGAGAGAGAATCAGAGAGAACATCATCATTTACAGCCTTTGATGTGTTGCCATAGATGGTCGTGTCACCAGCATAGATGTCAACGAAAGATTTTAGTATGTGTTTTGGGAGATCATTGATGTAGATCAAGAAGAGAGTTGGACCCAGTATGAACCCCTGAGGGACTCCAGCATTAATACTATGGGCCTCTGATTTTTGCCCATCAACCACTACTCTTATGAGCCTATTTGAGAGAAATGATTTAATGATCGAGAAAACATTTCCAGTTATACCGTAGCTGGAAATCTTCTGTAGTAGGCCTTTATGCCAAACCTTATCGAAGGTCTTTGATATGTCGAGAGCAATTGCCCTAGAAATGAAGCCTTTGTCGAGAGATTCGCTAATCCTATGAGATATAACTGTTAGCACATCTGCTGTAGATCTAGCAGAATGGAAACCATATTGCGTGTCGCTAAGAAGGTTATTTCTGCTGAGGTGGTTGACTACTTCTCTATTTATTGTGGATTCCATCAACTTACTCATGACACACAGGAGACTTATTGGTCTGTACTGAGAGGGGGATGACTTATCACCTGAATTCTTAAATACAGGGCATACTGATGAGGTTTTCCAGGATGTTGGGAAGCACTTCTCCTTAAGGCAACGCTTAAACAGTTTGGTAAGTATGGGGGCAAGTTCTGGTTGTAATTTTTTAACACTATAATTGGAATACCGTCAGGACCAGTTGCTTTACTGGAGTCAAGGTTCTTGATTAGCTTGGCGACCTCACGCACAGATATTTGTATGTTCTGAGAAAATGTGGAACAGACAGACCGACTAAGAGAAATATAATATAGAACAGAACTGATATTATAGGCTGTTATTTACATTAAAGTAAATAGAATAAATATCACAGAAGAGCAAAATAAATGATAATTAAATATAAGTTTCTGACTAAGAACAAACTATGTGGAGCTCTTGGCTGATTAGTAGAATGGATCAAAAATAGATAAATAATTTTACATCTCCTAAAATTTTGATATAACATCGAATAGGCATGGCTAGTAGGTACTGATAATATTAATGTTGCAACATTTTTTGTCTTTCTATGATGGTATGGTTATAAAAAATTGGAAGGTGATAAGAACTGAGCTTTCAGATGGAACCACACTGCCATCAATCAATCAGAAACCAGAATCATTCCATAAAATATACCGAATCTCTTAAGAATTCCTGCACATTTTGTCTCCACACAATAAAAAAACTGTTCTTCACCTCAAGACTTCTCCAGATTGGCTACCTACCGGAGACTATTCTTCATCTTTGTCTAAAAGTGTTTACAAATAAAAGCTTCCCTGGATTGATACTGCCATTTTGTTTAGAACAGCATTTCTCTTCTGCAACTAAAATGGCTTACAATGCAAAAGTTAATAATTGTATTTACTTGAAATTTGTTTTGTTTTTCTATTTTTAAACTATGCCATTTTCCTTTGTTTGTTGTTCTAATTAAAAGGAGGAGCAAATAGCAAGTTCACAATAATCAATTTACTAATTACTAGCAAAAACATGCTACCTGTGGTCATGTAAGTTGGTTTGGCTGGGAAGATATGATGAAAGGAGGAGGTAATGCCTGGGAGGATAACATCATAATAGAGTATAGTACATTACCCTCCTCCCCAGCAAAAAATAGAAGGTAGACTTTATATATATAAAAAAATATCAAAATACAAATTATAAATGTATATTATACAATTTATTAGAAACAGATTAAGGTATTTGTGAGTATTTGCAGATTACTATATATACTATATTTTAAAATATTGTGTTGCACCACAAAATTAAATAAACATAAGCTGTTTTAATGTTAATATAGTTAGGATAGATGGAAAAAAGGTTCACATTTGTTCATTTAAAAGAGAAAAGACCAAAAGGAGAAGACAATAAGCAAAACAAAAATGAAAGTAAAAAGAAATCCTGGGCAACACCAGGTAGCTAAAAAAATAGTTTAATGCAACTAACATGAATTATAAAACTATAAAAAAAGGCATTTTATTTCATAGAAAAGGAACATTGACTATTTACATATTGAATCAGTAATGATGGATACATGTAATAATTGAATACAATATAGTTTTCAACAGTGTATGCTGGGAGAGTAAAAGGACATAATAATAATTGAGTAAGTTATCTTCCTACCACTTGTAAGTATGATTTGTTGGGGAGAGTTATTTAGCTTAGATAAAATGTATGAATTTAAGAATTTGAATTAAACTGATTGATAACTTGTGGAAAACATGTGACAGGCAGAATCATTTTGGATTTATGTGTGGTGTCTGTGTTTGTATTCCTATAATGTATTTTTGTAGAGGGGAAAAAATATCGCCTATTTTATTAATATAGAAATTAAATAATTATTTTTAATTTACTTACCTGAGTCAATACTGCAGTATGGTTTTCCCCACATGATATATATTTAAGTCTTTGATTTTTTAAAAATTTACAAAATGTGGGTATATTACGATCTAAAAATAAGAATATAAATTAGACATTGAAGAGCAGGTCAAATGAAATATAAATTATTATCTAAAAACAGTAAACATGCTGTATTTGTATCAAGAAAGTATTTCTTCGATATTGAATAAAAATAAAGAAATATCTGTATGATGTATGTACCCATGATGAAACGAAAATATCATATTCCAAAATTCACGTAAATTGATCAAATAGTTTTATTCTTACAAAGTAAATCAAATTTTATGAGTATCCTAGAAGTGACTGTCTCACTTGCTTTTTAAAAAAATTTAAAAAATCTCCAAAAAATAAGATGACTCAACAATAATTCTTAACTTAAGATTTATGTTGTGATGCCTATGAATTCCTATTAATTGCTTTAAAATTTTCTTTATAAAAATAAAACTTGTGATTTTTAGAATATGATATTTTTGTTTTGTCATCGGTATACACTTCATCCAGACATTTTTTTTAGTTTTGTTTTTTAATCTAAGGGGGAATTCCAAACAAAAACAAAAACTAATACATTCTTATTTACATATCATATCTATATTTTCATGCAATATCAAATATAAATTCTTTAGTAAAATTGACGTACATGGATTTTCTTTTTCATAAGAAATAAGGAGGGAGATATACATATTCACATATGCCACCAGATTCATCTTTTCATTGGATGCATTTGTTTCTGGACCTTTACAAATCACAATGTGGAAATATCAAAAACCTAATAGATCTTTGATAAATTCTTAACTATAAAATAGATCCTAAGTATAAAGTCACAAAGGTAGAGTAAAGATTGTTCTATCTGGAATAACAACATAATCTTCTATATAAAGAAAACAGTAAATTTATGTATGTTTAACCAATAAACTCTTAAACTATTGGTCACATAACACTGAAATTACAGAAAATAGTAATCATGCACCAAAGATGGTTTATAACAAGTAAAATCTTTGTTTGAATTGATAAATAATCCGTACAGAAATATGTCGACAAATTGAAATATAAAATGTTAATTTCAACTTGCCAACATATTTCTATTTGTTTAATGTATGCGCAAATTCAATCATTAGCTAGAAGTGGTTTAATTTTAAATATTTTTACCTGTCAGGTTAGCTCAAATGGGAGCGAACATGGCGGTAAATGTTTTAGTTTAAATTCTAGCTGATGGCACACTAGTCTTTTTTTTTTTAACTTTCAAAATCAGTACCATATATATATATATATATATATATATATATATATTTAATAGTATATTTGTCTGCATAAATCTGTATAAATTAAGATATATTTAAGCATATTTTATGACTTGTGATAGTATAAATAAAAATAAATAGAATAGTTATTTATGTTGAATATATTTTGAAAACACTAGGATGGTAATTATGTCAATAAGCAGGCCAGTTCCCTTAGGCAAAGAGATCCAGTGGCTAAATTGCTCCAGATAAGGTATGAAGCCACTTGGTTAAAAAAACAAACAAAAAAACCTCAAGATTCAAACGCAGAAAACAGCAATTTTGCTTAAAATTTGTAACGATTAGTAATGGTAGAAAGAAGTCTCTCCACACACACACACACACACACTAATTTGGTCCTTGGTGACACCAAGCATATGAATATTACAATATTTCTTTTTTACCATAGCCAAGTCAGAGTAGTATAGAATCTAATGATGTTGTAAACATGCACTACACAGTTGCATGTTTGTAATGCATGCAAATAAAAGACGTGTTTTAAGTGAGAAATATTTAGCCGAGAGAAAAAAAAACATACAGGAAATATCTGATTTTCGGTAGACCACCCAGAATTCAATTTGTTCACTTGAGAAAGTATCTCTTTAAACAAGGATTCATGCTGAGAAATGGAGACCTAGAAACAATGTTTCTCTGTTGTGGTTATGATCTGTTTGAGTTTTAACAAAATAGCATGAGATTTTTGATGTTCATAGATAGGGCTGGATATTATTTTCAAGTAGATATTTGGGTGTGGTCCCAGGAATGTCTTTATATATATATATATATATATATATATATATATATATATATATATATATATTCGAGCAAATTGTCCTCTAGGAATCTGCAAGTTAGTGAGACACTCAGAAAACCAAACTATCAGTTGAGGTTTGTGTGTCTCTTGAAGAAAGGTGTACCCTTCGATTGCGTATAGTTGGACTTGTGTTTTGATTTAGTCAGATTAAGAATTCTCATTTGCAAGTCTGTTATTCAGTAAAAGAAAACTAGTATTGTTGTAACCTCCAAGAAAAACTTTTGTTATTCGTTTTAAACTGGAGTTGTGATATTATTTTGAGGAAGTTAACTGAGGCCATATTGACAACAAGCGATGTCGGAATTGACCTAAGATTTTGAACCAGCATAATGAACAGAAGATTATGCACATTCTAAGTTTTAGTTGAACATACAGCAAATACAATCTCTATAATAGATTGAACTTTAATTCATCTTACAATAAAAAAAAAAATGAAAAATAAAATACTGAACAATAATTTTTATATCAAATTGGAAATAAATAGTTGACAAAATATACAAACCTAATTCATCATTCAAACCCAATTGTCCAAAACTGAAAAGAAAGAAAAAAAAATGAAATATTAATCAGATCAACTGTTAAATTATAAAAAGAAAAAAAATATTGATAAATTCTTACAATAAACACATGAATGGAGAACATCTTTAAAAA
Source organism: Euprymna scolopes (assembly GCF_053919585.1). NCBI lineage: Eukaryota > Metazoa > Mollusca > Cephalopoda > Sepiida > Sepiolidae > Euprymna > Euprymna scolopes. Next base: position 73,547,058 of record NC_136510.1, read on the forward strand.
TTGTTTTTTTTTCTCTAACACTGAAATATTCTATTATGACATATGAAAAGAGAAATGCTATGGATGACATTTTATTTTTTACTTAAAGGTTTCACAGGAGTTGAGAACATGCTGAACTGTTTTTTTTTTTTTACCTGTTCCGACCCCAACCAAAGAGGGCTCCAGATTTAGACACAACAAAACTATGGTACGCCCCTGCAGCAACTTGCGCCACAGGGATTCCGCGCAGACACTGTAAGAGCTGCGGTCTATCACAGAACTCGGTGTTACTTCCAACACCTAACTGACCATGGTTGTTGGCACCCCAGCACCATACATCTCCATCTGGCAAGAGATAAAATAAAGAGATAAAGCAGACAACACAATTTTAATAATGAATTTAGTTAACAACAACATAACAGTTATTTGACTTTTTACTTATAGCCCAGTGACTTAGAATGAATACTTTATGCCAAATGGTTTAATAGGATTAAATTTGTGCTCATTTTTGCATTAAATACTAATCCTTACTATGCATTGAACGGATACCATAACACTTAGTTTACTGTACCTTACCACAAAAGTTCATACAAAATTTCAGCCAAAGTAAGAGAAAAATATGACATAAATTATGGAAATATATACTCTACTCTCATCCGTGATCCCCTATATTCTTATTCATGGCATACTTGTTGACCTGGTTAATGGTAGATCTCTGGTGATTTCTATCAGAACATCTAATTTGGAGCACACTACAATAAAATAAGTTTTTTCAGGTTTCCATGGTAAAAGTGTTATAGTACCTATTTATATGCATCTCCATAAGGGTAGAGTTAGACACAAGGTCGGTTTTTAATGCAGGAGAAAATAAAATACAGCTCCTCCAAAAGGATTGATTGGATTAGAAAAAAAAAAGGCCTATCTAGAAGAATCTCTTTTGCTGAAAGCAGAAATGATGCAAGGTAATATCAGAACTGATACTGCACTTTACTCCTAGCCAAAAGGCATGTGACGATGCCTTTTACTTAAGTGAGTCATATCACCTTTGGTCATCCTGAGAGTCTTTTGGCACCACCACCATAGAGAGAGTAGGCCAGTGAACATGACAACATGATGTCATTTTCTGATCAACTTGTAGGTATAGAAAGCTTCTGGTTGAACCACATGACCATAAAAAATATTTTTCGTTGCCTTAGATTGTGCATGTTTTTTAGTCTCCTAAAGAGAAAAAACAATTCTCCATTTGGATAATTATAGATTTGTAATCATTATAATAATAATTGCACATTGGGATAATTTTAATCCACCAAAATATAACAGTAAGTGAACTTGTTTTTGAACTTTTATTTCTATCAAAGGAAGTCGAATATTTCATTTTATTTATTTTTTTAAACTGCAAAACAATTTTTGCATGAGAATATTTTTCAGCACCGGGCGTAATTTATTTCTTTGAAATATATTTTAAACTTAAAAGTTTTTGTTTGTTTTATAACATTTTATCTGTAAATAATTTACATGACTGAAATGGGAAATGCAATAGGAAATTTTCTATTCTCTCAAACACATTCACTTTATTCTTTAAATTCTTTATTCTCTCGAACACTTTATTCATATGAACAAAAATTCATCTTAAAAATTCATTAACTAATCAGTTTTAATTAAAGTTTTGATATGAACTAAAAAATAAAGAGTACATTAAATTTTAATTAAGATATTGTGTTTATCTTATAAATAAATATTGTTTGGTAATTGTGCTGTGTACTTACCGTGGTGAAATAATGTTATTTAGAAAGCCATTCTTAATAGGGAGAGGCTTTCTAACTATTCTGCACTTTCACCTAACAATTTGATGAAAAAAAAAAAAAAAAAAAAAAAAAAAAAGATACCATAAAAGTTAACTTAAAATCCTATCTACAATATAGCATGGTGCGTACACTGTACAAGCACCATTATCATCATCATCATTATTATTATTATCACTATTATTATTATTATTATTATTGTTATTATTATATTAACAATAATAAAAAAAAAGGTACTTCATGGGAAATGTGGACCCTGTGTAAACGGGTTTTAATTTAATGGTTTATCCCTAAAAAGCGCATACGCAAAAAGTTTTCATTGGTTTATTTAATCACCAAAACTTTTTTGAAGGTACTATTTGAGGCAAAAAAAAAAAGAAAAGAAAAAAGGCCAAAAGCATTATTTGAATACATATGAAAAATAAATGTAACAAAAAATAAAAATATAAAAATATTTAGTGTGGGAAATATAATAAAAATAAATTAAAATGAAATGAAAATAAAATAAAAACAAGTACGAAATAAAAGTATGAATCAGATTGAATTAAAGAAATAAAAAAAAAAATTTGAAAAATAAAATAAATGTTTACTATATTTTCTTAGCTTTTAACCCATGTTCACATTATAGTATGATTGTCTCTTAGTAGTTATGTGAACTTCATTTCCATATTCATGTATTGTGCACTGATATGAAAATGAAGACTAAAGAGGAGTATAGGATTCCTAACTATGTAATTGATGAAAATACGCTACACGTTTTGATGAAAAACATAGGGAAAAAATTAAGATAGAAAAACAGAAAACCAAAACTTTAAATGTAATTTCTGTATTAAAAGTAATTTATTTAAGTATTTTAACATATAATCTTGTGGGGGAAAATCCAGCTCCCCAATATGGGGCACTCTGGATAGGAACAAAAATAAAAATTGTCTCAGTCATGAAGGATTTCTCCTCCACTGGCAGAGGACAGAAAAGGTGAATTGTAGCATCAAAACAGATACTACACTATGATCTTGTCCCGAAGGCCAGGAATTGTTTGTGTTTTATGTTTGTTCCTTAAATTCATAATTCAGTTTTACCATTTTCAGATTGTATATTGCTTTAATATTACGTAATTTTACATAAATAATATTTATATCTTTTATTGAATAAAGTTCCGTTTCATTATTAATCGAATTGGGTTCTTTCTTTTTTTTTTTTTAACATGTTTTAATGAGCTTTTTAAAAATGCCATCATATAGTATCGACAGTAATAATTCAACAAATCTTACCTACATTGCCTGCAGGCATTTTTCAGTTAACAGGCCTTCTATATCTTAGTGGCCGTGCTTTTGGTATGCTTTATGAAATCTTAAGGCATTTGATATGCAGGTGTTTGTGATGGCAGTTTTCTTTAAGCATAACAGCACTCCATGGTTTTGGAGACTATCCTTGGCCAGCTGACTTGAAGGACTTTTTGCAATATCTTTCTTTGAAAAAGCATCAATGTTTTATCCTGCATGCTTCAATTTTTACAACTTTTCAATTCTTATAATTTTCAATTTTCAGGGGAGATAACTTTGAAACCATAGAGTTATTTCCCTTGATTTGCTGAACGAAACAACAGTCATTTAATCCTTGCTGACACCAAAATAATCCATATTAAAGAGATTTTTACCATAACCTGACATCAGATTACCTAAGGTTTAAGAGTGTATCTTTGGTATAGTTTACCAGAGAGACAATCATAATCAAAATGAAAATAGTAGACTGGATAATACAAAATTATCAATCCTTATCTCAAAAATACTGAATAATACAAATACTACAAATTCCCTGTCACGTCTCCATTTTTATTTTTATTTCATTTATCTCTACCAAAGAAATATTTAACTACACAAAAAAAAGGTAAACGTCCTCTAATTAATCAAATAACATTCCTGTTCACGAATCTTAAATTTAATAGGTATCACAAATTTAGTGTAAAATAAGTAAACATATATATTTCTTTGCTTCTTTCGCTTTTTCTTGAAAACTACTGCGCTGATCTGTCTGAAATATTGCATAGACTTCTGGTTTGATAAAGCGGAGCGAACTAAATATCCGTTCGATGCATGATTAGGGATCAGTATTTAATTGAAAAATAAGCACAAATTTAACCATATTCAACCATAAATTTGGCATAAAACACTCAAGTCAATGTGCTATAACTTTTGCCAATTTTTAACAGGTTAAAACATCTATTTCAACATTACTCAATTATTTTAGGTTATTATTTTGATAAAATTCAAATATAAACAAAATTTTATCTTTTCTCTTTACATATGTACAATTATTTTTGTTTCATTAATGGATTTTTTTCAGGCTACTTCAAGTTAGATTACTGTTTTTAATGATAAGCAATTTATTTTAATGTTGATGGGTTTTTTTTTTAACTTAATGTGTTTGATATTATATCTCTTTGCATATAAAAACAGTCCCATCTTAAAGAAAAACGTCTATTCATCAACATGGTGGGCTTAATGTAGTTTTTTTTTTAGTTGTTTTTCACAAAAATTCATTCAAACAAATAAAATGATCTCCCTATTATAAGATTGTGTTTCTGTCTATTTTTACATAATCCAAGTCTTTTTTTTTTTTTAATTAATCTATTATTAATAAAATATACTTTGATCACTACTGTGCTATGAATCATTAAGATTCAATGTGTTAGCTGTTGAAATGAATCTTATATGAACAATAAATCTCTGTATCATTTTTTTTTTTTTTTTTTTGAGACTAGGGTCATTTGCACAATGTTTAGCCTGGTTCAATCTAATAATCAACGTTAAGGATTTTTCATTTTTAGTTATACACAGTAAAATTTGACTTCTGAGACAATAGCACATAAGATGGCAAATGTTCTAATTTCCAACAAACTTTTAAAACTATCTTACGACGGTGGTTAATTAAGCTACAAAAAAGATTTAACATTATTGTTTAGGTTTTGCAAAGATCTATGTATTCACATAAGTTTTGTGAATATAACGAAAATTTCATTTTTGTTAGGTATACCTCTTTAAAAAAGCAAGAACGAGAAAGATGAAAAGCATTTACCATTCGTCAAAGCTATGCAATGGTAGAAACCACTACTTATTTGTATCACAGTGTGTAAGGCTAATTCTTTCACCAATCTAAAATAGAAATAAAAATATATTTAACAAAAACAATCCATAATATAAAGATATTTTTAAAAATAAAAAATACAAAATACTCTACACGCACACATAACAGCAGTAAATAGACACCCTTATTATCTCTATTATTATATAAAAGGAACTCTGTGTGTGTGTGTGTGTGTGTGTGTGTTCCCTATAGACTCTGAAATGATCGGGCAGATATTTTGTTAAATTTCTCAAAAAGGTACTTGATGTGTTGAAAGTTTTCTTACATAGATTTTGTATCGAAATATGTCCGTTAAGTGTCGAAAATCAATAATTGAAAAAATCTGATTAAAAGGAGGAAGTCCAATAGTTAAGATTTTTATACACTCTAACATCACAAGTGCATTTGAGAAGTTTTATCACCGCACAAGCAGACAGACGCAGCCTATAAAATCAACTGAAGATTCTTTTAATAAGACAGGGGCACGTTTGAAATGAATGTTTCTTTTTAAAGCACAATTAAACCATGATACTTTACTTTTGTACATTTAACTTTAATTCAAGTGATTATATTAAAATAATTTCTTAAGTCAACAGTTGGTTCTTTGATAAGACAGGGGCATGTTCAAAATGAATGTTTCTGCTGAGAGCACAACTTAACCATGATACTTGAATTTTGCATTTTAAACTAAGTGAAGCCATTATTTACAGATAATTTTATAAAATTAAACAGTAGATTCTCTACAGTGCAATATAGACTGCAATATATTGTGGACTAAGGCACCGAGGAGATGCATTTGAAGCTTCCTTTCAATACACCGTGGTGAATCCCAAACTAGAGCAGGCAATCAATCGATTTGATGAAAAAAATGTGATTTCACAGATTTCAATGACAATAAAAGTATGAGAAGGTGGAACATCTGTTGATCCTTAATCAAGACAATATCAGATCTCCCTGCTAGTCATTAATAATGAACACTATGGTCAGAGAATCTTGATGGACAGAGACAATATAATTTGGATTATTGTCGCTTGCTGAATTGAACTACTCAGTTAACAGTGAAAAGTAGAATCTCAAGGTTTGCAGCAATTTGACGCTGATTAAGACTACCCTCTTATCATCATATTTGGTTTAATATCCGCTTTGTATGCTGGATGATTTTTAGAACCCGACTTCCACACTAAGCTATCTCTTGCCAGGTCTATTATCTCTTTTCTTTTTTTTATCACTTCCTTTCATGTATTCCTTAGCCTTCCCCTGTGAACTCAACCTGATACCTCAACTGTTCTGCATCTACTAACCAAGGAACTCTCAGTCATTCTTTCAACATGGCCATGCCATCCAAGTTTACTTTTCTGCACACAATCCTTATAAAGCCAGATTTAATCTTTCTCTGAGGATATTCGAACTAAGCCTATATTTAAGATTCACATTAATCATCCATCATATTATCATTTCTCTACATACAACGCATATCCTCAATCATCCCTGGCCAGATTTCACCTCCATGCATTAACAGACTGCATATACATGCCTAATAAGATTCTTCCCATGCTAACCTATATGACTCTTTAGAAAAAAATTCTAATGCTTCCTTGGTTGGTGTCTTACTCAAATGGTGCTATATGATATGCTTATATCTGAAAAGCATAAAATATTAATATTTCAAACTTTTACTGCTGCTTTTGCTGCAATGGAAGCAGAAACTGTAAACATGTATGAATTAGTAGTTTTGCAAGGTGTCTAATTCTTTCATGTCTTGTGTATATATTTGTGTAATGAAAACCTTTAAAAAAAAAAAAAAAAAAAAAAAAGAAAAACAGGGGAGGGGAGTTACATGAGAGACTAAAAAAAAAAAACTAAAAAACACTCATCAAACTTATAAATAAAATATAAAGCCTGGGAGGGTGAATCTCCTAAAACTAAACAGAATCATACCGCAGTCCAACAGAGCAAAGTCAGAAGAAACTATAACATGACTATTAAACTGATTGTCAAGGACTTTTTTTTTTTACATAACCATCACCACTTATCAAGGCCCAGAGGCCACTCAAGGATAAGGTTAAAGAGTGTACAGTAGTCAAAAGACAATATAGTAATTGTTAGTCATGAAAATTCAGAGGTTGCAGGGAAGAGAAAAGGGTATCTTCAATTTGGTATTAACACATCTACTCCAGCTGTAAGGACTTAATTACTAGAAAGGAGAGTACTGCAAGCAATCACAATATGCTAGTCTTCAACAGCTTTGAATTTCAATCCATATCTCTGGAGATGAATGAAGTGATAAGATTTGCCATGTAGGACTTCCTAAACTGCTTTGGTCTGTTAATGAAGTATCACACCAAAAAACTTCATCGACTTGGCTTTATGAATGTCTCAATTGCCTGTATTGGTCAAAATGCATTGAGCCTTCTCTTGGTCTATCAAGAGCAGGCTCAATGCATTTCCGATGACATTCCCTAATGTTTGCATATTAGTTTTGAAAAAGAACATTTTATTAATTAGCTATTATATCATTTCGGAATTAAATTATCACTGGAGAGAGCTTCTATTTTCAATTTGATAAAATAGGCAATTAAAAGGGAAAATAACTCTTAAGCAATCTTTTTACTCATATCTGCTTCAGATATATATTTCCTCAAGTATGGATGATTCTTACAATAATTAGATGATTATCTTTATGGCTTGAATACCTCAAAACCATTTCTTCTAACACAAGTGTTCAGATATTGTTTTAGAAGGTCTTAAAAATTATGTAATTTACTCAAACACAGAATGTTTCTACATTTAGTAGCTTAATAGTTAACGAACACAAAAATACAAAAACAGACGAACATACGTCTCTAACATTAGTATAGATATATATTAGTGATGGGACGATTACAATATTTTTCCCCTGATTCCAATACAATTACCGATTCTGTTCTGAATTACAGATTTCGATTCTGATTCTTCATAAATCTCTAAATATTTAACTATAGGGTTGTTACCCCCCCCCCCCCCCGATTACCTTAAAAACACATGTTAAATGTGTAGATATTTTCCTAAAGGTGAAAATACACTTGTGGGGGATGATTTATTGATTTTAGTTTTACTGGTAGTTTAAAATCAATAAATATTTATTATTTTATCATTACCAGCAATGGAAGATTTTGATTTAAACAAAATCAAATGACAAAGACAAAAGAATAGTTTTTGTATCGGAAAATAGGCACAAATTTTTCCAATTCCGACATGTCGAAATGGTTTGATTTTCTGATTCCCATTAATCGTCCCAACACTAATATAACAAACAAATGAAAAATGTACATATTCCAAATTTCATGATGCTAACCATCCCACAATCATGCTGGCGCTCACAACTCCCGACAGCAACTGTTCCGCAGTACAAAATCATTCATTTAATTATTATATCAATCAATGAATCTATTCTGCCTTTTTTAACTCCTCAGAAATAGCAACTATTAATCCATTGAAAGAAAAAATGTATTTGGGCATGATTACAAAATCTGAAAATTGGGAGAGAAGTTGCAATTAACTTTTATTTTTTATTTTATTACGCCATTTTGAATTTAAAATTCGAAATGGCGTAATAAAAGATAAAATAATTAAATGAATGATTTTGCGCTATAAAACAGTTGCTGTCAAAAATTGTGAATGTCATGATTAAAGGAATAAATTGTAAGATGGTCAATATCATAAAATTTGAAATATAGACTGCTGTCATTTGTTTGTTTTATATATATGTGTTGGGACAATTAATGGGAATCAGAAAAATCAAACCATATATATATATATATATATATGTAATTAAAGTAGCAATACACATGGCCAATAAAACGCTTTGGATAATCACAGATTTCATAGGGGTTTCTGCTAAAATAGTCATATTTTAAAAACCAAAGCACTTTAAGTCTTCAAAATGCCACTGTTTTGTTCAGAAATGAATATACTTTCAAATGAATTAGTAAATAATAACATACATTATATATTTTTAGAGTTTTAAGCAAATAAAATGATAAAAATGTGAACATCATAAAACAGCATTTTCGGTAAGTTTTTGTAACGACCCCCCCCCCCCGATTCATAAACACTCGTACCGTGTTTCTGTTAAGAATTTTTTAATATCATTTTTAATAATTTTGAGTGTCCGAAATTCATTTGACCACTCGCTTTTTGTTGTGTTAAAAACAAGATTTCAAAATGACGTGTATGGAAAATTTTGAAAAAAATTTTCTTCAGACACTTACTATTAAATAAAACAATCTTTTTACTATGTTTATTCGTTAAAAAGATGATTGGACAGTGTTTTCTCTAGTGGTACGTAGCAATTTAAAAACATAATATCCGAAAAAATCGTTATGAATTTGAATCAAAACTTCTGTAGTATTAGTAAATAGCAGCAGCAGCGATAAGCATGGCGTAAACAGACGTTTTGTTTTTGTTTATTTTTTATTCCAGATCGATTTTTTTTAATTGAAAATCTGGTTATAAAAAAAATTTCTTACATGTTTAGTCCGAGCTATTTTGTTATCAACCATCCAAATATTTTTTAAAATTGGGTAGTATTAAATTTTAAAACAAGCGAAGATGTGAAATACGATTGTTTTGGTTCATGTGTACGAACGGTCACACTTCTAATTTTCGTCCTTTAAAAATTGTTTTCAGTGAATTATTATCAAATGGAAACTAATCTACCCGATTATTAAAAATAAAATAAAATAAATAATCAATATTACTATATATTAAGTATATACTTGTAGGAGGTGATCAGTTAAAAAATAAAAACGGTAGAAGAGATGAAATGTAATTAAAAATCAAAATAACATTAATTCAAATTTTTTAACAATTTGTCAGCTTTAGCAAAAACTTGTTTCTTTTTTTATATTTAAATAGGTGGGACAAAAATACTTGATATTTTTCCAAGCATCATGTTTTCTGTTAGAGGGACGTCACTTTTTTAAATAACATTTATTTTTGTCTGTTTGTCATAATTCTTGTAAAGTTTCATAACGGGTATCAAACACCCTCGTAAAAAAAAAAAAACTCACTTAATTCTAGGTCTAATCCTAGGTATGAGTGGCGAGCCTCCTCCTAAAACCTTTAGCCTTAACAATAATGCTAAGTACAAGTGGCAGACAAACTTCCTCTGTGAGCTTATATAAGCGTAAAAAAAAAAAAACATAAAAAACATTTAAAGAAACGTGCACATGATTAATCTCCCATAAAAAAATAAATTGGTCAACTGTCCTAAAACACTAGGATTGTTTTGAAATGGTGAATTATTTTACATTTATGTGAAACCAACTCTCACCCTAAATTCTAAAATTATTTTTGCTTTATTTCTATCGAATCTTCAAGATGTTCACATATAATTTTCCTTAGCCCTATCATTAACCCAAAGTCAGAGTGGCAACCTCTCTACCTTTTCATAATTGCACAAAGACCCTCTTACAATCACGTATAATCGCCTTTTAGAAAAAAAAACAAAACAAAAAAAACACCCAGGATTTATCTATCATAGGAAAAGGGGGGTGGTAACTGCTCTAAAACACTCAAATGGTTCAAAATGGGAAATCATTTTACAGTAAATTCTAAAATAACTTTTGTTTATCTTTTATTAAAGTTTTTCAAGTTGTTCACATGCAATTGTCTATAAAGGTAGAATCACATATTTTGGAGAGGTGGTCAGATGGCCTCCCCATAACAGAAGGTATTAATCTACAATAATACCAAAGAAATATTGCAAGATATTCATTTTTAACCAATCCTAGATTTCGATTTCAGTTTTTGGTACATAAAATGCATTACAATTTAACTTTGAATTTTCTAAGTTCTTTTATTTTAATGAATACATGGCATTTTTAAGCAATCGCAGCATATTTATGTGCATTTACTGCAGATTATTTGAAAACCATTCATTTCTGGAGATTTTCAGTAGTATATTCAGATTCCTTGCACAAAAATACACTTATATGGTAAATTTCATTGCTTAGTCTTGTGTTTTAACAAATGTGACATTTTTACTGAAAAAGTAGTGTAAAAAATGTGACAAAACGCATATGGTCTTAAAGAGGGGGAAAATATCCAAACATGCAAGGCATAAAACTATCATAACTTCCTTGATTTTAATTGGATTTTTAAAAAATTTAAAAAGATTCTTTCTTAGCTTATCAAGCTCTTTCTATATATACCAATATTGAAATATTTTAAGCCATTTAAATTTTTTCATGTGTATTGCTAATTAAAGTGACACCATGTTTAAATACTGCTACTTGCCGGAACAAAGTTAAGATTTGGGCCTAGTTAGTACTCAGGTGGGTAACAGTTTGAGAATACCAAATACTGTAATTGTGTGTGGAAGTTGCTGTAAAGTAAATTTCTCTACCCTCATTTTGCAACCTACGAGTGAAATTTTGGGGTAAAATGAACTAAAGCATTGATCAGCAACTAATATGAAGGAAAACTGCATTGCTTCTGGTTGTCCTGGAATTTTCTTTGCCAATGGAATTCATGAATGTCAAGTGATAAATGCATTTTGGATAATGCAACATCTGCTACACTCCGAACTCCTAATCATGTGGCGACTCTTACAAATGATATCCATTTTCTATCAAGAAAGAGGCCAAAAAAAAAAAAAAAAAAGAAATGCATATTTTGTGTGTGTCTGAGGTGAGGGCTTAATAAAATGATGCTAGAATTTCAGATAAAATGGCTTAGATAAAAACAATTACAAACAGCAAACAAGAAATGTATCAATCAGATATAGGGGGTGTAAGAGTCACTCACTTGGGAATTCGCCACCATTCATCGTCATCAACTGCAGCCCTCCCTAGCTGCCCACGGCTGTTTTCCCCCCAGCTGTATACCTCACCCCCACGGTGCAAGACTAAACTGTGGGACATACCAACAGCCACTCGGCTTACATGTAGATTGTCCAAGGCTGAAATACGGACTGAAAAAGAAAAAAGGTATAAAGATTCATGAGTATTTTTTTTTCTAAATTTTTAAAAAATTTTAATCTAAACAATCTAATAAATTGAAAAAAAAAATCAAATATTTAAAATAAAAAAATATTAGAAGCTTACCCAATCCCAGAACAGGTAAAATTAATTTTGCAAAAAGAACAATTTTCTATCACTTTCATGCCCTCTTACAGAGACTAAAATCAAAATATGATACTAAACCTTGTCTCTAGACTCCTTAGTTTAATATTCATCAAAATCTATTACATAGAAATTTGTTAAACTTTGAGAATTTAACTTAAGGAATTTTAAGAAATTGAAATTCTGATAATGTGATCAAATTCACTGCAAATCCGATATATTTGAATTTTCAAATGGCAGGTTTTGCCCATATTATATTTCTCAAAAGCCCTTTAAAATACTCCAAAGAAATTGAAATTTAAGAGAATATTTATTAATTGATATTGAATATCTATTGTTAAAATTTCACAAAAGATGGAGGTATCTGAATTTTAACGAAGAGTTTCCACTTCTCTTAGTCCCATTTGAATAAAACTAATTATTTACACACCCTTTACACCTAGCATTTGTATTCACAGATTCATAATGATCGGTTAATTAATTTAGGAATGAATTCTGTTCATACAAATATATAAACATGTACACATATTTAACTTTACAAATTTGGATAGCGTAAAATTCAACATTTATAGTAACTCCATCTTTTTTCTGATACTTAACTAATATTTTTTGTTATCAAATGGGTTTTGATATAAGAATCTGTTTTGAAAAATTTAGTCAATAGATTAAGTATGGGATAATTCAAAATAAATGATACCAAAAAGAACAAATTTCAAAATTTTCTATTATTTATTTTGTTTTTGTGAAATTCTACTGAAAAACCCAAGATCCTATTTATTTTGTTATGCAATCAATAAAAGGTCATCATTATTCACTGCAGAATAAGGAATAAAATGTTTTAAGCAAAAACTCAAATTAAATATGTATTTTGACAATTTTATTAAAAAAAAGGGGGGAAAGCAGATAAACAGGGGAAATATTTCTTTTTTAACAAAAAATTTCACCTCTAGTCAAAACTTTGAACTTTAGGATGTTAAAAATGACTAATTCTATATTTAGCAATTGAATCAAACTGCTTAGCACTGCTAAGGATCTGTTCAATGAGCTAACTTTGAGATAAAGTAATCCATAACAGCTTCAAATTAAAGTTTCTTAATCAATTTTAGCATTGAACTGTAGGCTCTAGAAAAGAAAAATAATTACCATTTTTCCTAGAAACAATTTTAATCATCTTGAATCATTTAAAACAAAACATTTTAAAATTCAATTCATACATCAAAAGTTTTTTTAAAAACACTATTTGGATTTAATTCAATTTAAAAAGTATGTTTTTAAGAATCATAACAGGTTTCTTTTAAATTAATAAATTGAATGTGTATACTCTTTTAAAAATATAAATTAGATAGAACTGCTCTGTCCTTTTGACCTTCACCTTACTTTGTTCTGTCCTTTTGCAGAATAGAAATATTTAGGCAGGACTGATGTTTTTTGCATAAAATATGACAAGAGAGTGTAAAATATTGAAAATTCATGCACTTTGGTTGATTTGCAAAAAGATGTACTTTTTTAGTTATGTAAAGTACATTAAATTCTATGAAAAGTGAAGCCATTTGTATTTTGTAAGTCACTGGTTGATAATAAAAATTGCTTTTTCAGAAACAATGAATGGAATTGTGACTCTTCTGCAAAAGATTCACCATGCTTAATAAAATAGAAGGTAGTCACGGGCACAATCTGTCAGGAGTTATTTTGAGGATCTGAGCAGGCTCTGAGTTAAGGGTTAGAGGTGAAAAACACAGAAAATGGAACTGCTGGCCAACAAGGAGTTTTTTTTTTTTTTTGTTTACTTAATGGCATTCTTGTATTTGTTTTTTGTTTCTTCTGAAAAGAAAATGGCAAATAAGTATGTTTAATGCGTAGTTTGGGATGAAAGAGTTGATCTGCAATGTATGCCTGTACAGAAAAAAATATAATTCAACTTATATTTGCTCTCCCACGTAAGTAAAATGCTAGTACTAGTTTAGGAGAAAAATATTTAATCTCTCATCTTGAAATCAAAGATGAGAAAATAATGCAACGACCATATATACACAGCCACACATGCATCTATGAAGAGAGTCATACTTCCAACTAGGAGTGTACCAATTAATTGGCAGATAATCTGTAATCGGCCTAATCGGTAAAATTACCGGTTAATCGGCCAATTAATTACTTTTCTCTTTCCTATTAAATTTAAATCATTTCATCACTACCAAGAGACTTATCAGATAGCATTAACACATTAACATAGTAACTGCCAACTTAACATTTAATTTATCGTCTGGCCACTATTGTCTTTTTGCTTTTATTAAATAAAATTACAAAACACAAAGTACAATTTCCAATTCTTAAATGAAACTAATTAAACAATTAGATAAGAAAAAACGAAATTACAAACCAACTACAAAGTACAAATTGTAATTCTTTAAGTTAATAACTATAAGCTGATGTTCTCCACATGTTGCTACTCTACTTCCTCTTCTGTTCTTTCTGCCGGTCTTCTCTGCTCTCATAGTCTCCTCAGTATTTAAAGTTAAATACTTTTAAGTTGTAATGTAGAAACATTACCACCTGTACTGAAGAGCCTCTCACCCTCCATAGATGAACATGGTGTGCTTAAATATTTTGAAGCCAGTTTACTTGGCAGTTGTAAAATCTCCTGTGTCTTCTTCCACCATTGAAATGATCATTTCTTGCAAGTAGTGATAAAGCTACATAATGATCAAGTTTTTTTGTGCACTTAAGCATAGGGGAATAATTCCTTTTGAGTTTAGATTGTGATTCTTGTAATTTTGTTGTAGTTGCAGTCTACAGTTTTAACGCAACTTCAACCTGCTCTAAGTTTTGATTTGTTACTGTAGGCTTATTTGTAGCTAATTCATCAAAAAGGTATGCAAGAGATAGTTTTGATTTCACTTTGATCTTCTTGACCCTCAACAAAGCTTGAAGTGTATCCTGCTGATTTTGCTTCATTATCATCAGTAGAAAGTAGGAGATCTAGAATCCAGTGTTTTCCATGTCATTCTTTTGAAATTTAAATTTGAATCTTGGATCTAGGAAAGTAGACATAAAATTTTATCATTTAAATAGGATGAAAATCTCGTTTCCATTGATTCATTGAATTGTTCAACAGTGGTAAGGATTCCACTAAAGTCAGAAATATCAGAATTAGATTTGACAACTTTTGAAAGAAATAACCTTAAAGCTAAAATTATAGGTATTATCATTGATATGGTTAATGTTCTGTGACTTGCTTCTTTGGTGATTTCTTCAAATGAACTGGACAATTTTTTAGAACAAGTCCCCATTGGTTAGTTGTTAAGGTAGGAATCTTATAGCACCCCAAATTCTCGTTGGAAAAAAAAATAAAAATTAAAAAATTTTTTAAAATGAACAAATCTTGTATTAAAAAATTCCAGTCCGTGTGAATTATTTTGCTTCACATATATGCCATGAAAAAGTCCTTTCTGATTAATGTTTACCAGTTATAAAATATTCTGTTATTCTAAAAAACAGCCAACTTCTTTTGTTTATTTTAAAACTGGTAAACGTAAGCTGAATCAGAAGGGACTTTTTCTAGGCATTTAACGTAAAGCAGAACAGTCCGCACAAACTGGAAATAAATCAGTTGTAAACAATTACAGTGTAAACTTTAACAAAGCCAATACAAAAATAAAATAAAGATGTTAAAACAATAATAAAAAAAAACAATAGTACTTATGCAGAGAACTTTTTGGAAACTCATTTCTTCACACTAGAGGGTTTTTTGGGGTTTTTTTTTTAACTAGTCTGTACTTTCACCTAACAATTTAATAAATACAAAGCAAATGATTTATGCCACAGGCATTGCAGTAGGACAACTGAAGTTTTTTCTCTGTATGTGTCTGACTGAGGAAGGGATTGAGGGAACCATCTCAAACGGATGAATGTGATCAATGCCAAGCGAAGAATTCAACAAATTTGCAAATACCAATTGTATAAAGAACTATCGTTGATAACATGCAGTTCTTACTTTTATTAAAATTAAATTGATGTTGAACTTGTGCGTTTACTTAACTACATCGCCATAATAAACTAAGTAAAAAAACACTTCATAAAATTATTACACTTTCTTGAGGATACTGTTTAAGAAGTACTTGAGGTAAAGAGCTGACATTTATAGCATTCTACAATATGTATTGATTAGGCATTCAATGTTCAAAATCTGTATTTTTTAATAGTTTTTGTGATATGATTTTCAAATAATTATGTTTGATACTTTATTTCCACCACCAAAATTGAGCATATCAGCATTTTTATTGACTTATAATGACGTAAGTTGCAGCTGGAATTGTTTTTAAAAAAAATAAACATAATAATCATTATGTATAAAATGTTCATATTTACTGTCATTTAATTCAGTTTTATTTGATACTTTAAAAATACATCATTTACAGTTATGCAAAAGTACATCATTTACAATTTTGCTACTGTAAATGATGTAATGTTCACATTTCACACCTCACAAATGAAGGCCGAAATTGAATTAGAAATAATTGTACTTTTACTTCCTATTGTGTTCTTATATTTAGGAGTGATGAAAGCATCTTTTGTGACATTTTACTGGTTACTTTTTTGTCAATTGGTTTCAAAGTTGCCATGTTTAATTTACACATGTCCATGCTTTTTCACCCTCAGCAGGGTAGTGTATACTGCTGATTTTGCTTCAGTGAAAAGTAGATGTAGAATCTCATTCTAAATGTTTTCTGTGCCAATTTTTTTAAATTAATATTTGAGTCATCGATCTAGGAAAGTAGACATACACAAGTTTTTTTATCATTTAGATAGAATGAACATCTTGTTTCCATTGATAACCTGAATTGTTCAACAATGGTAAGAAGGATTCCACTAAAGTCAGAAATACTAGAATTAGATTGAACAGCTTTTGACAGAAATAACCTCACAGCTAAAATTGTAGGTATTATCATTGATATGGTTGATGGTCTGTGACTTGCTTCTTTGATTTCTTCAAGTGGATTGAGGAACTGGATATTTTTTCAAACAAGTCTCCATTAGTAAGTTGTTAAAGTAGGAATCTTAACAGCTCACATTACAAGAGCTTTTCATTGTTCTTAATTTATTTTCAGCATAAAATATGTTGAATCCACCATGTTGTCACATCTTGAATGAGTTTGTTTTTCCAAATTAAGCTGATCCTGTATTTCAGTTAATTTGTTAATTGCTAATAGAAAGCGATTAAAGTGAGAGACTGTATTTCTGTTAGATGATGAAATGGTTGTCTTTACAGCCTGAATCACAATGTATGATAGTTATTCTAAATCACATTTCCTGACACCAGCAAACATATTTGCTTCTGAATCCTGAAAAACTAAGAAAACTTAATTGAAGATTTTATACTCATCCAGAACATTGTGCAAATCTTCACTTATGCGTGCACCAAGGAATGGAATAACATTAAGCACAGCTATACACTGTTCAAAGTCATTTGAAAGCCAATGATCTGTCAAACTGAGAAAGGGAGTATTATCTGTTGTAGCTGTCCAAATGGCTGTAATCCATGAAATGCTAATTTCAGCAAGAGACTATTGAATTTTTGTTGTACTTTTGTAAATATATCTAAAATTATTTTGCAGTGAAGCACTTTTTTGATGGAATAGTGCAATTTGAACAAACTTTTGTAATAAGCATATTAAATCCAATGTCAAATGTAACAGAATATGGTTGAATATCAACAGCAATCATTTTTCTTATCAGATAATGGATCTCTTGTGACCTGTGGTCATTAATATTCCAAACTTTCTTTTTGACTAATATTAATTCTTTAGTAGTTTGGTGTTTCACTGGAGGCTCGTAGTTGCTACTTGTTCCTAGAATGTCTGTCCCTGAATATTCATTGTGCTTCCTTTTCTTATCTGAAACTTTTACTTCTTTTGAATGAATATTTCTAATACGGTTTAATATATTGTCGGAAAAGATTTTGCCAATTTGCCACCTTTTGATGTGATGGTTTGACATAACTTGCAGGCAGCTGTATTCTTATTCTTGGGATTGACATCAAGTAGAAGTATTTCTTCCAGCAGAAACTGGTTGCCATAATGTTTAAAGGTTGTAAATATTTAGTTAATTTTTTACATATTTAAATTACTTATGTCTGATATCTAATTAATGATTTATCTTAAAATATACATTATCTAAATTAGAAAAATAAAAATATGTAATGGTAGCAAGAGTCCAAAAATGAGGAACAAGATTATGACTGATGAAGAATGCTTTATTTTCAGTTTTCACATCGTTGCAATTTACTGTACAATTCCTCAACATAAAAACAAAAAGATGAAGTAATAATTTTCTTTAACAGTGATTTAAAGTACAAAATAATGTTAATTCAATAGGAACAGAAAGGAGGGAAATTTTCCATATGCTTACATCTATTTGCCTCAAATTCAGTGCAGTTGTAAAATCTACAAGTTAACAGTGCGTCATGCATGTTATTTGATAATATGGTGTAGACGATGCTTATTGCTTTGATAAATTTTCACTGGCAAGTAAAAGAGGGAGTTAATTTGTCTTCGTTTACAATATAAATTAATTAATATTAGCATAATTTATGACAACAAAATCTGCTGATAAATCTGCATTAGAAAACCTATTAATTGGTAATCGGCTAGTCGGTACATTTCTACTTCCAACAGACATATATAAATGAAGATACTCATCTTCAAACTTTGAACTTTGCCAGCAATCATCTCAACAACATAACCAAACTTTTCATCTTGATTAAAGAAATATCAATTGGCACCTATATTATATAAAAGTACTCGTCCGAGTTGATTTTAATTCCCATTCACATCAAGATAGTATTTCTCACACACGTTTTGATCTTGTAAACTTGCTTTGCTCTCAAAACCTGCACTTTATCCTAACACTAGAATATGGTTTCTTTTTGTCTTCGATATTTTGAATTTATGTTGTGTCTAAAAATCATATTTACCTAAAACTAACATCCTTTTTTCTTGGTATTACCTTGTTTTTTCTTTATTTTACTTATTTTATTATTATATCCATTCGATACATCAGATGGAGACCTGTACAGAGCTACATTCTTGCCACAAGTAATTACCAGTTCTAATTATGATCCCTGACTACATCATGACTAGCAGTTAAGTTTGCCTCTAACCCAAGTGTATCCATCAATTCAAAGGGAAAGGTTTCCCACCAGCAGGATAGGAATACCAGATCTGCAAAAGTGCTTCGCTAACACTATCAAGGACACTCTCAAAGATTACCCTGTTAGTAGTGGTTAAGATTGAGAGATGGCGTTCATCCATTATGCCATGTATAACACCACAATAAACATGTTTGGCAAGAAACCAGAAGCCTTTTTAACTTTGCCCACTTCTGAACTGTGATCAAAGTGCAGAAGATACTCATACGCAAGATACTCTTCGCTGATGATGCAACACTGAAACATTGCAACACTTATTGGTCACTTCATGCATACATGCAGAAAGTTTAGCATGACCATCAACCTAAAAAAAAAAAAGAAAAAAAAGAAACATTCTCAACCAAGATGTAAGCAGTATCCCAAACATCATCACTAGAAGCTACACCCTTGAAGTTGCCAAAGACTTCATACACCTCAGTTTCACTATCTCCAAAAACCTATCCTTGGATGCTGAACTCTGCAAATGTACCAACAAGGCAGCAACATCTACGGCTCACTTAACAAAGGAAGTCTTAAATAAGATGCTGACCACAAACACCAAGATGGTGTTCTGGGCTTGTGTGCTCAGCATACTGCATTACAGCAATGAATCATGGACTATTGCCAAAAGAATAGTCTCAAACCCCAGAAGAATCCTACACATCACCTGGCAAAACCATGTCTCAAATAAGACAGCCCTTAATCCAATGCATATTCCAAGTCTGTTCACTCTGCTCACCCAACGTTGATTCTTGTGGCTTAGATATGCTAAGTGAATAAACACAGATAATTTATTACCACCAGCTCCAAAACAGCAGAAAAACCTGTTCTACATTATAAGGACGTCCGCAAGCAAGACATGAGGGCAGGTGGCATGAACTCAGCAGGCTGGGAGATCATGGCTGAAGACAGTCACCACTGGAGAAATGCTGTGAAGACATGCTCCAAGAGGTGTGAAGACATGAGAAACCAGCAGTGGGGGGGGGGTGAAAAGAAAGCACAGACACCTACATCTGTGGCAACTACAATAGAGTCGTCAATTCCAGATAGTGCTGCAGTCACAGTAGATGCTGCAATTCGGCAACAAACTGATCTGAGGTGCAAAGTTCATTGTTTTTTGAGAAAGGTGGATGGCAACAGCAAATCTTGTTTATTCTACCTTGCTTATTGCTATATTTTATTAATATTCACATTCAATAAAATACATTTAAAAACTCTCGTGTGTCACTGTTGTTCTTTTAGCATGTTGTGTTTATTGATATCTTCTCTGAAATTCAAAGCAAAGTTCAGATACCCTCAACCTTTTTTAAACCTCTTTGTTATCCCATTTTAATCTAAGAAATTATTTGTTTATATTTGACATGTTCCTCTATTTAACACACCATAGACTATCTGTAACAAAAAAAAAAAAAAAAAATGTGTGTGTATGTATATATATATTTATATATATGCCATCATTATTCCCCATCGCCTCCACTGAGTAGGGTATTTCCACAGAATGGATCCATTCAGGCTGCCTATGATAATGTTCTGTGATAAGCTTCCCAAGGAGCTCTGAAAATGCGTTTGAAGACTAATTTGAATGCACATTGGTTTTAACCTACATAGACCCATGCTCATGGGAAAAATCTGCCAGGGACCAGAACATGTGAAAGAGATCAAGGCATCATACACTTTTAGGAGGAGGAGGAGGAGAGGAAAAATGAAGAGGCAAGGTGGAGAAGAAGAGAGTGAAGTGAACAACCTCATCCTATCCTGTATCCTTCCTTCTGAACACTATCCACAACTCTTCCACCATAGATTAGGCTTTTGAAGCCATATCATTCATGGTCATTAATAAAGACGAGACAAACAACAGAACCTAATATTTTGGACACTAGTGGGAGAAACGATATATATATATATATATATATATATATATAGCTTAATGTAAAAGGAAAAGAGAAAGTTTAATTCCACAAAGGAGACTTATCCGGATAATGCCAAGCACCTTCTCTACTCTTCTGATGATGAGAAGCATTAGGCTTCGAAATGCCTTGGCATAAAGAGTCCATTCTATTCCCCAAATTTTGCCTGTATTCCATTATTAAATAAATGATCCATTCTATATCTACCAATATATAGTTTTGTGTCTTCATTTCATACTCTTGTTGTCCTATATATATATATATATATATATATGAAATGATAAAAATTATTTCAGTTAATTATAATACAAGACAGAAATAAAGCAACAGAAGCAACTGTTCCAATCATGCAATCATTATCAAAATTATTGGCACATTTCAACAAAATAATTTTGTATTATAATTAACACTTTTAACATGATTGAAAAAGATTTTTTTTAAATAAAATAGCCCACCACCCCAACAAAAAATAAATAAAAAAGTAAAGTGTAGGTTATTGGCTACTTTTTATTATTTTACTTAAGCATAATGCTTATTCTATAAAGAAATTTTTACTCTTTTTCTCAAAATACTTTGCACATTTTTTTCTGACAAAAACTTTGGATCTATAATTTACTTTATTTCTTTTGCGTCCTGTGTTTATGCGTCTGTAAAAAACAAAAAAACAATTCAAATAAAAGAAAAAAGTATACCTGATAAATAATAAAAGCTAGAAAGAGAAATGTCTTCCAATTGTGGATAATTACTATTAAACCTCCAACGGACAAGAGAATGAAAGCCTTTTGTCTATTCTAGGAGAAAATGTCTGCATTCATTTATTCTGCCTTTAATATAAGGTTGGACAATTCTATGACTAACAAACCATGATAGACTTTTTATCCAAGATATAAGGCCATTTAAGTGCATTACAAACTCTTTTCTGACTAGATATCTGTGTAAAACAAGTTTTATTTTTGATTAGCTACAAAATAGAAACCTAGATAGAAAAAAAAACTCTTCCCATGGGTAGGATGTAATATAATTCCCTAACAAATGCACTTTAGCAAGTTCGAAACATAGTAACACAATAAATAATTGTTAATCTATATAATTATAAAACATAGTAACACAATAAATAATTGTTAATCTATATAATTATAAAACATAGTAACCCAATAAATAATTGTTAATCTATATAATTATAAAACATAGTAACACAATAAATAATTGTTAATCTATATAATCATAAAACATAGTAACACAATAAATAATTGTTAATCTATATAATCATAAAACATAGTAACACAATAAATAATTGTTAATCTATATAATCATAAAACATAGTAACACAATAAATAATTGTTAATCTATATAATTATAAAACATAGTAACCCAATAAATAATTGTTAATCTATATAATTATAAAACATAGTAACCCAATAAATAATTGTTAATCTATATAATTATAAAACATAGTAACACAATAAATAATTGTTAATCTATATAATTATAAAACATAGTAACACAATAAATAATTGTTAATCTATATAATTATAAAACATAGTAACACAATAAATAATTGTTAATCTATATAATTATAAAACATAGTAACACAATAAATAATTGTTAATCTATATAATCATAAAACATAGTAACACAATAAATAATTGTTAATCTATATAATCATAAAACATAGTAACACAATAAATAATTGTTAATCTATATAATTATAAAACATAGTAACACAATAAATAATTGTTAATCTATATAATTATAAAACATAGTAACCCAATAAATAATTGTTAATCTATATAATTATAAAACATAGTAACCCAATAAATAATTGTTAATCTATATAATTATAAAACATAGTAACACAATAAATAATTGTTAATCTATATAATCATAAAACATAGTAACACAATAAATAATTGTTAATCTATATAATTATAAAACATAGTAACACAATAAATAATTGTTAATCTATATAATTATAAAACATAGTAACACAATAAATAATTGTTAATCTATATAATTATAAAACATAGTAACACAATAAATAATTGTTAATCTATATAATTATAAAACATAGTAACACAATAAATAATTGTTAATCTATATAATTATAAAACGTAGTAACACAATAAATAATTGTTAATCTATATAATTATAAAACGTAGTAACCCAATAAATAATTGTTAATCTATATAATTATAAAACGTAGTAACACAATAAATAATTGTTAATCTATATAATTATAAAACGTAGTAACACAATAAATAATTGTTAATCTATATAATTATAAAACGTAGTAACCCAATAAATAATTGTTAATCTATATAATTGTTAATCTATATAATTATAAAACATAGTAACACAATAAATAATTGTTAATCTATATAATCATAAAACATAGTAACACAATAAATAATTGTTAATCTATATAATCATAAAACATAGTAACACAATAAATAATTGTTAATCTATATAATTATAAAACATAGTAACACAATAAATAATTGTTAATCTATATAATCATAAAACATAGTAACACAATAAATAATTGTTAATCTATATAATTATAAAACTCTGGACCGTTCAGGCATCCTTGCTTACTTGCATTTTATCCTCACCATTTGTTAAAAAGGAAGAACAGGTGAATTATACCTATGAGCATGGCTCAAAGGCCAAGGAATGAAGGTAGAAAGTTGTAGATTTTGGTTTTGATTCTAGCTGATGGCATCCAAGGCAAATATATATGTTTTTAGTTTTGATCTCACTACTATATATTAGGTTCAATAAAAATACTCGATCGAGAATTGTCTATAATAATAAATATGTAATCTGCATGAATTAAAATATCATATTTAAGCGTATCTTACCCTTAGGCAAACCCTGGGCAGCCTGCTAGTTTCATATGTAAGGTTGAGAAGTTAGAGCAAATTCATTGCTTTAGGAGTTGATGTTCAACATGTTCTTGTTAGATCACCAAAATTAAGCAACATTGAGCCTGGTCAGTACCAGATGAGTGACCATTTGGGAATACTAAGTGTGCTGTTTGGAAGAGAGCGTTGACACCTCCCCCGCAAGAATTGAAAAAATCTAATGTCATAATCTCTCTTGACCAAGACACGTAAACGATTGGGGACTACTAGTGAATTTGATATTTCCATGAAACTGCCTCTTTGGAGAAAGCCAGTTCACCCAATCTAGGGTGAGTGCTTCTCCAAGCACAGTACAGTAATCCCTGCTCATCATTTACATCCACAAACTTTCCAATATCTTTCGTTTGACGGCGCCAAGTTCTTATTAGGCAGTAGATGCCACGCTCATCATCACACATTTGCAGGGTTTAATAAAATAAATTAGAATAAATAACAAAAAAAAAATTTTCATTTTCCAAATAGAATATAATGATGTTGGCACATTGGTTCTCATTAGATCACCAAAGTTAAGTAACGTTGAGTTTGGTTAGTACAAAATGGGTGACTATTTAGGAATACCAGGCACTGTATGTAGGAGAATATCGACATCTCCCTGAAAGAACTGGAAAAAAAAAAAAAAAAAAAAAAAAAGAATAGACAGATGATACAAGTGACTGGAAGCCGCTTGTGAAT
Organism: Euprymna scolopes; assembly: GCF_053919585.1. Classification (NCBI taxonomy): domain Eukaryota; kingdom Metazoa; phylum Mollusca; class Cephalopoda; order Sepiida; family Sepiolidae; genus Euprymna; species Euprymna scolopes. Next base: position 73,571,754 of record NC_136510.1, read on the forward strand.
TTCATATTCCCATGAGACTTCCTCCTTCAGAGGAAGGCAGTGTTACGTATCGGTTTTATTTTTGAAGTACCAAATATGAGAGTATGTTATGTTGTTATTTGAAGGGATGACGTATATTGTTGTTGTTCATGTTAGTAAGAGTCTTAGTGTGTTCATGTGTGTGATCATGTTGTGGGATGCTAGATATATATATTCAATGTGATTGTTCATATTGTTGAGAGATGGAGACATTAGTGAGATATAGAGACAGAGTACATATAAAGAGAGACAGTTCTTATATATAACTAGACAGACAGGTAGTGTACATTTTACTACAAGAGCACCAACCCTGTCATTCAACTAGAAGAGATTTTTGAATATCTTGATAGATAGACCGAGAGTACGTTTGACAGTTGTACATATAATATAAACACAGAAAGACAGCAGTTATAAAAAAACATGATGATCATTTATTCTTCGACCGGTCGGAAAGGATTCTGTATTTCAGGGATTCAAAGTTGCTACATGGTTATTTCTAAACCCTCTCACTTCCAAGAGGGTGCCTTGACTAACCGAGAATCGGTCTGAACCTCTCTACTTCTCTGATCTCACTCCCTTCTCTGGCTTCTTCTAACTGACTAATTCTGACTTCTCCAACTAAATTCATAACTCATGACGTCACTGCATGACCAAGCACATGCATATGAAACACATGGCACGACATGCCTCCGTGTTTAAGCATGCATTGTTATTCACATGTTTCTTACAAAGCCGGCCCTCTAACCTAATTTTTGTAACCCACTTTACAAATAACATTTTCCATTGTCCGTTTTTAAATTCCTTATTTTAATTTTCATTTTTATAATAGAAACAAAATTCATCATTGCATTCCTTTTTCAATAGATATCTAACTAGTTTGTGTGAGCTAAACAACGACAATTCCACATTTCTTATTTCAATAACATTCTGTATTTATTTTAACTTATGATTGGAATTCTCAATTCCAAGTCTAGCTTCGCAAGTTCGAATCCTTGACTATCCTATTTCATATTTACATTTAACTAATTCCCTATTTTTTTACTTACATGAAAAGGGGACAGCCCTTATCATGTAACAGCAGTTCAACCTACCTAGGGTGAGTATGGATACAGTTTATTAGTTGGAGTCCGTAAAAATTAACCAATTCCAAATAAAAAGTAACACATGACAGATGTCTGAAACAAATATATAAATAAAATTGTTATTTCTTATGTATTTTTATTTCTCAGTTTTTACACGACTTTCTTTTATTATTAAACTAGCCTGGGTGCCCAGCGTTGCCCGGGTGTTTGAAGGTATGTGTTGAGTCCCCCCCCCCAAAAAAAAATGTGATGTCTTTGCCGTTGCGTCCATCGCCAAACCGGAAGTGGCAAAGGTTCGAATTAAGGCTAATCTATCGAAAAGTGTTGACGATTTTTGAAAACATCAGCGAAAAAAACGACCCCTCCTTGTAGAAAAGTGCCCCGTTGAGGGTGGAGGAATTAATGTTTTGGGCCAATTTTTCAATATTTGTCATCCGAAGGGTCAAGCTCCAAAACTATACCGATCTCATGAAAATCTATCACCTCTCTCGAAAATTTTAGGCAGTACAAACATACATACATTTAAACAGGTGAGATTTATATTATAGATATTTATTGAAATAAAAATGCAAAACAATTTTTTTTTTAATTCTGATTTAAAATTTTTAGCAAATTGACAGTTTTGGAAATTCTTTACATGCAATAATTTTTAATAGAAATTAAAACTAATTGCATTAACAAAATTGTTCAATTAATAATTTAATCATCAAATGATATAACTGAATTTAACTTTCAAAATCCTATTAAAAATGTTATTAAAAAAAAAGTAAAACAAAAATGAAAGTAAAGACTTCTGGACAACACAAGATATATAATATATATATGATAATATTTTTAAAAAATAAATATTAATTACTTTTATACATACAGACACTAATGTTTCATGCTTATGCAATCATCAATGTAGGAAGTAACAATTACTACCAGTTAGAAGATTCAAGTTCTGTCACAAAAGCACCCTTAAATTCTATCTTTAGGCTACCAGAAATTAACACAGGAATTGAGGGAAATTAAGTACATATAAATGCTAAGTTGGCAGATATAAACAGCAAATGGGTATTCAATGACAGGAAATCGGAATATGGTATTTATGCATAGATTGGGCGCTTTTTCTTAATTCCCTTAAAAGAACTTTATTTTCTCAAAAGGACTTTTTATAACAATATTTTTTTAAATAAATATTAACAATTATTTTTATATTTAACGACACTAGTGTTCCATGCTTACACAACAGGAAGTGACAATTACTGTCAGTCAATCATATGTATATATATATATATATATATATACACACACACACACAGAATTCTTTAGATTTTGTTAATTTAAAAAAAAAAAAAAAAAAAAATTGAATTCATAGAGCCATGAAAAACGTGTCAGTCCTCTCTAAAATATCACATTTCCTTTTTTGATTGAACCATACCCTTCTGATAACCCCACAAGATAAAACCTGTTTACAAAATGAGTTATGCAGATATTTACAATGATAATGGTATACAATCATGGCCATGCGATCATACAACTGATGCAAATTTTCCAAGAACATTGATATGGCAATAAAAAAATTTTTTTTTTAAATCCCCCTGTAAGATTAGTTAGATGTTTTTATGTGTTTTACATACTAAATAATAGGAACCACACTGAGCTAGTCCATAAATTTTACAATCATTAACAAATTCTTGTAAACGAAAAGACGTGAACGTTGAAAAAAAAAATAAAAATAAAAAATAAAAATACAGGCAGATGTATATTTCAGTAAGTGATTTTTTTTTAAGAGGATTTGTACTTAATCATGGCCATAGAATCTTTTCAGAATTAAATTTTCTAGAAACAATGTCATTAAAGTGTGTTAACAGCTAAAAAGATTTCTGTTGACAGAGATTTGCATTCTTACATCTGTTAACTTGTTATAGAGATGGCTATATATACACTAAATTTTTATTATTTGTAGCAGTCGTGAAAATTTCAGTACTTTATTTTAACATCTATATAACATTCTGCTGGTTTCTGCCGTAGTATGTACGTTACACTTTGAAAAAAAGGACATACCGTTTTTTAAGGCCAAACTGTTTAAAAATAAAAAATTAAGTTAATCTGGCAACCTTGAACAAGATTATGAGAATGATCTTTGATGTAGCCTCATTTTCAGGAACTCTTAGTTATTTCGACATAAGCTGTTTCTTCAAAGAAAGTCAACAAAACATAAAAATGGGAATATTCGAAAGACAAAAAAGGAAAGAAAAAAATATTGTCTACCAAGAGGTGCTGAACTGAAGGAGTCAATTAAAGATGTTCTCTTACAATTGATTTTATCATTTGTATTGAACTATGTAGCACAATATTACTTTGAGTATTTATTAACATATCTCATTTGGGTCAGTTCTATATTTAAAATACAATAGACACTATCTACATAGTAATGTTAATAAACTAATTTGCTGCGTGTTCTTTTTTCTTTTTTTTGCCCAAAAATAATTTTTTGCGCTATCCAGAAAAATATAAGCTTTATTAAAAAACTTTGTCGATTAAATATATTTCTCATTCTGTAGAATTTCCACAGGTCCTGTTGATAAAATATTCTTTTTGTTGTTGGGGGAAAAAAAAATTATAAATTAAAACTTTTATAAATTTTAAAAGATAAAGCATAATCTAACAGATAATGTTATCTTGTCAAACTTTCAAAATCGGACTTAAATAGTATTTAAGCTCACAAATCAAACTTTGCTGACTTGCCAATTTCCATTCATTATTATTGTAACGTGTTAATAATTTTCTTAGCTAGAATTTATTTTTTAAATTACTTGGTATGGCCAAGAAAACTGCTAATATGAAACATTAACTAATCACCTAAAAATAAAAATCAGCAAGGGGAATAACTTGCTTGGAATTGAAAAATATGAGTTGTCTAACTTGTGTACAAAAAAATTTTTTTTTTAAATGACTTCACTGCATTCCAATCAACACTAACTTTGAATGGCCATAACTCGAGTAATAATTGAGATACTAAGATAATTTTTTTTTTATCTTGCAGCATTATATATGCGTTGGTATACCTAATGTTACTTAACTGAGTTGCTATGCTAGGTTTATTCCTAAATGACAACACGTGTCATTGGATAAGGTTCAATAAAAGAAAAGTAGAGTCTGTTAGTGACTTATAGAAAAAGAATTTAAATTAAAACATGCATAAATAAAAGTATTGGCATAAAAACATTAATTCTTGCGTTTTTGCAACACCAGTTAATTTAAGAAAACACTAAAAAATATTTAAGTCTTAAATATTTAAAAATTTCTGTATAACACTAAAAGACTTAGTTCCAAATTTAATATGACAATATTAATTCCTAGTTTTATTAGAAATATTTGAAGAAAAATAGCTTTAAGTATTTATTGTTTCTAAGTAAATGAAATGGTTAAATTACAGCAAGAGAATTGTCATAAAAAAATTATGTAAAACAAGCTTACCAATGCAGACATCTAAAGTCATTGTGGATATCTTTTTTTGTGTCAGGAATGGGAATGTGAAACATTTGTAAGAATCTTGTCAGCTTCACTATTGAAAAATGCATTTCCATAAATAATGAAAATAGGTTTTAAATACTTTATTTTTATCAATAGTCTAATAGTTTTTCATAAGCAGAAATTAACTAAAAGAAATGAAACTGTTGAGTATTAAATGATTTTGTGTGTTTATGAAGAACAAAATGAAATAATTTAGGCAAATTAACCAAAATAGCCGTCTATTAAAAAGAACCTGGTGTTTCAGGTGACAGTGAGAGTAGATAAATAGAGATTAAAAATGGATACCTTCTCCCTGGAAAGTTTATTTAAGAGAGTTCGATAATTCAGAAGAAAAAAATACAACTATTAAAAAAAATTGAATGCATAATTTCTGGAAATATGTATGAATGGTTAGACTAATTGTATGGTGGAACAGATTAGCATACAGTTTCATCATTATCCTATTGTTTTAATTCTGATGAGAAAAAATCGTCTTTATTATACAGCTAATACTACCAGGTTTTGTTTATTATATATATATATATATATATATATATATATATATATATATATATATAGATATATATATAGAGAGAGAGAGAGAGAGAGAGAGAGAGAAAGAAAGAGAGAGAAGAAAGAGACATATAACACTATGAGGTTTTGTTAAGTTTTGGTTTCAGAATAATTGCTAGTGTCATGGAGTAATGACACTAACACATTTTAAAAGTTTACATACTTATACTAATATATTTCAAAGAGATTTTTTTTCCATTACCAAAATATGTTAGGGATTAATACACAAGCAATATGACTATTTTTCATAGTCAATCCACCTAATATATAACGAACCCTATGTTTGTAATACTCGTCTTTAAAAATACAGCAAGTACTTTGATTTCTAAAATGAATTTGGAATTATGAAATAGCAACAAATATATGCTTTAGATTTCACAATTTCAAATTTTCTAAAAGAAATTTTTAAATCAAAGCAAATTATTTGAGGTGTGTGTGTGTTGGGGACAAGGGTGGGTGTAATTTTTAAATAGATGCATTTTCTGTTTGAATATAAACCTATTTTCACTTATTTTATTCATTCATCTAATGTATAAAGTTATCTTATGAAATTTTACAAAACCTAAATAGCATATCAGCTAAAATATCAAAATTTGACTTTGACTATCCAATTTATTGTTACACCATGTTATTGGCACTATAATAGTAGCAATACACATGGACTGATAAAACGCTTTGGATAATCACAGATTTCAAGGGGGTCCTGCTAAAATAGTCATATTTTAAAAACCAAAGCACTCAAAATACCACCGTTTTGTTTGGAAATGAATATACTTTCAAATGAATTGATAAATAATAAATGTACAGTATATGTTTTAAGAGTTTTAAGCAAATAAATTGATAAAAATGTGAACATTATAAAACAGCGTTTTCAGTAAGGTTTTGTAAAGACCCTTCCCTCATTTATAAATTCTCATAACACGTTTGTATTAAAAATTTTGTCATGAAATTTGGAAACTAACAAAAAGCGACATCACTTTTAATAGTATGGGGTGTCTGAAATATTTTTGACAACTTGTTTTTTTGTTGTGTTAAAAAAAAAAAAAAAAAACTTCAACATGACGTACTAAAAATTTTCTTCGAACACCCACTAGTAAATAAAAATAATTTTTTACTGTTTTTATTCATTAAAAGTATAATTATATGTCGTTTTCTCTTGTGGTAGCTAGCAATTTAAGATCATGATATCCAGGAAAAAAATATTTCTATTGACTTTCGATGCAAAACTGTTTGGCAATATTAGTAGTAGCATCAGCAATGATAGCACGGTTGTAAACAGACTTTTTTTTTTATTTTTTTTTTATTTTTAATCTAGAACGATTTTTTTTAAATAATTGAAAATAGGAATATAAAAAATGTTCTTACATGTTTAGTTAGTTTACTTGAAGCTATTCTGCTATCAGAATATTAAAGCAACCCTAACCAGTCTGGCATAATGAACTTTGTCCAACTTGTATATTTCTAGTCAATTTTTTAAAAATATTCATATGGTTAGAAAGAAAATGTATAACTTGTGTATTTTTATCCATTGCATTAGTTTTTAATGGTGAATTAAAGAGCGTTTTGCTTTGAACAACTGAAAATGTAAAATTATTTTTTTAAAATCTTTTTTACAATTTTTTCAACAAAGAAAAAAAAAATGCAAAAAGAAAAACAAAGTTTAAATATTTATAGGAGTGGTTAGTTTCTAGTGAAATTAAGAAATAAAAAAACGTCCTAAACTGGAAAGTTTAAAAATGAAATGTGTCACTCAGTAGAAAAAGGGACATGAAATGTAATTGAAAATAAAAATCAAATTCATTCAAAATTTGTGAATGATTTTTCAGCTTTAGCATTTTTTTTATTTATTTAAATAGGTGATACTTTTCCAAAACATCACGTTTTCTGTTAGAGTGACGTCACTTGTTTTAAATAAACTTTATTTTTGTCTGTCTTAATTCTTGTAAAGTTTCACACCCCTCATTTACCTAAGATTGTATTTTAAAAGTAATTAGACGTTCAAAATTTAAATCATGACATTTCCAAAAGCCAATAATTATGGATCATAAATATGAATGTCAAATGCCCTCTTTAAAAAAAACTCCCTTAATTCTATCTCTAACCCTAGGTATGAGTGGCAAGACTCCTAAAACGTTCTTTAGCCCAGCACTATGTTCGTGTGTCACGCTCCCCACCAAACAAAATTCCTCTGTACGCAACATATAAGCGTTTAAATGAAAAAAATAGATCCTTTCTTAAAAATGCACATGATTTATTTCCCATAAAAATAAATTGGTTAACTATCCTAAAACGCTAGAATGGCATCAACATAATGAATTATTTTATATTAAATTTGTACAAATAACCCTCATTTTAAATTCTAAAATTGTTTTTATTTTTGTTTCTGTCAAGTCTTCAGGATGTTCACACAATTCCTCTTAGCCCTGACCAAAAGTGAGAGTGGCAAGCCTCCCTATCCACCCATAATTGCACAAAGACCCTCTTAAAACTACACATAATCATCTTACACACACACACAATTTATCTCCCATAGAAAAAATGGTTAACTACCCTAAAACACTAAAATGGCCCAAAATGAATCATTTTACATTAAATTCTAAAATAATTTTTGTTTATCTTTCATTTGTTTTTCTGGGTGTTGACACGTAATTGCCTTAAAAGGTAAAATCATATTTTGGAGAAGGGGGTCAAAGAGGGGGGGGGCTAACAGACGGTGTTAATTTACAATAATAGCAAAGAAATATTGCAATATATTCATTTTTAAATAGTCCTACATTTCGATTTCAGTTTCTTGTACATAAAATGTATTACAATTCAACTTTGAGTTCTCTAACTTTTTTTCTTTTAATGGATTCATGACATTCTTAAGGAATTGCAGCATATTTATGTGCATTTACTGTAGATTATTTAAAAACTATTGGTTTCTTGAGATTTCCAATGGCATATCCTGATTTCTTGCACAAAAATACATTTATATGGCAAATTTCATTACTTAATCTTGTGTTTTAACAAAGATATAGCATTTTTACTGAAAAAGTAGTGTAAAAAATGTGACAAAATGCATATGGTCTTAAAAAAGGGGAAAATATCCAAATGTGCAAGGCACAAAAAGTCATAACTTCCTTATATTTAATCGGAGTTTAAAAATTCTTAATTTTCTTAACTCATCAGGCTTTTTATATATGTGCCGTTAAAATGAGATATTTTAAGCCATTTCAATTTTTAATGTGTATTACTTGCATACTTGATTATGGTTTATTTAAAATTAAAAAATAACAAAAAAAAAACACCTGCCTTCCAGGTAGCAATTTGGTAAAAAACAACAAAATATACTTGATATGGTGTTATTTGATATATTTCAAAGGAAATTTACTATGTATGAACAGTCACATTTTATTAATTAAGAAACAGAAAAATTATTCCAAGGTAATTCAAGTTGTTGGTTTGCATAAACATACTAATGCGTAACTTGACCAGAAGAATTAAAAATCGTTTTTCAAAATAATCATTCTGAATATAAATTGTTTTCACTAAATGACTAATATTATTACTGCTACTATTATTAATATGAACAAAACTATTGCACATGTATATGAGAAAAAATTGGAGACCAAAATTAGTAATGATTTACTGAAGATTGTTTATAAAATTATGCAAATGAAACATCTGGATAATTGTGTTTTTAGAGTGTTCTAATCAATATATATAGGATACTAGCATTTCAGCCCGGCGTTGCCCGGGTGTTTGGAGGTGTATGCTGGGCAAAAAAAAAAACCGGTCAATTTTTTTAAACTTTGACTCCTATTATGACCCCTTAACATTTGTTTTGGGCTCAAAATCGAGTTATTAAGTTAGATCCATGTCCAAGGAACCTATATCTAAAATGTCACATGTTTAGACCAAAAATTGTAGGAAGAGTTTGGTAGAGTTCTCAAAAGTCAAATCGTTGAACTTTGACCCCTTAATCACCAAATTTCTGGCCGAAAATTGATCACAAAGATTTTCCCAAATCTCAGTACTCTGTATATCAAATTTCGAGTCTGTAGACTGAAAATTGACAGAGTTATTGTGTAGGGAAATGTACACACACACACACACACACACACATTCACTTTTATAGATATACTAGCATGAGTGCCTGGCGTTGCCCGGGTATTTGGAGGTGTATGTTGAGAAAAAAAAAAAAAAAAAGCAGTCAATTTTTTAAAACTTTGACCCCTATTATGACCCCTTAAAATTAATTATTTTGGGCTCAAATCAAGTTATTAAGTTAGATCCATGTCAAAGGAACCTATATCTAAAATTTAAAGTGTTTAGACCCAAAATTGTCGGAGGAGTTTGGTAGAGTTCTCAAAGGTCAAATTGTTGAACTTTGACCCCCTTAATCGCCAAATTTCTAATTTCTGGCCAAAAACCGATCACACCGATTTTCCCAAATCTCAGTACCCTGTATATCAAATTTCGAGTCTGTAGACTGAAAATTGACAGAGTTATTGCATAGGGAAATGTAGACACACACACAGACGCTTTCACTTTTATAGATATATAGATTTGAAAATATTTTAATGTAGAATTGAATTAAATAAGCATAATGTGTTTTGTGTATACCAACTCCATCTTCGTAGTTCTTCACCTTTTTGAGTTAAAAAATAAATAGAAAATAACAAGGTTTTACTTTTGAAACAATCCTGTACATTGCACTTTATCCCGTTTGCATGCAATATCTCATCACCATAGACTCATTTTTAAACTTGTAAATTACTAGTCGTTAAAATCTCAGCAACAAAAGACAATAGACGTAAACACACCAAGACTAACTCTACTTGATGATGACCTGATTAACCAAATTGAAAGTACTCAGGGAAAAAAAAAACTTGGAACTTAGATACTCCAATTTGACCAATATACTAAAGAGACTATTTAGAAAATTAAAGAAAAAACCTCATAAAACAAAAATAATTGTTATTTAATAACATTTGCCTGAATGAAAACCTATACATAACTTTTAAATAGGTACGGGTAAAATGAATGTTGATGCTGAAAATGTATAAACATTTTTACCCCTCCCCTTACTTTAAAAAAAAAAAAAAAAAAAAAAATCACCAAAAATCAAGAAATTAACCAATTTTAATGAAATTTTCAGTATTTATCAAAAAATGATCGCAGATTATAATAAACTAATTATTTTTATTTAAATCTTAGTGGAAATGTATTATTTCTTTTTAAACAAAAAATACCTTTACTAAAGTTATGGTTTTCAGTAATAAATAAAAAACTCAATTTATTTTTTGCTTTTTTTATATAAATAAAGCAAAAATAAAATAAAAATAAATAATTTTTACAGGAACATTACGAAAAAAGCCCCTAAAGTCCGTATTATTTGTATATAACTTGAAGAAAAATGAGTCCATATTATTCGATATAACTTGAAAAAATGAATTTCTCGAACTACCGATATTACCATTGAATTAAGCATTGTTTATTTAATATTTTCACACAAAAAATTATAATTGCAAAAAATATTTCTACTTTCTTTTTTTAAATTACCGGTTTCGCATAATTCTTATATGCAAGATTTTAATAATTTCCTTGCTCGGCATAACATATTTTGTTATATAATATTGAACAATAATTAAAAAAAAAATTAATCTAAAAACAGGAACATAGAAAAATAATTAAATTAAAAAATGGAAAAATTTATACAAACGTTCAGAATAAGAATGTACGGATGCACATCTAGGTCTTAATTACATGACGTCATTTTCAGTCTTTCGACTGCCTGAAATTTTAGGCTTTCGTATATTCTGTGTTTACAAAATTTTAATTTGTTGCATTTTGCGAACGGTAGATCACTCGGTTTTGGGCTAATTAATTAAGGTTTTGTACAAACAAAGTGTTTTTTTTTTTTAATTTAATTCAATATCTTAGGACTTTACTAATTATCTTTGAAATAAACACAGAAAACTAATATTTATCTTTTAAAGGATTTTTACAATGAATTTATTTAACTTCAAAATTTAGCTGAATTGGGTAGCTCGCCGTGAAAACATTTTTTATAATTTTTTTTTTTTCACGTGTACAAATATTTTTTTTTCCTTTAGGAAATTAAATTTAATCCTTAATCTTTCAAATACAATCAAAAAGTAGTCGGAAACCTACAAAAACAATTATGATAAATCGGCTTTCAAAACTAGGTCCCCCTATCGTTGTCCGCCCATTTTTGCCGGTACCTACTTTTAAATTATGTAGAAAAGATAAGATTTTTAATAGAAAGTATGATAGAGGAAAGAATGTCAGAATTTGTTTCAAGTAATTTAATTTTCAATATCTTTTTTTTTTTTCTTATTTAATTTAACATTCACTTGCTATTTCATATATTTAATCCATTTAAGATTCTAACCATCTCTTACAGTTCTATTAACTTATCCAAGTGGTTCAGAAATTGACTTCACACCAATAACAATGCCTAATTGATGATTCAAAAAATCTTGGAATCATTTAATCAATGTGATCTTACAGACAAAATAATATCTAAAGATTTTTTTGTTAACTAATAAGTCACCACCTATAAAGGTAAAAAATCATTCAAGTTGTCAGTTGAATGAGGAATATCATGAGGATTGAAAATGATTAATGGAATAGACAAAAGTGGTTTATGAGAAATTTTTTCTTTAGATTTGAATAGTATCATATTTTAATCTGCAGGGAAGAAGTCCTGTGGTAATGTGTTGCACAAATATAAGTTCTTAGAAAGAAACTATTCATAGAAATTCTTTTCGATGCTAGGAAAATAGAGAAAAAAAAAGATACTGTTATATAGATTAGCCTTCTCAGGATGGGTTCATAATACTGAGGCTTGCTTGAGCTCTTTAAAACCTGAAAGAAATTAAGCCGCAAAATATTTGTAATCAAAAACAAAGCTACAATGATAAAAAAAAATGTGAAAGTCTAGGTCTTAAAGATCTTAAAATGATCCAAATTTGACCTTTGATAGAGATATTCCAAATTAAATCAGAACTAAGTTTGGATCAAGTTTGGTGGTGATTGGTAAAGCAATGTGGACACAAGGTTTTTCACAAATAAACATAGTGGCAGATGGAAAAAAAACTTGATTGAAAACATAACCTCATTGGAGGAGGCACAAATAGAAAATTGCTGTCATGTTGTTAGTGTGGGAATGACTCATAATGCAAAAATAAATGTTTGATTAATGATAAAACATTCATACAATTGTCATAAGACACATGTACATTATAAGATGTGGTGAATCAGCCGAGAAAAAGAAGTAATAAAAAAAAAATCAGGTTTATCAGCTTTTAAAAAGCTGATAAACCTGATGTTGGTTTGAAAAAGGTTTCACTGCACACTACTCCAAATATATGTATGATCTGTTCTATTATATGGTTGTGAGTATGTAATATTGCCGATGTTCACGAAAATACAGCAATTTTATTGTGAATCCAGTTATATAAGTTTTATTTTGATGGATGTAGAAGAAATGAACTTATTACTGATTTAAAGACTATGAGTATCAAATTAAGTAGCAGTGTGTGCCTTGTCCAGCACTGAACGTTATGGTGTCTAGCATTGCTATTTAAAATTATTAACATTATCCATTATTCAGTACATGATTTTTAAATCTATTTTATATCAGCATAAGACAACCATCTTTATGCAGGCAAATTGATATTATTTCAGGCTGTTTTAACATTTCATCACTATTTACATTGCATGAGGTTTGCATCTTCTGCTTGGATCAAAGAAGTTGTCCCTATCATTCTATAAACCATTTCATGTTCAACTCTGAAAAGATCTTTTCAATCATCCACAAAGACCCTATTCTAGGCTAGAGTTAGACACAAGGTCAGTTTTTAATGTGGTGAAAAATCCAACTCCCCAAAAAGAGGCACTTTGGATTGTAATAAAAAATTTTAATTTTACCCAGTTTTGAAGTCATTTCTTCACTGACCAAGGACAGAATAGACCAAATACAGCATTAGAACAGATATTACACCCTTCTTCCCAGCAAAAAAGCTAAAGTTCTGTTTTTCCATAAAGGTTCCATAATTTACTCAATCTATGCACCAATAACGGATGTACTTCCCAAAGATGTGTGAACAAAAAACAGCAAATATGACAACATAAACTACTTCCTATTCTTATTTTTCTGTTCAAGGAGTTAACTCTTTGTCATTAGTCACCATATTAATACACTAGCCTAGGTGCCCAGCATTTCCCAGGTGTTTGGAGGTGTGTGTTGAGCAAAAAAAAAAAAAAAAAGTGGTAGTAGGCAGGCAGGTTTAAACCCGTGAGCAAAGGCGGAAAAGAAAGTGAAAGAAAATCTGACGTCTTACCGCTACTCCATGATGCGACTGGAAGTTCGGAACGTTAAAATTAGCAAAGTCAATCCGACCGATACAATGACTTGCACAAAACTGCCCAGTTGAGAGTGAAGGTATTAATGTTTTTGGCCAATTTTTTCGATATTTGTCGTCAGAGACGTCGAGCTTCAAAATGATACCAATCTCATGAAAATCCGTCGCCTATGACGAAAGTTTTAGGCAGACATACAAACGTACATACATACATCATTTAAACAGACAGGTGAGACTTATATTATAGATAATCCCAATTGTTCATTTGCAAATACAGTGAAAATTGTTTACAAGCCATTATTTAGTTAAAAATAGATCTCCAAAATTTTCATTATTTATATAAGACAGCAGGCAAAGTGATTTTTTTTAGGCCGTTTTATCACTATTTTATCACTATTTTCATTGCATTAGCATGACTGCCAAGAATTGCCAGTTTTGGGTAAAAATGTTCATTAGAAAGCAGTGAAGTGCAAGAATAAGTCATCTTTGTATTGTCCAACTGACTACAATTTGGTCGTCTTCAAGTCCAATGTAAACAGTTCCTTAAGTAATCCAATTTACTATATATCCACTACTAATGATTATTACAATATTGTCACATTGACTACTGTACAGTGGCCATGGAACTTGATAAGTGGTGATTCCTTTGTAAAGAAAAACATATGAAAATCTAAGTCAACACAAACGCAAAAGTGATTTCTTTCATTAGAAATTTTTAGTTTTACTTTTAATACAAATTTATTGGAACTGAAATTTTTTTTTTTTTTTTTTACAAATACTCATAGGAAATATTTTTAACAAAGCCCCCCCTCCCCATGTTAAGAATAGTTTTCTATATTATATTTCTCTTTGTCTGTTCGTTCCTTTTTCTTGGAAACTACTTAGATGATCCAGTTGAAATTTTGTATGAACCTTTATGATAAGGTGCAGCAAACTATGTCTTATGATATCCACTCGATGCACAGTTAGGGATTAATGAAGATTAGTATTTCATGCAAGAAGCTGAGCATAAGCTTAACCGTATTCAACCATCAATTTGGCATAAAGCACTCATTCTAAGTCAATAAGCTTTAACTTTTGCCAGTTTTTAACAGGCTTAGTTCTAAACAAATTGAGCCTGCAGGGTCCGCCTTCACGAGTGAAAAATTTACTTTCACCATGACTAATGTTGGTGCAAAATTTCAAAAAAATTCAAGGAGTAGTAATTGAGAAAAGTGCAAACAAGCAATCGCTCCTTTGTTGGGGGACCAATAATGACATTTAGAAAACGATTCTTAATATGGGAGGGGCTTTGTTAAATAGTCTGTACTTTCACCTAACAAAGATGAAAGGATAAAATAAGGATTTCAATGCGTTTAGTATTTTACTACTCCAAGTTCCAAATTTTAAAAAGGTTCAAAAACAGATGCACCTGAAAAGGGAAAAAAATTTTTTTCATTTTTCTATTTCATACATTGTGTTTCAATGAAAATGACTAAGTTTAAATCTAATTGGATATTCTTGAGATTTCATAGCTATTTAAACTAGTTCTAGTGCCATGCAATTTGTATTTTTCATAACCACTAAAACCATGATTACTCTTGTACTCTATTTAGTTTTGTCACTCTTTATTATTATTATTTTATGGAAATTGATCCAGAAAGGCATGAAGTCACTCAATGTAAGGAGCTTTTTTAAAAAAAAAAAAAAAAAAAAAAAATACTTCAAGTCAAAAAATAGACAATAAGTGTTAGATAGAATATATTTTGACCCAGAAAACAGTTAAAATTTGTCAGAAATATCACTTGTGGAATGTGCAGACTAAAGGGCAAAATAACGAAAGCAAGAGTTACAAAACTGCTAAAAATAAACCCAGTGTCCATTTCTACTCTTCCAATCTAAATATTACATTCCAATTACCATGGCTAGATATTGGATCACGAGTACTGAGTGTAATACTCTATATAGTATTGTATTAGAACTTTAAAAATCTTTAAAACAATGTTTGATTTACTTGAAATAATAATTCTAACCATTCATCCAATCCATTTGCCCTCAATACAATAGACTACTATGACTAATATGATTATTAAATTCAAAATTCTATTAACTTTTTTCATCAATGAAATTGAACAGAAAATAGATGAAAAAAGGTTGGGTTTTTTTTTTTTTAATTTTCTACCTAAGTTGAAAATTGTCAATGAATGTATTGTTAAAGATTAGTAAATAAGTATTTATTTTTAAATTAAAATTGTATGCACAAATAAAGTATTGCCAAATGTTTTGTGTTATTTGAAACACTAGCTGTACCGATCAAGTGTTGTTTAGGATCCATTGCATTCAAATTTGTTTTGTAAATATTTCTATGTCTTGTGTTGCTACACTGTAAATTCCTCCTAGCTTCAATGTCCAAAATAAAAAAAAAAACATTCCCACCACTCTGCTGTCTAATTTCTTCCAACTACAAAAACAACTCTCTGCTCACAAGATTTGCTCCTTTTGTCACCAAATCCTAAATCCCCGTCTCTATAAAAGAGAAGCTTTTATACTAAATCAGCAGCATCTCATTTGCATAAAACAATCATTTGAATTAGCATAAAACTGGAAACGCAGCCATTTTTTTTTTATTATTTATTTTTTGTCGGCATGGGACTGCACAAGAAACAGGTGTGTATTGATTTTTTAACGCCTTTTAATTAGGTTTAGTATCTAAGCTAAAAGAGAAAAATAAGGAACGCTAACTCTTATTAAATGAATAATAGCTATTCACCTTAAATGATTTTTCTTTTGAGGTGTTTATTTAAAAATGTCTCAATATAAGCAAACTGATAAACCAGAAAATGCATTTTTTTTTTAAATAAAATGTAGTGAAATGTTAGTTTATTGTCAATAACATGGTATAATAATAAATGAAAACTGCCTAGTCAGAAGTTCGATTTTTTATTCTATTTAGTTTCAACTTTTAAAGTCCAACCAATTTTATATCAGATAATTTTATATATTAGATCAGTGATTACACTATCATATATTTTTTATTCATTTTTTTTTTTTTTTTTTTTTAATTAATTTTGTGTATTTTCAAAACATTAAAATAGAATGTCAGGCAGACAAAACTGAGCATTTCTGTCAGTGAAGTTGCCTATGATATTGGTGCTGTTCATGGAGAAAAAAGCAATGCATCAAAGTATCACCAGTTTTGTTTTTTCACAAGGACAGATCACAGATCAAACACCTGACTAAATTAAATGAAGGGCAATTGAATCAACTTATTCACAAAACATCTGCATCAAACGACAAGAGAATTGGCAGAGTAGATGTACTGCAAAAAAAAAAAAGAAACTGTCGAAACATCTTCACTTAATGAATAAGATTCAGATACACTCAGCAATTATTCCTCTACCATGAATAAGTGTTTTGTCTCAAAACTCTGCAAAGCAAGCATCTGATAGTAAGTAAAGCTAAAATTGAGATTAAATTCCTAATTGTGTATTAACAATACGTGGTAAAACACATTTAAAATAATTTGAAAAGCGTTTAATTAATAAAATTAAAATCGTGATAAAAACAAAAACGAAAAAATTCACATAAAGTTAATCAAAATAACTGAGCTGACAAATAAATTTTAACAAAGAAAATTAAAATTAAGAGAAAAACATTGAATGCACATATGAAGGGAAGGAGACAGGAAGCCATTCTTTAATGAAACAAAAGTCAGCTAATTCCTCTATCTCCATCAGGGATTGTTTTATGTCTTAGTCTTCATGGCAAAATTAATATTTTCAGCTTTCAAAGAGAACTGCCATAAAAGAAAAATGAAAAACAAAGCATGATGGAAAGAGAGGAAAAAAAGAGAAAGAGAGAGAGAGAAATAAAATCTAGACAAATAGCAACAAAATAATGAGCAAATAATTGACAGAACTCGCACCCATAGGGGCTCCAGAGACTTAAGGTAGAAATTTGCTTTTTCTGGATTTAAAAATAGTGGAATTCTACTAAAAAACAAGAACTTGTATCACTGCAGACTTCATACAAAAGAAAAATTAACTTGAAGGATCTTACCTAATCTGTTCCCGGATTTATCATGTCCGAGTTGTCTGTAATCATTATTCCCACACGAATAGGTGTGCCCACTTTTCAGGGCAATCAGAGTGTGATGCTGACCACATGCAATGTGCTGAATTAAATCAACTTTCTCATCAAACGGCGAAGGTAATAATCGCGGTAAACCAATGAAATCCAGGCCTTCTGTACCAAAGCCCAACTGCCCATGATGACCATTTCCCCAGCAAAATAACGTTGTGGCCATTGTGGTTGGTGAGGAAGTCTCCTTCCTCTGGCCACAGCCAACACTGACCGCAATTAATTACGGTCCAATCTGAACAGGTTTCTCTTTGTCGTAGTGGAATTTCAATGGACATTCACAGATCTGAAAAATGAAAAAAAAAAAAAAAAGGATAGACTTAATTTAAATAATCTCATACTTACAAAGCAGTAATAAATGAAATATATATATGCAGATGCCTAAGATTCTCAAAAATATCCGATGCACCTGACATTTGTTTAACCAATTATATATTCAATAATGCTCAGTTGGGAAAGGCATTTTTCTGGTGGTAATAACTCTGTTGACAATTGTTGTAAGTTTGAAGACAATATGTATGTGGTTTAGTGCAAATTTTAAACAGGAGTTTGGTCACATCTTTGAAAGCATTTCATAAGGTTAATTTGAAAATATTAAAAAAACAAAACAAAAATGTTATGAAATATTTTATTAAATGATTAAAATCTTTTTTATTTTTCTGAGACATTCTAGCCTAGTTACGAGTAAAATAGCAACTTTTCTTCAATTAATGGTGTATAGTGAATAGTTTACACAAGATAATATCTTTAAATATTAAAGATGCCATAAATGGTTAATAATCTGTTAAATAGATAAATGAAACCAGTGATGAGTAAACTGGTAGGAGAAATAAATAAAATTCTGATTGAAATCGTTTTTAAGAAAACTATCCAAACATCTTCAAAAATCGCTGATTCACTCCTCAACCTGAACATGAAAGATGGCTGAGAAGTTCCAACTTCCAAGTCAGTTTAAAACTCACGAATCTAGGCTTTCACAAAAGACTCAGACTCTACACTTTGATTATTACTCTCACTGTGGTACTACAATGGCAGACGATTGTTGTTGCTTTTTCCAATCATTAAAAGAGAAAATAATATTGCCATCATTGATTTTGATGGACAATTACAACACATACTGTTGAAAGATTTATACAATATTCTTCTATAAAAACTATGAATAAGACCATTGACACTGACATCGGGGCTAACCTGTTCATCAATAACATGCCCCGCTAAAGTTCAACCCTTCCTCACCATGGTAGGGACAGTGGCAAGGCAACCTATAGTGGACAAGTTTGGCACTAAGAGATATTAGAGCTGAAACACGGTTAATAGCACAGTGGGCCTAAATTGAAAAAAAATGTAGGTAATTTGGGCATACTTTATTAAAAATGGTCAGATCTTAATGGTTTGAAGCTTGTTAGAAAGCAATAATGCATTTAGATAATGAATATTAACATTTATTCATTTGAGATCAGATAAAAAATAATCATTGAGAGCTAATTGGAAGCTTTTGATTATTGGAATACAATCAAATACAGAATACAAATATTTCTCCATTTTTAGGGAGATTGAGGTTGAATTTCCTTATTTGGATATAATGGCTCCAAAACATTAAAAATAAGATATCTCCAATTTGAAATGGAAAAAACTGAATGACAATTTAGAAGGAACCACATCTGACATCTATTCAAATTCAATTAATATATTCAGAACATTGATACCAATTACACTATGCGGCCATATCAAGAATTGCAATCTTTGTTTGACCAGTTGCATATTTGACATACTTTGCCGCAATTCACAACTGAACCAACGACAATTATCCAGTTCTTACACATATTTCTCATAAAAAAAAAAAAAATTAACAAGAATGGTTCTGCATTCATTTTATACTATAATTAGTAATTAAAGTTTGAAACAAAGCTGGTCCTGCTTTAATATTGGTTAACCATGGTTTCATTTCCTCTCTCAAATTACGAGATAATGCATGATATGTAAAATTAATTTAAATCCACATTCATATCGTGCCACTCATTTACCATTGATTTCTTGTTTTATATGATCCGTGCTCTGATTTGTGTAAATTATAACATTGAAAATTAAACATGCCTCTTATGCAATCTCTGATATTCTTGTATTTCTGCTGTGTTTAAGAATGACACACTGATAAATTAAAATATAACAACATATCTTTATTTTCAGTGACAATGATGAATGGCTGTTTAGTAGGAGGGAGATTCACACATCAAATGGGTTAATTATTCTCAGACCCAAATCATCAACCAATCCCAATATCTTTTTCAGTTGTTATTAGTGGTGGGATGATTAATCAGAATCGGAATCGTTAATTGTAAGAATTGTGTATTTTAGGGGGAATTGTAATTGCATTGTTAAAAAATACCTTAGATTTACGATTCTTTCTTTATGATTTTCTTATATTTTTAAGTTGAACTGTTTGTTTGAAGTGAGATTAATGCTGTCAAAATTTTATGATAAAAACGTTGGTACTTCTACACTTTATCGCCAAAACTGAAGACGCCATTTTATTTCATGCATCTGTCGTTGAAATCCAAGGGAGAAATCAGTATTTTAAACTTTGACCGAAGTTAAAAATAAATAAAAAAAATTAAATTATTACTTCCGGAAAGAGCTAAGAAAAAAAGTAAATAAAGAAAGTGAAAGAGAATATATATCCATAATTGTTTAATTGGAAATGTTTAGATTTAATTAATGAAAACGGGAAAGTTTTTCATGAAATGTTTATTAAAAAACAGAAAATGAAAAGGACATATTCATAATTGTCTAAACTGGGCCAGCACCATTTGAAAATCAAAACATTTACTGTATAAAAATTTATCAAAATATAATTGTAAAAACATTTATTGAAAAGTTTGCATAAGAAAATATAATTTGGATAAAACAATTTTGCAATGAAAGCAACAGTGGATTTTTATAAAAAATTTTTTTTTTTTTTTTTTTTTTTTTTTTTTTTTCGAACAAATAAATAATTTTAATGAAACATTTTTTTAATTAAAGCAACTTTGAAGGGTCAAAACAAATTAATTTAAATGAAACCGTAAAATCATTATCTAGTTTAATTTTGTTATTTATTTCATGCTTCGGTCATAATTTAAAATACTGATTTCTTCCTTGGATTTCAACGACAGGTGCATGAAATAAAATAGCGTCTCCAGTTTCGCCAATAAAGTGTAGAAGTACCAAAACGTCATAGAACTTTTCATAACATATTTAATATGATGTACAAGAATTTTATTAACTACTTTAAAGGTAATCTTTATTTATCTTAATGAGTTTTCTTATTCCATCACATACATAGGTGTTGTCCGTTTCGAAACTTCAAGACCCATGATTAGTTATGTTTGCACTGTTGCACTGAAACTTTAGGGGCCGCGAGGTAACATTGTTTTCATTTGTGAGCAAAGTTTATTTA
Source organism: Euprymna scolopes (assembly GCF_053919585.1). Classification (NCBI taxonomy): domain Eukaryota; kingdom Metazoa; phylum Mollusca; class Cephalopoda; order Sepiida; family Sepiolidae; genus Euprymna; species Euprymna scolopes. The sequence continues at coordinate 73,592,858 of NC_136510.1, forward strand.
TGTATAAAATAGCCTAACTGCGTAAAATCCATGAAAAAGTTGATGAATACTTAACCCTTAGAGAAAAAAGATTTTACAGTGCTCTCATTGCGAGTAAATCATGTTAAAAATCAGTGGTTTTTCCAACTGGTGACTAAAAAAAAAAAATTAATTAAAAAAAGAAAAGAAAAAAAAAGGGGGCTTATCTTTTGGCAAGTTTTTTTTTTTTTTTTTTTTTTTTTACCGACACTTCCATTAGTAAATGAATGAAAAATCTCATTAGTAAAAGAAAAATGTCTTGTCAACCTTTATATTTAAAAAAAATAAAACAAGCAAAATCAAATTGGTGCAGCTGAGATAAGTAGATCCAGCAGACGAGCCTCATTTTGAAAAATCTGAACAGTTAGGTCACGTGACATGTGACACCAATGCTTCTACCATTATTGACCCTTTGAATGATGGATATAGAAAGTAAATTAACCTCTCCGAATTGTTTTATTTACAAAAATATTTCTTTATTTAAAAAAAAAAAAAAAAAAAATTTGTTGAACTGCTTTATGCAAACAAACATTTGAACTTTGCTGTTTAAAAAAATCTGTTTTCCTTTTTACGTTGACTTATATTGCCTTTATTTTCACTTGTTTGTTATGTTTCACTTCTTCCTTATGTTTATAGTAATAAATGTTCTGTGCTATCACTAACTCACTCACGCATACACACGTGTGCAAATAAACATTTATTTCAATTTCCCTGCGCATTTTGCACAAAAAATAAGTTCATAAGTTCTTCAAGCAACGACATAATTTCAAATACGCCCACACGCTTTTCTCACAACAACAAAAGTAAAATGAACATTTCTGGCGGACGTAGTTGAAGACGGTATCACGTGACACAAGCAACCAATGAGAAAATTTAGAAGATTGTCTTTTTAACGCTTGTTCCAAAAACCAAAATACCAGCAGTAGCAATCTTGTTTTGGAGCCGGTCCAAAAAGAATTTAAACGCAAACATTCTTTCTTCCCTCCTTTTTCCCTCCTTTCTCGCTCTGACGTGACACATGAACATGCCTCTTGTTTTCCTCTCATCGCCACTTTCAAATCTGTCGAAACCATAATTACACACACCACGTAGGCACTCAAAAATCACACTTATGCACACACGCACCCATTCCGTACATTTTCTGTAAGAATTAATAACAACGGACTACTTTCCTCATGAGACTTTTGAATAAGGCGAACTTCACCAGTTAAGACACAAACCTTAAAATAAGGACATTATTTTCACACAAGACTTTCACCTTCTAATCTTATTCATTCAACGAAGGACTTTCATCTAACATTCTAATCACAATGATTTCTCAAGAACTTTTACCGATTGGACCTTTGCTTGTTCATCTTATTTTTGTTGAAAAATAAATGCGGTGCATTTTAAACGAGAAGGAGGTGTCATTTTGTTTTATTCCTTTTTTTTATTACTTTGTTTGGGGTAGAGAGATTTAATTTCACTTAGACTTCTTCCCCTACAGTTCAAAATTTCTTCGAATTTTTTTCTTTCTTTAATTCTTGGAATTTAAAATTTTTTTTTTTTTTTTTTTACTTTCAGCTTAACTTGCTTTTAGTAATAAATGCTTTTCTACATTAAAAACCGATCTTGTGTCTAACTCTGCCTTCGTGGGGAGGCAAGTAAAGAGGAAGTAATATGATGGCTGAAAAACGTTTTTCGACCCCAATTATCCCAAAGAACCAGCTATGTAAACATTGCAATATTTTTCAAGAATTATTTTTTTTTTTTTAAATTCTTTACAATCAATTTTTATTTTAAATTAAGAAATTATTTTCTAAAATATTTTGTTTATATATGTTTACATTTTGTTTTTAAGTAAAATTAAGAAATTAATTTTAAAAATATTGTTTATATACATCTTCATTCAAAAGGGTTACTTTTCAGTAGCTTCACTGGTTGTTAACCTAAATTTACTGAATGTCAGAACGAGGCTTGTCTGCGGGACCTACTTATCTTAACTTCACCCAATTACCAAAAATTTGTAAGTTTGATAAAATAAGATAAAAAAAACTGGATAAAATACTGTTAAAAACTTGTTGAATCTATGTCAGCCTATGTCACGGTAACATATATTGAGCGAGTTTCTAACAGTATTTTGCATAGTTTTTTTATTTTTAATTCCTTTTCCCAAATTTACTACGTCAAAGAGAGAGTCGGGCACCATTTTTAATTTTCCAATACATCGGTAAGCACTATGTTTTTCGAGCGTAATAAACATGTTACATTAAATAAAAACACTAAAAACATATCCAGTTAGGTAGAAAAGTAACTTATCTTGCCTTTGATAACATTTATTTGTTCTTTATTTTTTTTGTGACAACTTTTTCGAATCTGTGTACAGTAAAACGAACCCGAATAAACATTAAAGGACGATAAGTATATAATTATATAATAAAAATAGAAATAAACCAATTTAGATTTAAAAAATAACATTATTGTGAAAAATATTTTTTAAAAGTCAAATAAATAAATAGGGATAATTTGAAACGATTGAATATAAAAGGCTAAAAACTTAATCAAAGATTTAGTTATTTTTAAATTTCATTCAGAAATAAGAATATTCTAGAAAGTGGAATAAAATCAGTTAGAGATTGAAGCTGCAAAACAAAAAAATGTTAAATTTTAAAGAGTTATCGAAGATAAAGAGAAAATAAAACAAAAAATATGAATATCAAAAGATAAACAAAAAATGTTATTCCCCTTGAAATTTGATGTTATTGCATTTTTGTTGAATTAATCATGACTTACTTTTTATTTATATTTTTTAATATATAAAATAACTCCTGAAATTGATTGTTATTAATTTCATGGTGCATGTTTAATTCATGGTTAAAATATTTGTTTTGACTTTTATCTTCAATGAAAGAAATTTTACGAAAAATCAAATCGTTTTCGAAATTCCCTTAATTGTATTTCCACTTTTTCACTGTACCAAATTTTTTTGCAACAAAAACTTTTGACTATATAATTGTATATTTCAAAACAACAATTCCACGGGAATCGGAATCGGACTTGGTATCGGAATCGTTAATCAACATTTTCCTAGAATCAGAAAAAATTTAGGAATCGTCCCAACACTAGTTTTTATATAACCATTTGTGATCACCTGAAATTGAGACGGCATTGTCACAAGAGCATTTTATTCAACCATTGTTGTTCGACTTGATTTACATCTCTGTAACCTTTTGTCAAAAATGACCTTTCAAATATCATACATTTTAACTTATCTTTTTGACAATTGATAAAGTTTGTTGCTCCATATGATGCAGGTGCTTTCTTTTTGGTGCATTTTGAGGATGAAATAAAAAAAATTTAATTGAAAACAAAAATACTGCAAAAAAATTTCACCCAGAGAAAACTGACAAGGACTCGGCATGGCCCAAAGAAATTGCCAAAACATTAGGTTTCTATATAACTAAGGTACATGAACTACAAAAAAAAAAAAAAAAAAAAGAGAATTGTTTTAATGTATTAAAATGCAATGAAAATCTACAAAACATTCACTAATGTATCACTTTTCTGCAGATATTTAAAATTCAAATTGTCCAAAATTTTTACTCTAGACATGATATTGAGGTGGGGGGGGGGTCTGAATTTTTTTCAAGAATTATATCTAGTTTCCAGAAATTGGAGCTAAGTACAAATTATTTGTTAATCATTTTTGTTAAAATTACCACCTCTGAGCCGAATAGGATTCTGGTGAAAATCCAGGAGAAATCTGTATTAGAATCCATTTTCCTCTGCTTACCATACACAGGGGCAGACAATCAAATACATGTCTGATGAAGAACTGGAAATCAATGAAGTTAGATTGGCAACATTGCTTCTGTGCCATTCTTTTGTATGTTTTGAGCCAAACTTTCCCTGATTTTGCATGCAACAACTGAACTTTATTTGCTCTTAGTGTTAGGAGTAAAAATATGCAAGAATGCAAGTTAATAAATAGCTGCAACCAACAAGGAGAACTTCATGCAAACCAAACAATCCCGAAGCATGACTTTTGTGAGTTCTATGCAAACGTTCAAAAAGCAAACTAACAACATGCTGCCAGCCCTGCTTTACAGAATCAAGATTTGAAAGATTACAGTAGCTAACAGGTAAAAGATGGCCACCACAAAGTGTACAGTAGAGCACCTCATATGGCAATTCATATTTAAACAATGTTATGATTTTTTTTTAATTGGTTATAAGATTAAAGTGAAAAAGTCTATTTGATGATGGATTCCAGCTTGGAAATCGGAAATTGACAAGTTGTTTTTATAAAAAAAATAGTCAGCCATTATATTTTAGGTTGGATGTTTTTTTTTTGTTTTTCATTTTTTTTTTTTTTTTTTTTTGGTGGGGGAGAGTATTGCCAATTTGTTTTCATCATATTTTTTTAATTACATAAGAAAATCAAACTGCTTTTTATAAGTGGAAATTTTTATTATTATAAATGATCAATTAAAACTTTTTGTTGGTGCCTCCCCAACACCAATACTGTTTTTACAATGTTGCATTTCATACTTAGGGTTAGTGGTAAAAGAAATTTTGTTACCTCTCTTAACAAGATGTTTACACAGTTGTAAAATTAAAAATTCCGCCAAAATTCAAGTGGTATAAAATTATGAAGGGATTGTTTTTGATAAATACCATTTATCAACTTCAGATTTCAAAACCGAAGACTGTCATCAAGTAGATTTTTTTTCACTTTAACCAGTTATAATTTTAAACAATTGTATTCAATTATTGCTAACTACCAAAAATTAAAAAGGGGGCAGTGAACATGGAACAGCTGTTTATAAATGTGTGTGTGTGTTTGTGTGTGTGTATGTGTGTGTGTGAGAATGCACGTGAGGACATGTCTCCACCTACTCAACAAATATTTGATCTACAGACTTGAAATTTGCCATGTATGATATTCAGACATGTGGAAAACTTTAATCCATTTTCATCCATTAAAAAGGGCTACTAAGGGGTCAAAATTGAAAAATTAGTACGTGGAAACTGTCAGATTTTTTTCTGTTTGCTAACTGTTTCACGACTGTGCATGCACTAATCGTTCACATTATGTTAAGAAGATTTGAAGACACCTTTTGGAGATTGCGTTCAGTTGGGCTAATGGTTATCATACTTGACTCACTGTCTTTAGGTTTTGATCTCAGCTTGACAATTTTTTTTTTTACTTAGAAGTGAACTCTTTAGACAAAACATTTGCATGCACATGTCTCAGTTTCTTTGCATTTTTCTTTAATTCATTTTTTCTAAAAAGGAATTTAATGCTATGTGTAATACTAGGAAACTCCGGGTACATCTGCTAGTAGATCCTGAAAAGTGAGAATGTGTGTGTGAAGACACTTCTCAACCTATATACTCAACAGATTTTTTATCTACAGACTTGAAATTTGGTATATAGGGTATTCAGATATGTGGAAAACTTTTTAATCAGTTTTCATCTGTAAAAAAGGACTTCTAAGAGGTGATAAATGAAAAATTGATATGTGGGGGGGGTCATCGGCTTTTTAGCTGTTTGTCAACTGTTTGACGAATGTGCATACGTGAATCGTTCACATGACAGATTACTTATGCTAAGAACAAGTAGGTTGAAAGACATGTTTTAAAGATCGTGTCAAGCTGACCTATTGGTTATCGTACTTGACTAACCATCTTTAGGTTTTCGTTTCAGCTAGAGTATTTTTTTTTTTTACTTACAAGAAGTGAACTGTTTAGAAAAAAAACATGATACTTGCATGCACATATCTCAATTTCTGTATGAATTCAAATATAATATTTATGCATATTTTACAACCGGGTAACGTCAGGTAGTCTGCTAGTATACATATATTTTTATACCATATCGTTATTAAAAGAAAAACCATGCACATTTATTTCAATTTTGTCTCCTTCATGAAATAATTTCCTCTTTACTTTCTCAGCACAAATGAGTAATACTAATGCCTAGAATTGTTCATTTTTGTCAAACAGCTTAAAGCTTCAAAATCACTTTCAATTTTTATCACAATCACTATTATCTTTTTTTAAAGCGTGATTGTACACATAGGCATAATGTGTACATATATAAACAAATGCATTCTATTAATTTAATAACTGAAAGATATCTTTAAAAATAAATTTCACAAAAGTCTTAATTAGAAAAATGCAATTTTATTTTGTTTTTTTTTGTTTTGTTTTTTGGAGGGGGGGTGCATATTTTTCTGAAAATTACTCTTATTTCAATTTTGTTTTTGTTTCTCCCTTGTGAAACAAAAATGAAAGTAGATAGTCTCTCGGCCAAATGCAGGTAGTAATATATATATACACATACAGAGAGAGAGAGAGAGAGAGACAGTTAGCTTATACAAGTTCTAAATGCAGATTTAGTTAGTATCCTGAGGAATCAAATCCCTTAGAGGCTGAAATTAGTGATATAGTTACTAGGAATACAAAGGAGTGAATGATTCTGTATTGTTAGCAGTGTAATCTATTTCTATGAATTGCATCCCTTGTCAATGGTCTACATGAATTCTGTTTACCTGGCTTGCATTGTGCTTTTAATAGTGAATATATATATTATAGTAGCTTCCTTCAGTTTTGACAGACTATGGATACCCACTGTAAGAATGCCTGCATGTGAAATTTTGTGGCAAGAGTTGCGCAATCTCCAACCACATCTCCACGAGTCAACATTGTTACATATCAATGGCAAGAGGTTCATGACGACTGGAAATAATGCCAAGATAAACGGAGAGCACTTACAGTGCCTAGAATTCCCAAATGATCATCCATCTGATACTAACCAGGCTCAACGTTGCTTAACTTCAGTGATCTGATGAGAACCGATGTGTCAATGTGGTTATGCCATATATATGTGTGTGTGTGTGTGGGTGTGTGTAAATACTAGTGAACAACACCCTTCATCCAAAATAATGAAAATAAGAAAAACCTATGTTTTGCCAGTGTTCACAATAACATTCATATAAAAATTATAGAATCAGTAAATATATTAATTTACATTTCTAATCATTTAGAAAAAAAAAATTGAATTTCTATTTAATTAGAGTGAAGATTTTTTTTTTTTTTCAATTTCATTTTAGACAGTGACTTGCTATTTGTTTTTTGGTTTCCCTTCACCACTTTTGTCCCATAAGCCTTCTACAAAAATTGAGTTACCTCAGATTTTTACGAAATTTTAATATCAATAAATATTCTCCAAATTTCAATTTCTTTGGAGTATTTAAATTTTTCTTTGTTTTAGGTATAACATAACAAAATTCAAATATTCCAGATTTGCATTAAATTTAGTTGATAGTCAGAAGACATTAATTCAGTAAGTCTCTCTGAATTTCAATAAGGATTCTAGATATAAGGCTTAATATCATTATAAATTTTAATCTTTATTAGGGACATAGAAGCGGTGCAAAACTTCTGCTTGGGGAATTAATTTTATCCATTCAGGGACGAGTATTATTCGTGTGTGTGTGTGTGTGTGTGCGCGTGCGCGCGCTATTTCAGACAAAAAAAATAAACTTACGGAAAAAAATACACATAAAGAACATAAAAAAAAATTGGTATACCAAAAAATTGACAAACCTTAAATATCCAGTTTAATCAGTGATCTGAACGAGATATCACAAAACCTCAGTTGACACAAGACCAAAAAAAAAAGAAAAAAAAACAATTTGACACAAAATAAACAACTAGTTGTTTAGACGGTGGAATAATATCCAAATGGCGTAAAATGTTCTTCTGGATCTATGCCAGTCGCGAGAGAAAAGTAACTATGGTTACGTGAAGTGAAGACAAACCTCTAGTCGGTGGGACGGTTAACAGCTGATGAAATACAAATAGAAAATACAAGTACCTTCTGGAAGAAGTGCCTCGTTACATGAAACTTCGAGATACAAGTAATGATATCAATTAGCTTTTCATATTTGTCATACACCACACCACAGGCAACAGAGTCGAAAATAGACGACTCACAATTCTCTAGCCAAACAATTTATTATCACCATTTCTACAGGCATGTCACATTATCGATATTATCATTATCATGATATTAAAATAGTGTGAACACTTCCGGTGTCTGTGTTTCTTGCTTCTGCGTGACTTGCATTTTTTTTTTCTTTTTTTTTTAGTATAAATAAATAAATAAAGACCGCCGTTAACGGTTTTTATTGCAATGCAAACTTACTAAAACTAACCCCTATTTTACCAAAATAATTACGAAATTAAATCCACCAGAATGCATTTTGATTTCATCGTAAACAAGTCAGCCATTTTAATCTCTTGTTAATAATTCGGGGGGAGGGGATATGTTATTCTGTGATTCTTAGAAATTTTCAAGAAATTCGGAAGCATTAAAACTATCAAATAGAATGTCATGTTTACCTTTAAAATTCTAAGCAAATCTTCATGCATCAAAAATTTTTATAAATAGAAATTAAAACAATATTACTATAAAGAATTTACTTTTATAGCAATTGGGTTCAATTAATAATTTAATAACCAAAACGTTTAAATTTATCTTTCAAAATTCTATTTAAAAAAAAAAAAAAAAAAAATCAAATACAATAATTAAAAAAAATGAAAGCAAAACAATTTAAAAGTAAAAAGGTCCAAATTATATATATACTAGCAGGCCGCTCGGCATTGGTCGGTCGTAAAATACGCTTAAGTATGATATTTTTGATTAAGGCAGATTTCGTATTTATTATATTAGACCCAATATATAGTAATGATTTAAAAAGTTAAATGACTTGTGCGCCACTACCGAGAATCGAAACCAAAATGTTTAGCTTACAATTTACTTTTTCCTTTGACGTTAATGACTGTACTATGAAGACGTTCACTGCAAAGCTAAAAACAAAAACAAAAATGAACCAACAGCTATTAGTCTTGCATGCATATTTGTAATGCCGTCGTTCACTTGGCAAATTTTGCATGGGTTCAAATATCCTATATATTAAGTTTCATGTTTGTAGACCAAAAGCTGACAGGAGTTTGGTAGGCAATTTTTTTAAACAAATATATATACGCACACATAAATATATACAGAAAGAGTTTAATATAACCTTTTTATGCGAATATTACACAAGTATAATAAATCATGTAGAATATCTGCATGAATAATGAATATAATTGCATGTAATAGTTAACTAAAGATTATCATCCCATAAGAAAACCCGAAAACACCTAATATGGATCGTTGAATGGCAAAGTTGTATTTTTTTTTTTTTAAAGGGTTTTTTTATATGAATATCAATACACAAAAAAAAAATTTATAAGAGCATATGGAGTATTGTTGCCACATCTGACTTATCCTGCCTTGATAGAGTACAAAATAGACTTTGTAGCCTCGTAGGGGATGCCTTTTTCTCTTCCCTGCAACCTCTTTCTCATAGAAGAGATGTTGCGAGTTTTTCTCTGCTTTATCGTTATTTTCATGGTAAGTGCTCGACTGAGCTCCAATCTATGGTCCCCTCCTGACAAAACTTTCACGAGAAACACTCATCTAGCTGATCAATAATTCCTCCCACTCTTTATCTGTGCCTAAACCTAAACGTAGATTCCATGAACAAAGCTTCTTTCTTAGAACTGCACACCTGTGGAACTGTCTTCCGTTTGCCCGCTTTCCAGCTGACTACATTATGGTTGTCTTCAAGTCCAAAGTTCTTGAGTCGTACCACTTAAGTTAAATTTACCGAATTTCCATTATTAAAGATTACTATATTGTCCAATTGACTACTGTACGCTCTTACGCCTTATCCTCGAGTGGCCTCTGGGCCTTGATAAGTGGTGATGTCTATGTACAAAAAAAAAATATATAACTACTCAAATCGGCCCAGTTATTTTGGAGATCATATGGAATATCTGCATGAATATAATTACGCATAATAGTTAACTAAAAATGATCATCATATAAAAAGACAAATCCAAAAAACTAATACACAATTAAAATGAATATTTAAAAGGATATGCAAATTAGCTGGATCTTTTGCAGATGAATGCAATTCCACGATCCATATATAACCAAGTTGTATTTTCTTTTTAAATAAATAGAAAAAAGGGTCTTTAGTATGAATATAAATACACAAAAAAAAAAATTTATAGGAGTATAGATATATATATATAAACTACTCAAATAGTTTTGCATCTTTCTTCCCTTTTTACATAACTGTACCTTTTATATAATAAACTAGCAGGGGATGGGGATACCTGGCATTGCCCGTGTGTTTAGATGTGTGTGCGGTTTTGGCTAAATCAAAACAAAAGAATAATAAAAAATCGTTGCCCGGATGTTTGTGTCGGGGGTGGGAGGGGTAAAATTAAAAAAAAAAAAAAAAAAAAAAGCTTTGGTAGGTAAGTATGAAGGACCCGGCATATAAAATTAACAGGTTCTTTGATAAGATAGGGCTACATTTGAAATCAATGTTCCTGAGTAAAGTAAAACGACTGGGAAGCAAGTTGAAATAGATGTAAAAAAAAAAAAAAAAAAAAAAAAACACAACAACAAAAAAACATGGTTTTAAAAAGCAATTAAAAACAAACTGGGATTGTCTTATTTTCTCTCACTGTGTTGACGTATTACATAAGAACCCAAACAAAGAAGTTGTCAATTTGAAAATTATCTCAGAGTTTGTTCCTTAAATTTGAATTAACATTTCGCTCAGTAGGAAGGAGTCATCATTCCAGTTTTTATTTCAGCACAAAAGAATTCCATAGCTCTCAGTTTTAAGAGCGTTTCAACTCAATATTTATTAGGCCAGAGGTTCTCACCCAAGGGTAAATTTACCCCTAGAGGGTAAACAATTATTTACTCCTGGCTTCATAATTTAAGTACCTAATAATTTAAAAATAATTATTTCTTTTCAAATTGTGTCATGTCTAAGAAACGTAATAAAAATTAACTTCATAAATTTCTATTTAGAAAACGTTTGATTTTCTTCATTTTTGTGATGTACTGTGTTCATACAAAATCTAAAGTTCTAAACATGGTTCTTTTTGACCTTGTTTTTCTGCATTTTTTTTGTATGGGAGCAGAGGGTAAATGGAGAAATACATAAAGCTGGAGAGGGTCTATGATGGAGGAAAGGTTGAGAATGATCAATCGGCTAGTACAGCTAATCACAGCAATGCTTTGTAAGATAAGGGGGGGGGAGATATTATTGCCTGGAAACCAGAAAGAATGGCAGTCCCTAAAAATAAAACTTGATCTAGATTTATACATGTGTTAAAAAAAAAAAAATGAAGTTTAAAAATAGTTTTGTTATCTAATCCAAATGTCAAAGTTGATTATTTATCAGCCGAGTTCTTCCTGGAAACTAGTTTGGTTTTACAAAGTTCGATAATGATGTGTTATCATATCAGGGATATTTTGTTTAGAATCTAGTACAGTGCCTATGGAGCTTCTGCTAACATAAAATTGTACATTTTGTGGAAAGTTTTACACATATTCATTACAGGTTTTATTTATATATAACTAATATTTTTAAATAAACATTAATAATTACAGGCACTAGTGTCTCATGCTTATGTAATCATCAGTGTAGGAAGTGATAATTACTGCTGGTTGAGATATTCACACCCAGTCATAAAGTCACCTTTGACTTTGTAGGCCAGATTTACCTTAAGGCCAACAGTAAATAACACAAGAATTGAGAGAAATTAAGTGCCTATAAACGCCAAGTCAGCAGACATATATATATATATTAAACAGTCAGAAAGTATTCAACAACTGGAATTTAGAATATTGCATTTATTTTGTTTACAATTTTAATTTAGGAGATTGCGATATAATGAATACATATTTAAGTGTTTTACAATCATGTTAACATTTTATTAAGCACTAACAATAAATCCAAGTGTAACATTTTATGTCGCTGGTGAACGTAATTCAGTTGATCAATCCTCAAAATGATCATTTTTATTCTTCATTGTTTTACACAATACAGTTGTGATACTTGTTTTGCTCTCATTTAACAGGCAAGTCAAAATCCGCAAATATGTGTCAGTTGAACCAAATTGTAAAAATAGAGAATGAAAATTTGAAACAAAACACCCACAACTACATTGCTAAAATATTTTCTGCATTTTCCATCAGAATGCTTGAACATTTATTTTCAGTGTCTGTTATTAGATCAACTAAGCTAAGTATATTGGACTGAGCAGAAGCTGCTCATAGCACCTTATCGTGCCTTGAGTTCAAAACAGACTCCATAATTTAGTAGGTGATGCCCTTTTCTCTTCTCTGCAACCGCTTTCCCACAGAAGAGACGTTGCGAGCCTCTCTCAGCTCTATCGTTATAATCATGGCAAGTGTTTGACTGAGCTCCAATCTATGGTCGCCAATCTTTCACGAAAAACACTTGTCTAGCCAAAATCACTATCAATAAATTCGTCCACTCTCGGTGTCTAAACATAAACATGGATTCCATAAACAAATCTTTCCTAGAGCTGCCCGCCTATGGAACTGTTCTGCTGGTCTGCTTTCCAGCCAACTACAATATCGTTGTCCTCAAGTCTATCGTAAACAAGTTCTTATTGAACCGTTTTCATAATTAATCTAATAATACCAAATTTACACCAAAAACAATTACTACACTACTGTCACATTGACTACAAGACAGATATTAACCTTCATCCTCAAGTGGCCTCCGGGCCTTGATAGGTGGTAACCCCTTTGTAAAAAAAAGATCTGTACTTAATGGATGATAGAAAGATGGAGACAGCTCTCTTTTGATTATAAAAATATTAAATTTTATTTCTTCACTGTCTGAATAGTTGTCTAGCACAGTCCCATCCACCTACAGTAACAAATCAAATCTTAAAGCAGGTAGAAGCTGAGTTAAATCTGGAGACGGCAACTACAGAAATACAATCACAATCTAAACTCGAAGGGAGTAAATCCCTTATGCTTAAGTGCACAAAATAATTTGATCGTTATGTAGCTTGACCACTACTTGCGAGAGGTGATGATCCATTTTAGTGGTGGAAGAAGACACAGGAGACCTTATTATTGCTGAGTAAACTGGCTTTAAAATATTTAAGTTCACCACCTTCATTTATGGAGAGTGAGAGTTAGCACAGGTGGTAATATGTATGAACCTACGAGGAACAAGCTGTGTCCTGAGAACGGAGAAACGTTTCAACATTACAACTTTAAAGTATTCAATTTTAAATACGGAGATTATGAGAGCAGAAGAGGCAGGCAGCAAGAATAGAAGAGGAAATAAAACAGCAACAGCTTATAGCTGTTCACTTAAATAATTACAATTTGCACTTGGTTTGTAATTTCTTTTTTTCTACTCTAATTGTGTAATTATATTCATTTAAGAATTGGAAATTGTACTTTGCATTTTTTCATTTTATTTAATAAAAGCAAAAAGCAAGAATAGTGATCAGAAACTTAAAATTAAATTATCAATTACTATGTTAATATGCCAAAGCTCTCTACTGAGTCATTTGGCAGTGATGAAATGGTTTAAATTTAATAGAAAAGAGAAAAGTAATTAAGTGGCCGATTAGGCCGATTACCTACTAATTAATCAGTACACCCCTAGTGTTTGGCAAATGAAGAGAAAACTTGCCTGCTGGCCATTGAAGAGAACACACCTCAGCTTTGGGCTCTTTCCCAAGGGCTAGATAACCTTACCAAAAGAGCTAAGTTGAAAAGTTCTTCCTCCTCCAACTGAGAAACTGAACAGTCTAAGTGAAAACATCCTGCATCTTAAAACCATTGAGAAATCGAAGAATTAACTTTCCTTAGCACAAAGTGTACCTCAAAATATCTTAGAAATAATTATTCTTGTTTATAAGAAAATGATCAGAGTTATTATCAAATTGCTTTGATTTGAAAATCCAGTTATTTACAGCGCCTAGACTGCACTAAGAGAAGCGATATATCAGCCATTTACCAAAACACCTCCGAGAAGAACTCAAACTACAGCATCTGATGATGAACAGCCAATCATCGTGCTAATGGTATTGTGACATGGATTTAGAGTCATGAACATCAGAGCAGTTGTTCCAGTGACAAGTAAGTGTCTGGTTACATTTTGAATGTTCCATCACTAGATGAAGATAAAGGTGTAGCCATGGGGACTTAGGATTAGCTACTGCATTTAGAGACTAGAGATGGTCTTGTTATACTAATTGGTCCCATGAGTCAGGATTGAGCAAACAGACCATCCCATGGGGGTATGTGTCCATGTGTTTATGGGTTAGCTGGGGTACAGCAGCGGGACACGACATTGCCCGAGATTAAATGATGATCAATGAATGTTTCACACTCCCATATTTTTATTTATCATCAAAATCGGTGAAATTGCCCATTTTTCAATCAAATGGATTGCCTGCTCTAGTTGGGGACCCATTGCGGAATACATTGTAATCTACATTGCACTGTAAAGAACATACTGTTGATTTTATAAAGTTATATTTTCTATGTAATGGTTTGAATTAAAGTTTAAAATGGAAAAGTAAAGTGTCATACTTCAATTGTGCTCTAAACAGAAACATTTCTAATGTGCCCCGGCTATATCAAAGAACCTACTGTTGATTTTATATGCCTGGCTTTACTGGTTGTGCAGTGATAATGGCTTGAATTTAAGTTTAAAATGAAAAAGTCAAGTATCATGGTTCAATTGTGCTTTAAACAGAAATATTTATTTTGAACATGCTGTCATATCAAGAACCTACTTAATTTTATATATTGGGTTTTTCAGCATGTGTGATAATAAAACTCCTCAAATGCACTTGTGATGTTAGGCTGTGTAAGGTGTTAACTTTGGTCAAAATCACCTGTTCCTTTTTTCATTGGATTACTTTCAATACTTTTTTCATTGGATTACTTTCAATACTTTTTTCATTGGATTATTTTCAATACTTATCAAAGACATTACAAAACCTATCTAAGCACAAAGTATCTTTGTGAAATTTCATAAAAATCGGGCCAGCCATTTTGGAATTCATAGGGAACAAACTCAGACACACAAAGTAGAGATTTTAATCATTTATGTAACACAAGAGGGTCGTTATAATATAAAATGAGTCATCGCTTATCTAGGCCAAAGGCCACACAAGATTGAGGGTTAATGATAGGTACGAGCAAAAATGGACAAAGATAGGGGGACCTAGTTTTGAAAGCCGATTTATCATAATTGTTTTTGTAGGTTTCCGACTACATTTTGATTGTATTTGAAAGATTACAGTTAATTTCCAAAAAGAAAAAAAAATATTTGTACACGTGAAAAAAAAAACGTTATAAAAAATGTTTTCATGGCAAACTAACCAATTCAGCCAAATTTTGAAGTTAAATAAATTCATTGTAAAAATCCTTTAAAAGATAAATATTAGTTTTCTGGGTCAATTTCAAAGATAATTAGTAAAGTCCTAAGACATTGAATTAAATTTAAACACCTTGTTTGTACACAAAATAGCTTAATTACTCCCAAAAGCGAGCGATTTTGCTCTTTGCAAAATCGCTACAAACGGAAGTTTTGTAAACACGAAATACATGGAAGCCCAAAATTTCAACCAGTCGAAAGACTGAAAATGACATCATGTAATTAAAAGGAAGGATGGACGGGAGTGCTATTTATTCCCCCCCCCCAGACATGCATCCGTACATTCCTATCCTGAACGTTTGTATGATTTTTACCATTTTTTAATTTAATTATTTTTCTATGTTCCTGTTTTAAATTTTTTTAAATTATTGTTCAAGATTATATAAAAATTATGTTACACCAACAGTTTCACATTCATGCAAGCAAAGAAAATATTAAAATCTTACATATAAAAATTATACGAAACCTATAATTAAAAAAAAAAGAAATATTTTTTGCTATTATAATTTTTTTTGTTATTTTCACACAAATAAACAATGCTTAATTCAATCATAATATCGCTAGTTCAAAAAATTCATTTTTCTTTTAGTTATATCGAATTCATTAATTTCCTGTAGAATTTAATAATTTGTTTTGATTGTTATAATTTACGATGCTTTATTTTTATTAAAAAAAAGCAAAAATAAATTCATTCATTTTTTTTTTTTTTTACTACAGAAACCCATATTTTAGTAGAGATATTTTTTGTTTAAATAAAATACATTTCCATATTTATACATTTTGAGCATCAGCATAACCGTACCTAATAATTAAGTTTAATGTTGAAACGATTCAATTAATCTACGATTTTTTTTTTTTGTTTATTATTATTTTTTTCACCATTTTAATCTACTTTCAGAAAAATGTATTTCTTATGAAAAAAAAAAAAAAAAAAAAAGTTGCTTGGTTAATTTACATGATTTTTTAAAAATATTTTCTTTCCATCACAAGTATTATGCTTATAAATTAATTCCGTATACTATTACATAGTTGGATATAACATATACTGACCCAACGGGTCATGGATAGTCTAGTTTATTCTGATACCTTAACAACAATGTGACCGTTAACTATGAAAAGTAGTTACATTTTAAAATCGCAAGCACATGTCAGATTTATGTATTTTTTTTTTATTATAATTTATAAATACACATGAATGTAGATTTATTCAATTAAAGCGCATCATATTGAAATTAAGATGCAGATTATTTTCGATTGAGATCTTTAAATGCAAGTTTGGTAAAAGTGAAAAACATTTAGCAGGTGAGAAATAAAAGAACAAAACACAGTCAACAAATGACTTATACCAAACGCAATATAATTTTATCTACCAACTTGTCTAGTTTTAATGTGCTGAAACTGTTTCTAGAAAAATAATTCCAAATACAATCATGTTCATCGACATCATTATTGAAATAGGTTTTTAATTCATTGTAGTTTTCTCTTATTTTATTTTTTATTACAATAAATATTAAATTAGTAGTAAATAATTGTATTTATGCAAGTTACTTATAAGAGACACAAAGATAAGCACACGGGTCCTCAATGATGTTGGGTTAAACAGAGAAAAGATAACGAAATACCAAGATCTTATGTAATGAAAAGAAAAGAAACTGAAATCTTACATTTCAATAATTATAGGAGCAACCGGACTCATGAAAAAGAATCACAAAAACTACCATGCAAATATACCCGATGAATCAAGTGCAATAGAGATTCAAACAAGTGCACTAAAAGGGAGAGTTAGAATCTTAAAAAGCTCTCTCGATTAAAATATGAGATAGCGCGTGAATGTCTGGCATCCCCAGCTTGAACAAACAAGAAAATTGAGAAAAAAAAATAAGTTCAGATTAGTGAGAAAAGAAGGGGCGGGGGTAGCAGCAAAGTAAAAAGCATGCTTTTAACGTTTGGAACTAGGGAAGTATTCTTATATCAGATTTTGTTTTTTATGTTTGTGTGGGTTATCGTCACACTAAAATTAAAACAACCCACGTGATGACCTAACTTCGGTTAAATTCAAGCTGAAAGGACAGTAAACAAAATAAAATGCTTACCTTACCTGTAACCCTAAGGCTTACCTTCCCCCCAAACAAAAACTTTCATAAAACCACACTCATTAAGCTAAATTTAGCGAAGTTAACACATCATTTCGGTTGCTATGTTTTTCGTATGTCAATAAGCTACATGAATATTGAAAACAAATTCTTAAAAAAAAAAATCCAAGTTTCAAAACGTGATAACTGTTTATTTCCTTAACTTTTAAAATGACTTTTCTGTTTTTGGATGTTCTGAAACGAATATCACATTTAAATTTTGCGTAGACAAATAATTTTCTGAATGTTTAGACATTTTTTTCCAATGCATTATTTAATGTCTGTGGCGTTCGCCATTCTTAACATGGGGAGGATGAAGTGTTTCGTAACACGCATGTGCATAATTCTATTGTGTTTGCTACAATTTATTCATTTTTGTTTACGATTTTTCGACAGTTAACTATTCTGCACTTTTACCGACAAGCGATATCTGATAGTTTTATTTATTGATAGGATTTTTAATGAATAACTCTCAAAGAATAAATTTAAAAAAAAAAAGCAATGTATTAAGCAATATTAAAACTTACTTACACAATGTCCATTTTAAACTAATGAAGTGAGCTGACAAAATATATTATTTTTGCTTGTTTCTGTGCACATTTCATGGCGTCATAATGAATAAAAAGACAAATAACGTAAACTGTGAATGATGGGAGAAGTAGTGGGAGGAATTGGGTAAATAATTCGAAAAAAAAAAAGGGAGAAAGAGCGGCTAAAAGAGGATAGATGGTGTGTAGAAAGGGGGGAGGAGAGAAAGAGAGAAGTTAGAGCGAGAGAAGATATAGAGGAAAAGACAGAGAGCGGAAAGAAAGGGGGAGAGTGAAGAGAAAGAAAGTAGCGAGGTAGAGAGATGAAAAAGCGCAGAGATGGGAAGGAGAGAGCAGATAAGATAAATGTGTAGTTTAGCGGCGTAAATTATTTGACAGAAACAAAATTATAAAAACTATTTATTTTTATATAAAACACATTAGACCCAAAGGCTGAAATAAAACCGGAAAAAAATTCATTTTTATTATTTTTTTCATCATTTATATTTATTAGACTAAAATGTACGACATTCGAGGCCGCCGTATTGCTTTTAAAATTTGGCCTTTCTATTCATGATAAAAAATTTAAAAAATATGGCGGCCCAAAACAGTTCCATGAAAGAGCGTAAAAAATTCAAAATCTGTCAAACCTAAGAAAGGCCAAATTTATTAAAAAGCAATACGGCGGCCTCGAATGTCGTACATTTAGCCTAATAAAAATGATGAAAAAATAATTTTTTCCTGGTTTCATTTCAGCCTTATGGTAATTTTTTGTCTGTCAAATAATTTCCACCGCTAAACTACATTTACCGTAGATAAAAAAATTTAAAAAAAAAATGATGAGAGGATAAGTTTTCCAGGTGATTCGATATCCTCGAACAAAGCAGATGCACGAGTCCTGCTATTCATTCGATAAGTTGAGAAATAGGCTAGTTAAGGAAGAATGGTGCTTATTGAAATCGGCACTTATAAATTATAAGTTATAATTAAATCCGATGAAATAAAAACGGAGGGGGACTCAAATCGAGGAGTCGAGGTGAAAATAAGTTTTACGTTCAATGGAGTTTAATAGTAAAATCGTAAATTTTGATGTTCTTAGTTTTAAATAAAATAGTTGATTTACGTAAGTTTCGGAATATGACATTTTTGTTCTGTAAAGAATATGTACATTTTTCCGTATTTTCTTTACTTTTAATTGCTGCCAGAAGTGGCAATCTGATTAAGCACCGGAAGAATTATCAGTTCATAAACGTGTTTTTTTGTTTTTTTAATCTTAAAAAAGAAAAATGTATTCGAGCTATCGTTCTTCGTTTGTTAGCCCCTTTCTAGATTTTTTTTATAAAGATAGCGACTATGTTTTTATGGCGACTTTCCATTTCAGCGTTTCCCGTTTACGATGAAACTTACCGTCTTTTTTATGTTAGTTTTGTTCTAATACTGTTCAAGCAAAACTAAGTTGTATTGGAGCAATGCCAAACCCCATTTTACGGCTCAACACATTTCAGTGAGGAAAGTACAAAACAGTTAACCCTACTCTGTCCATGTTAAGAATGGATTTTTACAAATCCGATGGGTGTAATAGCGTGGCTACCGAGAGTAGCCGTGGTAAATATTTATTAATATACATATATACAGGAAATGTGGGTGTGTGTGTGTGTATATATATATATATATATATATATATATATATATATATATATATATATATATATTACACACTAGCATGGGTACTCGGCGTTGCCTGGGTTGACATGAAGTGCCGTTTGGAACACGCCTGCTATACTAATCATTTTCATCATGGGCAACGTGGATAACCCCACAACAATTCCAAAAATAAAAGAACGGATAAAAACATGTAAATGTAATCCCCACAAAAAAAAAGTACGTGATACTCTCTCCACCAGATATTTCGGCAGAAGGGATACAAAGAGAAGAAACTATTCTCTGGATATTGAGCACTGGAAAGACCCCCCCCCCCGCCACGAAAAAAAAAAAATAATAATTAATTAAAAATAAATCATTACAACTTTTGTATCAATTAAATGACATTGAATGCCCGTGCGATCGCAAAAAAAAAAAAAAAAAAAAAAAAAAATTAGCAAAGTAGGTAGATCTACCAAAAATTAATTCCATTCCAAAAACAATTAAATGAAATTTTTCGTCATATGTTTCTAACGTAATCCTGCCCCTCCCCCAAAATATAATTTGTCATATTTCGTTTTGTTTATGAAATTGTCAGATGAAAGTAGAGTGGCCTCATAAAAATTAATTAAATTTATCGTTATTTTATGTTTCAAATGTAATTCCCGCCCCCCCCCCGCGTCAAAAATAAACAAATTGTATTTGTCATGTTTTGCCCCCCCCCCTCTCGTTTGCCAAACTTGGAACAATGCTGCAGGTGACATGTCTCGTCGAACGCTTGGTGGCCAAAAAGTGAGTGCTCATTTTACATTAAATATATATAGAAAAGTGATCCTCCAATCTAAAATGTTATTTTCTTTTTTTTTGTTGTTTTTAATTTCTTTCATATTATTTATAAAGGCTGTTTAAACGTATTAGGAAAAAAACAAAAATAGGTCTTCATTTTTTTTTTTAGGGGTTAAGCGATGCTGGGTCACATCGTAAAAATTTACCGATTTCTGTATAGCCGTTTAAAGAATAATAAAACAAACAAATTAAATCTTTTCAGTTTTTCGTAAGTGTTTTTTTTTTTTTTTAATATTTGAAAAAAAAAAAAAAAACAATAAAAGCCAAACATTTTTCTATCTTCTCGGAATTATTTTTTCAAGCTAGAAATTTATTGAGATTACCAAATTTTATTTGGTGATTGTTTTTTTTTTTTCAAATCGATGTTGGAATAATAATTCCAAATAAATTTAATTAAATATATTATCAATATAAATATTGTTTAAAATTTATTAGATAACAATTTTAAATAGAACACTTATAACAATTCTCTCGCTAGAAACATTAACTAAGATACCCAAGTTTCTATCTTTACAGCAATGTTCTGATCCCCATCTGGCATCACTTAAAATGAATGGCTCTCGTCTTGGGGAGGCCTCAAGTTTTGACAAGCTTCTGGACTTAACCTTTACTTTTGATCTTAAATGGAATACATACATCAAATCTGTTGCCAAGGCCGCTGAAAAAATGGTCGGATCCTTCTATCCATCCAGTAGATATCTCACTACTGATGCAATTTTCTTTCTATATAGGAACCAGGTACGTCCAAGGATGGAATACTGTTGCCACATCTGGGCAGGAGCTACTAGAAAGGACTTGTCCTGCCTTGATAGAGTTCAAAATAGACTTCGTAGCCTCGTAGGAGATGTCCTCTCTTCGCTGCAACCTCTATCTTACAGAAGAAATGTTGCAAGTTTGTTTCTGTTTTATCGTTATTTTCATGGAAAGTGTTCAACTTAGCTTCAATCTATGGTCCCCCTTGCCAAACTTTCACAAACACTCGTCTAGCTGAAAACACTATCAATAATTCCCTCCATTCTTTATCTGTGCCTAAACCTAAATGTAGATTCCATGAACAAAGCTTCTTTCTGAGAACTGTACGCCTGTGGAATTATCTTCCGTTTTCCTGCTTTCCAGCTGACTACAATATGGTTGTCTTCAAGTCCAAAGTAAACAAGTTTCTGATGAGCTATTCCACTTAAGTTAACAAATTTACTGAATTTCCATTACTACCAATTACTATATTGTCCTTTTGACTATTGTACACTCTTTAACCCTTATCCTTGAGTGGCCTCTCGGCCTTGATAAGTGGTGACGCCTATGTAAAAAAAAATATATAAACCGCTATTTAATAAAATCATTTTTTTTAATGTAATAGACAAATGAGATCTCTTAATTGTATATAGTTTGCAAAAATCACACTATATATAGAAATAAATGAGAACGTAAAGTAAGGAAACTTTTGTATATATTAATCAAATTGTGAACAAATAATCAAACAAAAAGGAATACAAATTTATATATATATATATATATATATATATATATATGAAGAAAAAAAACTGCCGTTTCTAGTTGCAACTAGCTGACAAGCAGCTTAACCTTACTTGACAAAGTACAAAATAGACTCCGTAACTTAGTGGGGGATGCCCTTTTCTCTTCCTTGCAACCTCTTTCCCACAGAAGAGACGTTGCGAGCCTGTCTTTGTTTTATCATTATTTCCACGGCAAGTGGTCGTCTGAGCTCCAATCTCTGGTCCCCCCCTCGCCAATCTTTTTCAAAAAACACCTGTCTAGCTGAAACCACTCTCAATAACTTTCTCCACTCTTTAACTGTGCCTAAATCAAAACGTAGATTCCACGACCAATGCTTCTTTCTTAGAACTGCACGCCTGTGGAATTCTCTTCCGTTTGCCTGTTTCCCAGCTGACTATAACTTGGCTGTCTTCAAGTCCAACATAAACAAGTTCTTAATGAACCGCTGTCTTAAGAAATCCAATCTGCCAAATTTCTATTAATAACGACTACTGCGATATTATTCCACTGATTACTATACACTTAATATACCTTATCCTCGAGTGGCCTCTGGGCCTTGATAAGTGGTGACTCCTATGTAAAAAAAAAAAAAAAAAAAAAAATTCCAGCATATTTCTCGAGACATTTCATTGTTGCATCATTCCTCCTGTTTTCTAGACGGTGATAGATGATTTGCCGTCATCGACAAAATATCTTTCAACAGATATTTTAACTGAAGAAATTTATCACATTACTAGATGAATTATTAGTATTATTATTAGGTACCTCCAACGCGCGCCACAGTTTTACCCCCTCCTGTATGTAACACGATGTAACTAATTTAATTTATTATCATCCTAACTTTTTTACCATTCAAAAGACGCTTCAAAGAAACTGCTAATATTTTTTAAACAATTTTTACAAGATACAAAAATAATGAAAATGCGAGACAAAAATCGTGTTTACATTATCGACGCTTTAAAACAACATTTCTATGTAGTGACGTTTTTTAAGCCGTAAACACACCCACATTTTAAAACTCTAGCAAAAATCAAATAATTGTCATTTTCCTGAAATTTTCGATATTTATTCATTATTAAATAAACTTACATAAAAGCAGGTTTGTTAAATATATTAGAGGAAATATTTATTTTTAGATGTTCTACCCCATATTTCATGTTACAAAAATGAAACAAAATAAATGTAGGTCGATAAAAATTTCAACATTTTTTCAAGCTGAAAAGATCAAATAATTAAAAAAAGTTATTTTATATATATATATACTAGCAATGGGTGCCCGGCGTTGCCCGGGTGTTTGGAGGTGTATGCTGAGCAAAAATAAAATAAAATAAAAACGATAATTTTTTTCAACTTTGACCCTTATTATGCCCCCTTAATATTTATTGTTTTGGCCTCAAATCAAGTTATTAAGTTAAATCCATGTCGAAGGAACCAATATCTAAAATGTCAAGTGTTTAGACCTCAAATTATCGGAAGAGTTTGGTAGAGTTCTCAAAGATCAAATCGTTGAACTTTGACCCCTTAACAGCCAAATTTCTGGCCGAAACGCGATCACATCGATTTCCCCAAATCTCAGTACCCTGTATATCAAATTTCGAGTCTGTAGACTAAAAATCGACAGAGTTATTGCGTAGGGAAATGTACACAGACACGTTCACTTTTATAGATATACTAGCATGGGTGCCCGGCGTTGCCCAGGTGTTTGGAGGTGTATGCTGAGCAAAAAAAAAAAAAAGAAAAAAAGAAAAGGTCAATTTTTTAACTTTGACCCCTATTATGATCCCTTAACATTTACTGTTTTGGGCTCAAATCGAGTTAAGTTAGATCCATGTCCAAGGAACCTATATCTAAAATTTCTAGTGTTTAGACCCCAAATTGTCGGAGGAGTTTGGTAGAGTTCTCAAAAGGTCAAATCGTTGAACTTTTACCCTTTAACAGACAAATTTCTGGCCAAAAACCAATCACATAGATTTCCCAAGTCTCAGTACCCTGTATATAAAATTTCGAGCCTGTAGACTGAAAATTGACAGAGTTATTGCGTAGGGAAATGTACACAGACAGACAGACACGTTCACTTTTATAGATATATATATAGATAGATAGATAGATTGGATGCAATATATAATAATGATTTTAAAAGTATATAAAAATAAGACTCATGCGCCACCACTGAGAATCGAAACCAAAACGTTCAGTTCACGATTTATTTTGCCTCTGCCGTCAATGACTCGGCTATGAAAACATGTTTACTGCAAGGCTAAAAATTAAAACATGAACCAATAACTACTACGTTATGCATTCATAATGCCGGCATTCGACCTTCACCTGGCAAATTTGATTTTTTTTAATTTTACACCGATTTTTCCAGGCTAAAACCCAAATATAAAGTTTTGCATGAATTCAAATACCTTATATATGAAGTTTCATGTCTGTAGACCAAAAACTCTAGGATTTTGGTAGGCAAAATTTGTTGAACAAAAATATATACGTATACATAAATATATATGGAACCAATTTTGTGTTTACTATAAACTTTTTACGCAAATATTATGCAAGTATAAATCATGTAGAATATCTGCATGAATATAATTACACAATAATAGTTAACTAAGGATTATTATCCCATAAGAAAACCGAAACAACTAATAGGGAATTAAAATGAATGTTTAAAAGAATATGCAAATTAGCTAGATCTTTTCATAGTGAATGCAATTCCACAACCCATATATAAGAAAATTGTACTTTCTTTTTAAATAAAAAGAAAAGAGGGTTTTTAATATGAATATCAATACACACAAAAGAAAAACGAATTTATAGGAGTATAGAAGATAGATATATATAAAAGTGAACATGTCTGTGTACATTTCCCTACACAATAACTGTCAATTTTCAATCTACAGACTCGAAATTTGATATACAGGGTACTGAGATTTGGGAAAATCTTTGTAATCAGTTTTTGGCCAAAAATGTGGCTGTTAAGGGATCAAAGTTCAACGATTTGACCTTTGAGAACTTTACCAAACTCCTCCGCCAATTTTGGGTATAAACAATTGAAATTTTAGATATAGGTTCCTTAGACATGGATCTAACTTAATAACTTGAGATGAGCCCAAAACAAATGTTAAGGGGTCATAATAGGGGTCAAAGTTTTTTGACCTCTACGGTCTCTACCAAATTACTCAGACAATTTCTGGTCTAAGATTTGAAATTTTACATAAAAGGTATTCAGAGATAGGGCAAACTTTTTAATCGGTTTGGGTCGAAAATTTTTAGTTACCAATATATAAATGTATATGTTTGCATATCTACCTAAAACTTTCGACAGAGGCGACGAATTTTCACAAGATTAGTATCGTTTGCTTATTAATTTAAAAATTAAACCCCCCCCTCCAAAAAATAAATAATAATTAAAACTATATTTTGTTACAGTTGCAATTTTACTTTAATTCAAAGAAGGTTTCTTTAAAAAATGTTGCTTTCATTCAAAAAATGTTTCACTTAAATTTTTTTTCCCCCTGGAACATTTTTTCAATTAAAGTCAAATTGGATTTTTCTGAACAATTTAATGTTCAGAAAAATCCAATTTGACTTTAATTGAAAAAATGTTCCAGGGGGAAAAAAAATTTTTAATGTTGCTTTAATTCAAAAATTGTTTTATTAAAATTATATTTTCTTATGCAGACTTTTCAATAAATGTTTTTATAATTCTATATTTATACATTTTTATACAATAAATGCTTTGGTTTTCAAATATTTTTGTATTCAGATTCAGAAAAAAATTATGTTATTTATTTGCCGTGTGTGGTTAAAAGTAAAGAACCTTACCTCATGCATCGTGCGGCTCATGTTAGGAAAGAAAAAAAAGAGAAAATAAAATTGGCCGCCCCCTGGTATTTATGGACTGAAAATCACGGGATGTGACGAGAGGGGGAAGGGGGTATGCAAATGAGATGTGGTTGGGTCTCTCTATAAAAGAGCCGTCTTCTTTATTTTGGGTGTCAGTGTGGAAAGTGCAGAGAGAAGAGAACAGTTGGATGTGAGTTTGAGACTTTTGATCTGAGGTTGAGTTCAAATTTAACGTCAAGCTATTTCGGCACAGTGACAAAAATGGGCGACCGAGTAAGATTGAGCAGGGATATCCTGAGGCCATTTACTGGAGAAGGTGACGTGGTTGCGTGGCTTAACAAGCTGAAGTTGGTGGCAAGGCTGCAGAAGATCGTTAATACCAATGTATTTGGAAGGAAGTGCTCTAGCGGTCTATCTAGAAATGGGAGAGACGGATCAGGCCATTGCTGAGAGCATTGAAAACTGGTTAAAGACCGCATTTTCCAAGAGCACGTTTGAGGCTTACAACAAGCTCAAAAGAGTCACCTGGACCGGGGAGTCTGTGGATGTGTATGTGGCAGAGATAAGGCGACTAGCAGGATTGGCTGGATATGGGGGAAGCAGCCTTGAGAAGACTGTAAAGCTGGCGCTTGTAACTGGTTTCCCTGATCACATCTCCATGGAACTGCAACGACTTACTGATATTGAAACCATGGAGGTGGAGGAGATTCTAAGGCATGCTAGAGTTTTGGCGAAACAGTCCGGTGAGCTGGGAGCGGTCGCGGCTGCTGTGGCAAGCAGAAAGGAGCGACCAGTGATGAACCAAGGCCGTGGATTTACCGGTAAATGCTTTGGATGTCAAGGACCACACCTGATGAGAGACTGTAGGGAGCCACGGCCAAACATTATCTGTTTTCGGTGTGGCCAAGTAGGGCACATTAGCAGGAATTGCCCTTCGCTTCCGGGAAATGAGTAAAGGGGTGCTATTGCGCCAGTAGTCACCCCTTTTATACTGAATAGGCATACAAGAGTTTGTTGCCACAGTTAGTGATCACAATCAATGGAAAGAGGGCTAGAGCTCTTGTTGATACTGGATGTACAACAACACTTATTACTACGAGCGTCGCTAACTCTTGGAATGGAACCAGCAACGTTAGAGCAGTGGATGGCAGAGAAGTGGAATGCTGTGGAGAGGCCGATGCGGCGATTGTAGTAAGGAATATGCCATTGCGGCTAAGAGTGATCGTGCTGGATAGACTAATTGCAGGAAGTGATGTGGTGCTGGGCTGGACGCGATAGACCGACTGGGAGGAGCTACTATTGCTAAAGGCCAGGTGAAGTCTGGCAATCAGAATGCACCGGGAATAACAGGAAGTGTAACCAGGGGTGATACCAACCAACCGTCAAAACCCCGACTATGTCTGATTGAGGATGATGACTTTCGAGCCTGCTTCGATGGCGAAAAATGGATGGTAGAATGGCGATGGACCGCGGAGCCACCTGTAATTACGAATCGGGTCAGCTGCTACAAAAGCACACTGAAAGGAGCTGCGGAGCCGAAGTTTGAAAAAGAAGTCGAGAGATGGATAGATGAAGGAATATTAATGCCGTAGTCAGGTAAAGTTGGAGGAATTTTGCCACTCATGGCTGTGGTCCAACCTATTAAGAAGAAAGTTAGGCCAGTGTTGGATTTCCGTGAGCTGAACAAGTTTGTCACTTGTCACACAAAGGACGGAATCGACGTGTGTGAAGAAGTCGTAAGGAAATGGAGGAGGATGAAGCAGGCAACCAAAATTGTGAACCTGAAGTCAGCCTACCTCCAACTTCATGTGGATGAGAAATTGTGGAAGTATCAATTGGTAGAGTACAAAGGTCAAGTTTATTGTCTGACCAGATTAGGATTTGGTCTGAACTCCACACCAAAGATAATGACAGCAGTTCTTAAGACAGTGTTGGCCAAAGATGATGCAGTGAAGAGAGGCACCTGCTCTTACATCAACGATGTACTAGTGGACGAAACAGAGGTGACTGCAGAAAGGGTGAGAGAGCATATCAAAGCATATGGACTGACTACAAAACCACCTGAGTCACTGGAAAATGGAATGGCTTTGGGATTTCGACTACAGAACAATAAGGCTGGAAAATTGATGTTTGGGCGAGGAAATGAGATCCCTGAACCCAAGGTTGACCTAGCCAAGAGAGAGCTTTTCACTATATGTGGAAAGCTGGTTGGCCACTACCCAATAACTGGATGGCTGCGAACTGCGTGCAGTTTTATTAAAAAGCAGACTGGGACAGACAGTTGGGAAGATACAGTTGATCAAGAAGTGCTTCTCATGATACAAGAAGTCATTGCAGAAGTGAAAAAAATAGACCCTGTGAGAGGAGAATGGTATGTAAAGGAGGGTCATGAAGGGGTGATATGGACTGATGCTAGCAGTGTAGCATTAGGGGTATTATTGGAAATAGGAGAAATGGCTGTTGAAGATGCTGCTTGGCTACACAAAAAGGATGATAGCGCCCATATCAATGTTGCGGAACTCAATGCTGTGATGAAAGGCATTAATCTGGCTCTAAAATGGGGGCTACAGATAGTGAACGTTAAAACAGACTCTGCAACAGTGGTGTCGTGGATTAAATCGGAGCTGTCTGGTGATAAGCGGATCAAAACAAAAGGAGCAGCGGAGATGCTTATCAAGCGTAGACTTGGAGCATTGTGAGACTTGGTTCGAGAATTCAAACTAAAAGGTAACTATTACCTTAGCTCTGTCACAAAAAAAAATAAAGCAGATGGGTTGACAAGAGTCAAGAAAGCCTGGCTACACAAGGAAAGAGACGGGGCTCCAGCGTGTTGTGCAGTAGAGAATTTAAAAGACCTGCATAACCTGCATCATTTTGGAAAGGAACGGACCCTTTACCTGGCAAGAAAAGTAAACCCGCACGTCACAATGCAAGACGTCCAAAAGGTGGTGGAACAATGTAGGGAATGCCAATCAATCGACCCTGCACCGGCTAGACCGCATGTAACTATGATATATTGTGGGCCTGGGAGAGTAGCGATATGGTGGAAAATCAAGAATGAAACAGCAGAAGAGGTAAA
This sequence comes from Euprymna scolopes, assembly GCF_053919585.1. Classification (NCBI taxonomy): domain Eukaryota; kingdom Metazoa; phylum Mollusca; class Cephalopoda; order Sepiida; family Sepiolidae; genus Euprymna; species Euprymna scolopes. The sequence continues at coordinate 73,621,809 of NC_136510.1, forward strand.
GAGAGTTGTCGAGGAGGTTTTTATGGAAAGGGGGCCAGTAGAAGAGGTGTTGGTGGATAATGGTACGTCTTTCCGCTCGGAAGTTTTTAGAGACTTATGTGCGAAGTGGAATGTGGGTCTATATTTTAGAGCTGCATACCGTCCAAGTGGAAATGGAATTATAGAGAGGCACCATCGCACTAGAAAAGCTGTGGCATCAAGAAGCCAGATTTCGTCCCAAGAAGCAGTTTTTTGGTACAATATAACACCGAAGGCTGGTCAAGACGAAAATTCAGTGCCGCACCGGCTATTTTTTTTTATGAATGGCGACATCCATTGGCTGTAACGCAGAGAGAAGAACAGGCCTGCGTGGACATCGCAGTTGGTGAAGAGGTGTGGGTGAAACCACCCAATTCTCGTTGCACGACTCGCTGGGGAAAAGGTACAGTGACTGAAGTACTCTACAAAAACAAAGTAGCGATTGACGGAATGCCTCGTCACATTTTAGATATACGGAGAGTTTCCTTGCCATCAGAGGAAGGGGAGGTTGATGCTGATGTTGAAGTGTCTGAAGAAGAGCCTCTTCGACGATCGCACCGTGAACGAAGACGCCCAGCGTGGATGGCGGACTATGATACTAATTATTGATCTTAGAGATCAAGGGGGCGTGTGGTTAAAAGTAAAGAACCTTACCTCATGCATCGTGCGGCTCATGTTAGGAAAGAAAAAAAAGAGAAAATAAAATTGGCCGCCCCCTGGTATTTATGGACTGAAAATCATGGGATGTGACGAGAGGAGGGAGGGGGTATGCAAATGAGATGTGGTTGGGTCTCTCTATAAAAGAGCCGTCTTCTTTATTTTGGGTGTCAGTGTGGAAAGTGCAGAGAGAAGAGAACAGTTGGATGTGAGTTTGAGACTTTTGATCTGAGGTTGAGTTCAAATTTAACGTCACCGTGTTATTTGACCAAGAAGAAATTGGAGTTATCGCTCCCTAAAAGTGATCGCTGTGTAATCCAGAAGTGCATTGCACGGCCAAAACTAAGAACAGTAGGCACCTCCACAGCTTTGTGTAAAACGTCAGCATTTTACACAACAACGTCATCATTTTGTGTTTATTATTTTCTGTGTCAATTTCTATGGATGGGCATTGGCGCTCTAATGGTTAATGGAAGTAACTTTTTTTGTGTTTTTTTTTTTGGATTGAAGAGATTTTATTAACGAACTACACAGACGAGAGTTAATAAAATTAATTTTAACGTCTACTGTTGACACTTATGCATATAAAGATAATGTTGCTTACAGGTCTTCATATAGCAATACACACAGACAATAAAATGCTTTGGATAATTACAAATTTCATAGGGGTTCTGCTAAAATAGTCATATTTTAAAAACCAAAGCACTTTAAGTTTTCCAAATACCACCGTTTTGTTCTGCAATGAATATCCTTTCAAATGAATTAATAAATAACAAATGTACATTATATATTTTAAGAGTTTTAAGCAAATAAAGTGATAAAAATATGAACATCATAAAACAGCGTTTTCGGTAAGATTTTGTAATGACCCTCCCTGATTTGTAAACGCTCGTACCATGTTATTGTTAAGAATTTTTTCATGAAATTTCCAAATTAACTAGAAGAGATGTCATTTTTAATAGTCTTGGGTGTCCGAAATTGATTTGACTACTCGTTTTTTTGTTGTAGATTTCAAAATGACGGGTATGGAAAATTTTGAAAAAGATTTTCTTCCTACACCCACTGTTAAATATAACAATTGTTTCATAATGTTTATTTATTAAAAAAATAATTGTACATTGCTGTCTCTCGTGGTAGGTAACAATTAAAAAACATGATAGCCAAAAAAAGAAAAAAATCATTTGGAATTTGAATCTAAGCGCAAACAGACACATTTTTTGTTGTTGATTTTTATTCTAGATCGAATTTTTTTTTAATTGAAAATCTGGTAATAAAAAAGTTTCGGTCCAAAATTTCTTACATGTTTAGTCAGAGCTATTTTATTATCAACCATATAAATATTTTTAAAAATTGGATAGTAGTCAAATTTTTAAAATATCTAAACAACCGAATATGATTGTTTTGGTTCACGTGTATGAGCGGTAAAACAGTAAAACACTTCTATTTTTCATATTTTAAAAATGTTTTCCGTGGATTTATTATTGAATGACACGATTATAGAAACAAAAAAAAATTTTTTTTAATTTTAAAGAAACTGCAAAATCGATATTTAAATATTTGTAAGAGGTGCTAAGTTAAATAAAAACGATAGAAAAAGATATGAAATGTAATTAAAAATCAAAATAAAATTAATTCAAAATATTTTTAACAATTTGTCAGCTTTATTTAAATAGGTGGGACAAAAAATACTTGATATTTTCCAAACGTCACGTTTTCTGTTAGTGACGTCACTTGTTTTAAATAACATTTATTTTTGTCTGTTTGTCGTAATTCTTGTAAAGTTTCACAATGGGTGTCAAACACCCTCTTAAAAAAATTAAAAAACTAAAAAAAAAAACTCGCTTAATCCTATGTCTAACCCTAGGTACGAGTGGCAAGCCTCCTCCTAAAACCTTTAGCCTTAACAATAACACGAAGTACAAGTGGCAGAACTCCCCACCAAACAAAATTCTTGGGCAAGCTACATATAAGCATAAAAAAGACTTTTCTTCAAAGAAAAGTGCACGATTAATCTCCCATAAAAATAAATTGGTCAACTGTCCTAAAACGCTAGGATGATCTCGAAATGGTGAATTATTTAGCATTAAATTTATGTGAAACCAACCCCCACTCTAAATTCTTCAATTGTTTTTGTTTTGTTTCTAAGTCTTCAGGATGTTCACACATAATTTTCCTTAGCCCTATCATTAACCCAAAGTCAGAGTGGCAACCTCCACACCTTCTCATAATTGCACAAAGACCCTATTAAAATCACACAAATCACCTTTTAGAAAAAAAAATATATATATACCCAAGATTCATCTACCATGGAAAAAAAAAATTGGTTAACCGCCCTAAAACACTGGAATGGTTCAAAATGAGAAATAATTTTGCATTAAATTCTAAAATAATTTTGCTAATCTTTTATTAAAATTTTTCAAGGTATTCACGTAATTGTCTATAAAGTTAGAATCACATATTTTGGAGAGGTGGTCAGATGGGGATGGGCATCGCTGAAGGTATTAATCTACAATAATACCAAAGAAATATTGCAATATATTCATTTTTAAACAGTGCTAAATTTCGATTTCAGTTTTTTGTAAACAAAAAGTAAAACAAAGTTCAACAACTTCTATAATTTCTTCTTTTAATGGATACATGGCCTTTTTAAGAAATTGCAAAATATTTATGTGCAGTTACTGCAGATTATTTGAAAACCATTAATTTTTTAAGATTTTTCAGTAGCATATTCAGATTCCTTGCACAAAAATACATTTATATAGCAAATTTCATTGCTTAATCTTGTGTTTTAACATTGATATAGCATTTTTACTGAAAAAGTAGTGTAAAAAGATGTGACAAAACGCTTATGGTCTTAAAGAAAGAAAAATATCCAAACGTGTGAGGCACAAAATAGTTATAACTTCCTTAATTTTAATTGGATTTTAAAAATTTAAAAAGATTCTTTCTTAGCTCATCAAGCTCTTTGTATAGATACCAATATTGAAATATTTTAAGCCATTTCAATTTTTACATGTGTATTGCTACTTCATACTTTTTTTGGGAAAAAGGTGCAAAAAAATAAAGTTCACCTTCTACCAATTTAAATAATCAAATCAAAACGAATTTATTTATTTTTTTTACGCCGATTTTGGATTTTCGATTTTTATTATCTCTTTTTTTTATAATATAATACTAGTTTGGATGCCCGGTGTTGCCCGGGTGTTTGTAGGTGTGTATTGAGAAAAAAAAAAAAAGTGGTGGTAGTAGGCAGGCAGGCAGGCTCGAACCCGTGACGCGAAGGCAGAAAAGAAAGTGAAAGAAAATCTTACTCCTACTCCATGACGCGACCGGAAGTTCGGAACATTAAAATTAGGCAAAGTCAATCCAACCGATATGATGACTTGCAAAAATGGCTTGTAAAAAACCGACCCCTCTTTGTAGAAAACTGCCCAGTTGAGCTCTCTCTATCATGCTAAAAGGTTACTCGCACCTGAGAGTATCCTGTACCTCTATAAGGCCACCATTTGCCCATGCATGGAGTATTGGTGCCACATCTGGGCTGGTGCATCTGCCACTAGTCTCTCACTCCTAGACAGGGTTCAAAAACGAGTTGCCAACCTGATGGGTCCTGCACTGGCAACCAAACTTCAGCCTTTGTCCAATCACTGAAATGTGGCATCTCTGACCGATTTACTATTTTCATGGAATGTGCTCTGATGAACTCAAAGCTCTTGTACCCCCCACAATGTAGATATCCTAGACAAACTTTACAATCAGCAAAATCTCACCCCCTACACTGTAGAGATCCTTAGATGTCGGAAAACTTTCTACTCAATTAGCTTCTTCCCTCAAACTGCTAGACATTGGAATTCCCACCCGTGTCTCTGCTTCCTTGACCGTATTGACATGCAGGAGTTCCAATGTAATGTGAACAGACATCTTGCTGCCCAACTCTCTACATAGTATCCTTGTAAATTTGGTCCCAAATAGTAACCCCTTACGTCAAAGTAGCACTGTATCTTGTTTAGGGTTAAAATAGTAAATAACAGTATTAAAATTTCTCTTTATATGTTTCTCTTTCCCTCTTCCCCATTTTATCCTTCCCTCTCCTCAAACTCTTTTCTCCTTCGCCGAGCCCATTCCTTTTCCAGCTGGAGATACAGACAACTTTGGCATTTTCTTTCAAAATTATAATAGACTAATCTGGGTGTCCGGTGTTGCCCGGGTGTTTGCAGGTGTGTGTTGAGAGAGAAAAAAAAAAAGGAAAATTGCGAGCGCAAAGTGGTAGTAGGCAGGCAGGCTTGAACCCGTACCATGAAGCAGGTAAAGAACGTAAAAAAAAAATTTTTTAAACTGATGTTTTTGCTGTTGCGCCCATCGCCAAACCGGAAGTGACGTAGGCTTAAATTAAGGCTAGACAATCCAAAAGAGGGAATGACTTTCGAGGATATCAGCGAAAAAAGCGACCCATCCCTGTAGAAAAGTACCCAGTTGAAGGTGAAGGAATTAATGTTTTTGGCCAATTTTTAAATATTTGAGCTTCAAAATGATACAGATAACGTGAAAATTCATTGCCTCTATTGAAAGTTTTAGGCAGACATAAATACATTTAAACAGACAGATGAGATTAATATAATAAATAACACTGAAAAACAGGCGTCTGACAAAACTTGACCTTCAGAGGATGAATGTTTTTCTAAATTTTAGATAATTATATATCCCGATTCATGCCGCTCAAAAGAATATCAACTTGATGGTGGTCTGTTTTGTATTTTTTTACTTTTAGCTAGATATACAAACATTTGCCCTTTATATATTAGATAATAAGGTATTATTTTACTTTAAGGCCCGACTCATGTTCATATAGAAAAAAATTTTTTTTTTTTTATGTACATTTCAGTGTGCTTTAAAAGAATAATAACCGTTTCAGGTGCAAATTTACCATTTGCATGGTATTAATCCCTGAACCCTGGGACTATTTTCTGCTATTTCCGTTTACACTATGCGCTAACACGCAGTAGCGTAAACGAAGGCTGTTAAATGTGCACTCGCGTCCCAAACTGCCTTCTCACATAGTGTAGTAATCTTTGGCGAAAATTTAAAATTAGATGAAAAACAAGTAGTTTTCCAGATATTACGCCATGTGATTCTACACGTTATCAGTGGTAATCATCCTGTACATGCAAGCACGTGCATATTTTTGACGCGCATTGTTAACTGAAAGAATTTCCTTTAATGTTAAACATCTAATTGTTTAAATTACAATCGTTTTAAAACAATTGTGTCTTCTGTTTAGAACGTTGAATACAAGATGGAAAAAAAGCAAATTCGCACAATTTTTTCATTTCAATTCAAGCTAGGTTGAAAAGCTGCTGAAACAGCTCACAATATCAACAAAGTGTTTTGTCCAGGAACCACTACTGAATGCATAGCACTATGGTGTTTTAAGAAATTTCCCAGTGGCGACAGTCTTGAAGATGATGAGCTTAGTGGTCGGCCAACGGATGTTGAGCCTTAGTCGAAGCCAATTCATGCACAACTATCCAGGAACTTGCTTCTGAATTAGACGTAACATATACAATGATTTCCAACCACTTGAGAGATTGGAAAGACAAAAAAAATTGATAAATAGGTACCTCACAAATTGAACGACAACCAAAAGAAACACCATTATGAAGTGTCATCTTCCATTCTTTTATGCAACAAGCAAAGCCCGTTTGTCAACTCGGTTGTGACTTTCAATGAAAAGTGGGTTCTTTACAACAATCGGTGACACTCAGCACAGTGGTTAGACGGCAACAAAGCTCCACAACACTTCCTGAAGCCAGAGTTGCACCAAAAGAAGGTCATGCTAACTGCTTGGTGGTTTGCGTCTCATCTATTAGATTTTTGAATGAAGCTGAAACTATTACAGTGGGGAAGTACTGTCAATAAATAGATGAAATGCATCAGAAACTTTGACAACAACACCCAGTATTAATCAAAAGAAAAGGCCCAATTCTCCTCCATGACAATGCTCAACCGCACGTTGCTAAACTGACTTTGCAGAAGTTGAATGAATTGGGCTACGAAACTGCCTCATCCACCATACTCTCCAAACCGCATTGACTACAGTAGAACCCCAGGATATGATGGCATTAAAAATTAATAACAAAATACAGTACAGTACACATGTATATAATTAAATAACATTATAAAATAACATTGCAAGGCAGGGCAAATACCGCTATCAGGGGCTGGATAAACATTGTATTCCACACCATAACCTCAAAAAGTATCCTAGGGCCATCATCCCAGGGTTTTACTGTACCACTTTTTCAAACATTGACAACTTTCTGTGTGAGAAATACTTTAAAACCCTAAGTGATATTAAAAACTTCTTCAGTGACTTCATTGCCATCAGTACGCAAGATTTTTACATTACTGGCATAAATACACTTGTTTTGTGTTGGCAAAAGTGTGTTTATTCTGATGGTGCTTATTTTAATCAATAAATTTTTGTTTGAGCCGAGATATGTTCATCTAAATTTAAAAATTAAAAACCACAAGAACTTTGTCAAGTCGATACTTAGCAATATTTTATGACATATATAGTGTATATCCAGAAAAAAATCACATTTAAGCAGACAACACCTAAAACAATTAACTTCCGGTTTGATATGGAACTAGTTAACTGACAGAATTTCATTTATTAATTTTCAATATCGTCATTTGTAGCCCGAAAAAAGTAATATCTAAATTGTTTTTTATTGAAGTCCAATTTAATCTAGAATATATCAATTTTTAATTTCTAAAACTAAGCTTCTTTTTTTTTTTTTTTTTTTTTTTATATCTATGTATCTATAAAAGTGAACGTGTCTGTGTACATTTCCCTACACAATAACTGTCAATTTTAAGTCTACAGACTCGAAATTTGATATACAGGGTAATGAGATTTTGGAAAATCATTGTGATCCGTTTCCGGCCAGAAATTTGGCTGTTAAGGGGTCAAAGTTCAACGATTTGACCCTCGAGAACTCTACTAAACTCCTCTGCCAATTTTGGGTCTAAACACTTGAAATTTTAGATATAGGTTCCTTGGACATGGATCTAACTTAATAACTTGATTTGAGCCCAAAACAATAAATGTTAAGGGGTCATAATAGGGGTCAAAGTTAAAAAAATTGACCGCTTTTTTTTTTTTTTTGCTCAACATACACCCTCCAAACACCCGGGCAACACCGGGCTGAAATGCTAGTTTTAACTAAATCCTTAAATTAACTTTATCGAAAAATTATTTTCAATTCAAAATTTTTGTATGGACTTTTTTATTTAACATTAACAAATTGTAAAACATACCATGCACGAAGAAATTTAATTCTGAACTGATTGTTTTAGTTACTTGGGTCTAAAAAATTATATTTTTGTTTTGACAAAATAAACAAGTAACGCTACGATTTTTATCAGCGAAGTGTGAAAAAACAGATTACTACGTCATCTGTCTACCGTGAAAAAATTAACCACGTTTGATTTGTAAGTATATTTTTTAATTATTCACTATTAAAAAACAGCATAGGTTAGAAATTTTTTTTTTTTTAATTTGTTAACAGTAAGATTGTCTGTTTATTCATACGTTTTACGAGGCCATCTTCCACAAATTCTTTTTTCACTAACTGAAAAAATTAATCATAAAATTATTTCGGAAATCTTTTTAAATTTAACAGGCAAATATTATCAAATGTAATTAACGAATAATAAAAAGAAAAAAATTTGTAAAACTTAAATAATTTTAATATATTTTCCAATTTTTTTTTTCTGAAGAAAGTTATCGAGATATAAAAAGTTGTTTTATGCATTGTATTCTTTGGCGGCCATCTTTGTTACGCGCGTAGATTTGTTCATGGTGCGCGCGCACGCGCGTAACAAAGATGGCCGCCAAAGAATACTATGCATAATACAACTTTTTATATCTCGATAACTACTTATTTCTGCAAATTTTCAATGCGATTTCCGTATTCAGCATAGTCGAAAACCTTTAAAAGTCGTCATTTACAAGAAAATTGTGGAGGTGGACCTAATCTAAAAATTTACCAGATTTTATAATCGATAAATGGTGTTTTTAGATTAAAAAAAATATGGTTTCAACTGATTAAGGGGGGGGGCAATTCTAATAAGTTACAGTAGTACCTTCCAAATTTTCAATAGAAATTACCTGAATATTACTGAATTATTAAAAAAAAACAAAAAACTTTATTCGTGTTAGCAGGTGAAAAATTGCCGCCATCTTGTTTTTAATGAAGCGAAACGCAACCATAAACAAGGGAAGTAACTTTAAATGTTTAATGTGACTAACGCAAAACAAATAAAATAAACATAACATGTATTTCTGAGTCTGGTTTTCATTTAAGATTTTTTCTTAATTGTTTAATATAAAAATAACTGTTCGGTTCGCTTAAAAATTACATATATACAATTTTTTTGCAACTGCTGAATTACCTCCCTTGTGACTGTTTTTCAATCATACACGATCGTGTACTTCAAATTCTATTTTCTTTAAAATTTTTCTACCTTATCGATTTTCGTAATTTTTTTATATAATCATCTTATAAATACATGGAATGCGTAGATACCGTTGTTTTCATGCGAAATTCAATATTACGATTTCCGAAATCTCGTCCCAATAGTGTAGAAGTGACAAATAGTGTCGAGTTGCTAAGTTAGAATGACACTAAGATAGCGGACATGAAGTGAAGCTGTCATCTGAGTTTTTTTGTTGTTTTTTTTTTTTCTCCATATGAACATCGGCCTCAGGACCTACGAGTGCGAAGTTCCATTTTTTTTTTATCCTTTCATTTTTTATGGGCTTTTACAAACAAACTTCACATGGCTGTCAATATTGTTTCTGTAAAATCCTGTAACGAGTTACAATAACCAAAAGAAAAACGGAAAAAAACTTACTATAAACATTGTTGCAATGTTGCATGTCGTTTTCATGTATCGTACATTGTTGCTTTTTTTTTTTTTTTTTTTTTTTGGTTGTTTTGTATTTTATTTATTTATTTTTTTTTTTAGTTACGTGGACATTTTATTTTTTGTCAGAAAAACTTCAGGAGGAGTGTAGTATAATAAAATACAAAAGAAATTACAAAAAAGATAACAAGCAACAATTTACAAAACAGTACAATGCTTCTACACAATACGAACCAAACTAAAGTTAGGGTTAGTTTAGGATTAAAGCAAAGTTCGGATCGTATTGTGTAGAAGTACAAAAAAAAAAATACAATGCAACAATGTAAACATAAATAAATCTTCACGTGTTATTTTCGTTTTCTTTCATAATCCCTGGTTTCATTTTGTGTGGTTGCCTTTCGGCTGTTTCCGTAATAGTTACTGGTTTTTACCGAGCCAATGCCGACAGCTGTGAAAGAGCTGACATGTAGGAGGACAAACAGCTTAATTTGGTCGATTCAGTTAGTAATAATAGGTTAGTAAACAAAAGTGACATGACACAGGCCTGTAAATATGTAGCAAGTCTTAGATATTGGAAAATTTAGTATTCAGTTAATAATAATAGGTTAGTAAACAAAAGTGATATGACACAGGCCTGTAAATATGTAGCAAGTCTTAGATATTGGAAAATTTAAACTGGCAGCCGACTCTCTTTGAGGAGGCGGTAAGTTTGGGAAAATGAGTTATAAATAAAAACCAGACAAAATACTGTTAGAAACCCGACGAATGTATGTTACCGTGACACAGGCTGATATATTCGGAGGGTTTTTAACAGTATTTTGACTGGTTTTTTATTTATAACTCCTTTTCCCAAACTTACCGTCTCAGAGAGAGAGAGTCGGCCGCCATTTTGCATTTTCGAATACATATCGGTAAACACTGTATGTTTTTCGAGCTGAATAAACATGTTACATTAAATATAAACATAAAAAACATATCCAGTTAGGTAGAAAAGTAACTTATCTTGCCTTAGACAATTTTTATTTTTGTTCCTTTTCTCCACGTTAAAAAACGACCCTCCTGGTGTCTAACTCTGTCCCGTCGTGGGGAGGCATTGTAAATAGGAACATTTATTTGTTATATATTTGTTTTGTGACAACTTTTTCGAATCTATGTATACAGTAAAACAAACCCGGTATTCCTTTTCAAAAATATACGCATTTAACACTTCAATTTAAAATACGGTGTATACAGACACTAGACAGGTACTTCTGCGGTTTACGAACCGCGTTATGTTTTCAGGTAGGATTTTCAAGTAAAATTCAATTTTTTATTATTATTATTAACGCGTAAAATAAAATTACAGAATAGTTAATTAAACCGCTCTTTTCATGTTAGGAATTTATTTCTAAATAACGTCAATATTTCAGCACAGTCCGAAAATTGTAAAAGCGCCTAAAAAAAAAAAAAAAGTGCGAGATAAAATACTGTTTTTTTTTTTTTTTAAAGAAAATAAAGGTAAATTTATACAAACACCGTGACAGCGAATTAACCCTAACCCTAAACCCTAACCCTAACCCTGTCACGGTGTTTGTATAATAATACCAAAATAAAAGTTAAATTGTTTTAAAAATACGGTGTTTTGTAAATTTGAGAAACTGGTTTACAATTACTAAACATTACAATAACTATTAAAATAACTGGTGACAGCAATTAATATAATACAAAGAAGGGCTAAGTAAACATTTACTTTGTTGATGGCTAAATATAATTGATATATGTTATATATATATATATATATATATATATATATATATATATATATATATATATATATGACTTAGCATTTAAAAGGGGGCACTCGAAATAGCCACATTATAAACTCGAAACTCCACTGAACATGGGCGTCTTTTGTTTTAACAAAATCTATTATTATTATTATTTGAAAACTAATATAACTATTAACTAATTCATTCATAAAACATATTAGTTTACGCATATATATAATAAAAGAAATGTACATACGTGATTATCTTTTTTAATTGGATTTTCCGTCGCAAACAGTAGACACTTCTCGAATAGGAATAGAAAGTTAATTAAAATGAATATCAGAAACTACGGATGGCCATTTACGTAATATTTCGAATCGAATTGCTATTTTAAAAAATTTTAAGGTCTTTAAATAACTGCCTGTGGTTTAAAATAAATATGCAATTTTAAAATAAGAATCAAGTTGCATTTTTTCTTCTCTAAGATAGATCAAAATGTGATATTTGATACAAAAGAGAATGTTAGCATGGATTGGTAAAGTAGCGCTACTTGCCATCCATAAAATAAGACGCGTGCCGGTTTGAGGTTGACTGATTTGAGCTTTGCAAATGAAGAGTTCAAATATCTTTCCTTTCGATTATTTATTTTTGCTTGCAAAACAAACAAAAAAATAAGAGATTTATTTTAGAATTTAGAACATTTCTTTCAATCCCGTTTGAAGAAACCAGCAATTAAAAAAAAAAAAAGCGCTTTCCCGCGTTTTATTTATTTGTATTCCTTCTAATTTTTTTGTTTTGTTTGTTTACATAGTAAGAGGGAGACTCGGCATTGCCCGGGATTGAATGAGAACTCGTATGTCTTCTTGAACTCATTCCACAGCACCAATGTGTGGTGATTTTTCCAGATTAGGGGGAAAAATACACAAATAAATGTAACCAAAGTTACTCTTCTTACCTACTTGGATAATTTTGTTTTGTGTGTACGTATTTTTTACTTAAAAATAAATGTACTGTAAAACTTGTCGAGTTAGATCAAAAAACAAAATGGTGGTTTAATTAGAGCCATAATCTTTTGTTCTAACTTGACATCACCTTTAAGTAATAAAAAAAAACAATTTTAAATAAGTTCAAAAACAAAAAATCTACGTCGGTAGAAGAGTAACTTATCTTGCCTTTGTTGATATTTTTTGTGTATTAATTTTTCACCTTTATTGGGGTAGGAGGGCTCTCTGTTCTGAAAAATCACACTTTTATTGATCTTATTTTTAACATTTTATAAATTAAGTTTTTGGAATGAGGCCTGTTGAAGATAAAGATATTATCAAAATAAAGAATAACAAAACATATCTATACAAAACTAATTATTTGGGGCGCTTCTACAGAATTGGGACGAGATTTTGTAGTCGATAAATGGAATTTTCAGATTAACAAAAACAATGGTTTCAATTGATTTTTTTTTTTTTTGTCAATTCTAAGCTACAATGGTAGCTTCGAAATTATGCAGTCGAAATTACCTGAATATTACTGAATTATTAAATAAAACAACTTTAATCGTGTTAGCAGGTGAACATTTGCCGCTATTTTGTTTAAATCAAAACGTAAAATTGCCTCCCTTCTGAACTCTCGTGTGACTTACGATCGTTTTCATCAAATTCTGTTTTTTATTTTCTGTAATAAATAATTTTCTACCTTTTCGATTTTCGTAATTTTTTTATATAATCATCTTAAAAATACGAGGAATACATAGATACCATTGTTTTCATATGAAATTCAGTATTACGTGTTCCCAATGGTGTCCTTCGAGCGACAAATATGGAAAAATTGGCTAAAAACATTATTCCTTTACCCTTAACTGGCCACTTTTCTACAGGGGCGGGGTCGTTTTTTCCCCCAATATTTTTTAAAGTCATCCCCTCTTTTCGATTGACTAGCCTAAATTTAAACCTTCGCCACTTCCGGTTTGGCAAAGACGTCACGTTTTTTTGTATTTTTTTCACATTCTTTTCCTCATTCGTGTGGTACACTACCTTTATTTATTATTATTTATTTATTATTATTATTATTATTATTATTTTGCTCAACACACACCTTCAAACACCTGAGCAACGCTGGGCACCCAGGCTAGTCCATAATATACATTTCACCTGTCTGTTTAAATGTATGTATGTATGTCTACCTAAAACTTTTGACAGCAGTGACAGATTTTCACAAGATCGGTATCGTTTTGAAGCTCCTCCCTTCGGACGACAAATATAAAAACAATTGGCAAAAAACATTAATTCCTTCACCCTCAACTGGGCACTTTTCTACGAGGAGGGGGGTCGCTTTTTTGCCAATATTTTCGAAAGTTATCCCCTCTTTTTGATTGACTAGCCTTAATTTAAACTTTTGCCACTTCCAGTTCGGTGATGGGCGCAATCGCAAAGACGTTTTTATTTTGTTTTTTTTGGGGGGAGGGGGGTCACATTCTTTTCCTCCTTCAGGGTATGGGTTCGAGCCTGCCTGCCTACTAGCACTTTTTTTTTTTTTTTTTACTTAATACACACCTCCAAACACCCGGGCAATGCCGAGCACCCAGGCTAGTCTTAAAATAAACAGTTGGTAAAGATAGAGATAGAGTGTCTCAAGAACGTTTCTGGTAAAGAAAAATTGTTTTGTTTGGAAGTAGAAAGTAAGATGCTTTTCTGGGATTCCACTCATATGAAATATTGCGCTTATAAATTAATTTAAAAAAATTTAAACTTTAAAAAGATTTATTATTCATTTTAGGTTTGTTTTACAATCCACACAGATACGAAAAAGTGGTAAAAAATATAAGAAATAAATGTTATCAAAAGTTACTCTTCTACCTTGTAGGGGGTGCAGAAGTTTAAGTAAAATTAAATCTCTTTGCCCCAACCAAAATAATAAAAAAAAGGAATGAAACAAAACGACATCTCCTTCTGATTTAAAATGCACTGCATTTATTTTTTAACAAAAACAACAAGGTGAATGAACAAAAGTCCGATTCGTGAAAGTTCTTTCGAAGTCATTATGATTAGAATGTTAGATGAAAGTCCTTCATGGAATCAAGGGGTTTAGAAGGTTAAAGTCTTGTGTGAAAATAAGGAAATTATTTTAAAGTTTGTGCTTTATCTGGCGAAGTTCGCCTTAATTAAAAGTCCCATGAGGAAGATAATCAGTAAGGAAAGTCATTTGGTGTTATTAATTGGAAAATGTGCAGAGTGGATGCGTGTGTGCATAAGTGATTTCTGAGTGTCTGCATGGCGCGTGTCATCATGGTGTTGACAGTATCGGCAGCGACGATGTTGTGAAAACGAGAGGCATGTTCTTGTGTGTCGCCGAAACGACTGAATGGAACGAAACGTATTGAATTAATTGAATTCACTGAATTGAATTAACCCTAGAAAACTGTTTGATGCGTTTTTATACATTTTGGCCCCGCTCCAAAAACAAGATTGCTACTGCTGATATTTTGTTTTTTTGGAAAAGCGTTAAAAAGACAATCTTCTGAATTTTCTCATTGGTCGCTTGTGTCACGTGATATTGTCGCCAACTACGTCTGCCAGAAATATGTTCATTTTACTTTTGTTGTGAGAAAAGTGTGTTGGCATATTTGAAATTGTGCCGTTGCTGGAAGAACTTATTTTTGTGCAAAATGTGCAGGGAAATTGAAATGAATAAACATTTGTTTATTTGCGCGTGAGCGTGTGACTGCACAACTTATCTGGCAAAGTTTTTATTGGGTTTACTCACTTTAAAACGGTTCGAAAAACATATAGATAGGAGCAAACAAGAAAAATGGTGGTGAACTGACCCCTAAATATGTGAAGTTTTGAAAATAAGTTAAAACTAAAAAATTATGCAAAATGCTGTTAGAAACCCACCCAATTTATGTTTCCGTGACATATATTGTGTGGATTTCTAACAGTATTTTGTATGTTTTGTTTTTTTTAGTTTTAAATTATTTTCAAAATTTTGAATTTTATGAGCCGAGCGTGCAATCATTTTTTTTTTTGCTCTCACGTAAATGCTAGACATATTGTTTTTTGAACTGATTAAACATTTAAACGTGAGCAAAACCACTAAAAAAATTGTCCAGATAGGTATAAGAGTAACTTATCTGGCCTTTGATAACATTTATTAGTTATGTAATTGATTTTTTAACTCTTTTTCAAAGGACTGTGAACAGTAAAACATACCCCTTTTTATTCTGGCACATTTTTTTGTCTTTCCTTTACTTGTAGTTTTATTCAATATGGATGCAGCACTCAGTTTTTTTCTTTTTTCTTTTTTGATTTTTTTCTTTCTAGAGGTTTCCATTGCTAATTAGAATTTTGCACTTTGACCAAACATTGTATACACTTTCTTTTTGTTGTTTTTGTTTGTTTTTTGTTTGTTTGTTGTTTTTTTTTTCAATTCTATTGTTTATGATATAATGGGTGTCTGGAGTACGCTTTGTCATACAAGGGTCGTTTCAAAAGTACAGTTTCCTGTATTTTTTATTTTTTAACTTCAAAAAGTTGAAGAGCTTTAAAGATGGGAGTGGTACCATTAAAACGAACTTTTGTGCTCCAGAATTTATTTTTCTACATAGTCACCACTACTCTCAATGCACTTTTGCCAGGAATTCAATGATGCATCTCTGCTTCTGACACATATCCATGACAGTGGTTGCTTTTTTAAAGTCTCACACCATTAAGATGCGCAACAGAGATGAAACTTTCAAATCCTGAATGCATACATTGTCATCATAACAACACAATTTGCAATCCCCTTTGATCCATTCGAGCAGAATAAAAATGTAGGCGGCATTCCTTTTAAAACGCTCCTCACACACACACACACACACACACACACATTATATACGACATAATCACGTTGACACACTACTGCCCGATCACCGAAGTTAAGCAACGTTGAGCCTGGCTAGTTCCAGATGGGTGACTATTTTAGGAATTCTAGGCGCTGTATGTGCTCTCTGCTCATCTCGACATTGTTTCCAGTCGTCCTGTACCTTCCCTTGCCACTGGTATGCAACAAGG
Organism: Euprymna scolopes; assembly: GCF_053919585.1. Lineage (NCBI taxonomy): Eukaryota > Metazoa > Mollusca > Cephalopoda > Sepiida > Sepiolidae > Euprymna > Euprymna scolopes. Next base: position 73,638,208 of record NC_136510.1, read on the forward strand.
TTGACTCAGGAGAGGTGTGGTTGGAGACTGCACAACTCTTGCCGCACAAATTTCATGCGCAGGCACTCTTACAGTGGGTATCCATAGTCTGTCATTACTAAAGGAAGCCACTATATATATATATATATATATAATATATAAAGAAATAATTTATGACAAATGTTTGTCATATTAGGTTCAAAGTTAAATGAGCTTTATTTGATTATCAAATAATCAATATAGAAAGACATGAGAACTATAAAGAAAATTCTTGAAATCATGGTATTTTGAAGTTTAGTACTTGTGAAGAAAAAAGAGCAAGGTTATATATAAAAAAATAGCATAAAAACATTAGCCTAGAAATAAAAAAACAACATATATTATAGGTATACAGAGACTGAATAGATAATAAAGAATAGAGATAAATAGTAAAATATACAAAAGAATAGAAAAGATATAACGGGAGAAATATATATAAAAATATATATATATAGTATTAATCTTCTTCTTCTTCTTCTTATTATTATTATTATTATTATTATTATTATTATTATTATTATGTAGTAGTAGTAGTAGTAGTAGTAGTAGTAAAAAGTATATATAATAAAAAATGAAAATAAAACATTGCAGTCCAACCTTTAGAAAGTCAGTAAGTATCAGTAAAGCCAAGTGGTAATCCAGTAAATTTCCAGCGCAAATTATCAATGTAAAATAGTGTCGAATAAAGTCTGGCAGAAAAAGCAATCCTATCAAATGAAGCGTATTTGCATACATTTCCAAACAACAATGTGAAAATAAAACAAATACAAAAATAATGGCAAAAAGTCCAAAACTTGAGCAGACTCAAATATGAACAATCCAAGGATCCAGACAAAATGCTGCAAAGGCAAAACATGAAACACTACATGGAACCAAGAATACTGAAACTATATCTATAAGTTCTCTCACCCAACCCTACTCTCATTGCCACATCACCGCCCCTCCCTCCAAAGAGTGAGACCAAATAACCAAATAGAGTCAAGGAAAAAGAAAAAGATTGATGAACTGATCAGACTTCAACCGAATAAGTGCAAAGAGAACTGGGACCTTAGAGAGGCTTATTGCCACTTCAATCCCAACAAAGACCAATAGCTGCTGCCAACGAGAAATCAATGGCAAGCAGCTGTTGCGATAATGCAAATTTATTTGCAAATGTTATCGACAGAGCTGGAGAGACTTGTTGTCACTCAGCTTCCAACGAACACCACAGACTGCTTTCAGGGAAAGATCTCTGAAGACCTGTGTGAAAGCTCCTTGTGAGCCAATGATAATAAAAGGAATTACTTATTAATATTAATACAATTACGAATTACTTAAAACTTCCACCCAGTCATGGTAGAATTCAGCCTGTCTTTAAGACATGTATATCCTCATTATTTTCTATGTGGTTTTTCAATGTTCTTTTGATAGTTTTGTGTTGCGACATGAGTTACTGTTCCTTCCGATTAGCTGGAGGAGTTGCTTGCTCTTCAATAAAGCTGCTTTGCCATTATTATGATGCACCCCTTGTAAATTGAATATGCTTTGTGCTGTTCTTGTTATTTATACGAATCCAAACTTTAACAGTTTGCATTTGTTATGGTACTCAACCTTGCAGATAATAATTGAATGAAACTAAGAGTTAAAAAAAAAAATAAATAGTCATCCAAACTTCTTCTTGCCGACTCTTGACTTCAACTGTAATCTTTACCAACTGTTCGTTTTCACTGTCTCTCGCACTCTCAATTGTCTAAATAAGAAGACTGCGCTGTGCATTCCCCTTCATTCCTTGTCACAGCAGTCATTGCCCTCATATGCAAATTACTGCCATATGTATATTAATAAACCGTCTATAGACAAAAGTTTTTCTCTTCTCTTCCCTTTCTTGAATCCATCACATGATAGGATAGACAGAGATGCTGTCGCTTGTGTAATTCATGTTTTTTACTAGCAGGACCTGTGGAAATTCCACAGGGGACTCATTCATATGTAATATATTGATGTTGGCATTCTGTAGATCTTCAGTATAAATGGAGACGCTCTGATATTATTGTAGCTTTTTTGTTAAAACTGCAAAAGTATTTATCTAAGCTAGCACGAATGCCCGGTAAAGCCTGATCATAAAGTACGCTTAAACATGATATTTTAATTCTTGCAGATTTCGTATATTATTATAGAATTAATGTTTTATCGATTTTTATATGTTATAAAGTTGCGATTTCAAAAATAAAAAAATATCCATATGACTTGGGTTCATTAGCTTGAATCGAAACCGAAATAAAAACTTATGAAAAAAATATATGTACATATATCTATAATATAAAGCTGAATGTGCGTGTGTGTGTGTGTGTGTGTGTGTGTGTGTGTGTGTGTGTGTGTGTGGTCACGAATAGGCTCCTATAGGATTGACTATTTTAAAAAACTGATTACATATAATGATAGAAAATGTATCAAGACACAGGAATGGGTATGTTTGATCTGGCAGAACGGTGGTTCATTAAAATTGTGGGGTCTGCGTTCGCACCTGGTCCACAAAGTATGGAAAAAAATTTAGAAATTAAAAAAAAACGTTTACAAGTGTTTTTGATATAGATGTACATAATAATACTTTGATAAGTATGTTTTAACTTAAATAGGGATGGTATAATAAAATTGTTGGGTCTGCATTCGTGTCTGGCCTCCATAGAATGGAAATAGGCACAAACTTTAATAAAGACTTTTCATACCTATCTGCGTAAGTATACTTTGATAATTATGTTTCAGTTTGAAGAAATATGGTATAATAAAATTATGAGGTGTTCGTTCACGCCTGACCTCCATAGAATGGAAATATGTCACAAAGTTTAACAAGGTTTTTAAATATAGATCCACAGAATATTGTGATAAGTGTTTTAGTGTGAACAGGTATGGCATAATAAATTATGGGGTTTATCTATTTTATTTTTACTTTCATCAAATTTTACTTTGGTTTTGATACCCCAAATTCGAAGCTATCTCTTTACAACCCTTCCTTTTCATAACCTATCATACTTTAATAAATCAGAGTCCATTTCCTGTGGGCTGTTTTTGAACCCAGTCAACGACGGGTACTTTTGCTAGTATGTATATATAATTTGAGTTCCTTCAGCCATAATCGAAACTGAAACCAAAACTTATGAAGAATTCTTGATAAAATTATTCATAAAAAAAATAGATGACTTAAGTGGCATCAGCTATAGTCGAAACCAAAACCAAAACTTATGACGAATTCTTGATAAAATTATTTATGACAAGAAACGGAAGAACATAACAATTAAATGACCCAGATGTAAGTGTGACACACAAAAGAACACACACGCTATCGTAATAATATATAGATTACTTTCGCCACATTCCCTTCTGATGTCATCATCACAAATAGTGCAGCTGGGTGTAGGCCTCTTTATTCGTGTGCTCCTGCCGAGTTGGGGAGCAGCAGTTTCCTCCACTGGAGAATTACATCCAAGATTATTTACAGTTGGCCTGTCATCATTGTCATTGTTGCTAGGCAGTGTATCATCATCATCATCGATCCGTTGGCCTCTAACACGACTCCAGTGGCAAGTGACCTTGCATCTACCTAAACTGTAACCTCACTTCCATTCACACACCAATCGCCTTGCATAGGATCGTCTTAATGTATCCTGCTCAGTGTTTCCATCAACATACCCCTGAGAGAAGAATCATGTGTTTTATGATCTCAGCCAGTGGTAATTTTGTTGGCGCAATGTTTTATGTATACTGTAGCTACATGGAGCCATCCTCAAGCTACTAGTGTGGGAAACATCATTTATCAATACTGACCTTGGCATGTTTAATTGTTCACTTTCTTCTGATGAGCCATTAGCAATGTCAAGTGATATGCAAGCTCCTGGACAAAGGTGCAAATTCTTTATATGTTAAGGGATTACATCAATCATGACCGAGTGTGTACTGTTGATTCCAGTCACTCGACCTATCCTGGACTTGCTCGTATACTTGCTGCGAGAGATTCTAAACCAAACATCTCCCACTTGTTACTGCCCCTGGGCATCTTGCAGGTCAGAGCTGATCATAGTCCACCCCTTGTATGCAGATATTGTAGGTGTATATGGCATTGGACGGTGCTATAGATATGGAAACACTGTCTTTTGATGTGACATTATACTGTTGCACGATGGCTAGCCCCTTTTTAAGGGAGCTGGGGACTTCTACATTAATAACCCCTATATCTAGCTTCTAACCTTTTGCCTGACTTTGTGATGAAGTTAAAAACGTTTCATGCAGGTGTTTTGTGGGTTTGGGAACGTTAGATCATGTCGGTTGGGTTTGAATGACAGGTGTTATGAAACTTTTAGCAGTGTCAAAATCATTCAAGAAAGGTCAGACTTACACGCCGATATCTGAAGTTAAAAAACAAAGCATTGTATGAAACACATATTTCTCTCTCTCTCTCTCTCTCTCTCTCTCTCTCTCTCTCTCTCTCTCTCTCTTTAACTCTCCTTCTCTCTTTTTCAATGAAGAAAGATAGAATTAAATATAATTTCATTGTTGTAAAAACAGTTGAGAGTTGCTCGCTATACGCGATGGGTTGACAAAATATGCTTCCTACTTGTTAACTGTTAAATAAATTATATATATTTTTATAAAAATGCATTTGTCACTATTTTTATACAAGTATTCGATTTCAGCATGCCATTAATGCCGACAATGGGAAGATGCCTGCAATGACCACACAAGAAGCGACCCCATGCCAGACAGTTATAGCTTACGATGTATCGACCCGTTTTCCTTGAAGCTTCCAGCATGTGTCTATTGTTTAAATACCATTGGATATCATTTATTCCCCGGGGAGCTGGTTGCATTCCCAAGACGTTCCTCAACCAAGTAACCCTGCTGGGTAGTGCCACAATACTAGTAAACTGTTTGCTGATATGGAACATCACAATGGTTTTTACACTTCTATGATTTCTCTCAACTACACCATTTCATCCTGGTTCATAGGCACATCGTAATCGGAGACACACACCTCAATCTTGCAAGAACTGCCAAAAGTACTGGTTGGTAAATACAGTGCCATTGTTAGTATTTCAATTGGTGGGTCTCACTCATAAAATATGGACTCCAACTGCCGTACAATGCTTGCTGAAATAGGGATCTCCATATCACAAATTATGAAGGACCACAGTCAAAGATAGTCACTGCCTTAATGAGTAATATCCACACCCAACCTGTTTCAATTGTCCCTCATATCAAGCCTCCCTTTGCACCAGTGGACAGGTGAGGATCAATAGACTGACATGCCTTGCATGCTTTAACCATCATACATACATCATCTTTTGACACAGTTGGATCCTTCCATTTAGCAAAGAAAAATGTGCATTTTATGCCAGGGTGTCCACTCTGATGATGAATGTGTGCAATTTGCTTTATGTTCAGCTGATGTTCAGGGGCAGTGCAAATACATTGAATGGGCTCAACTTTAGTTTTTACGCTGTGGTACTTTTGTCAATTGGTTAGCTTTATTGTTGGCTGACTTTACTTGTGTCAAGTCCATGAGTGTGTAGAGCCGTCTTCATAGCAGCATTTTACTGGTTGCCTTAGTGGTGAGTCATGACTTCCCTGTCAGAGCGTTTATTGCCCATCAGTAAATGCAGGTTGAATCTGTCTTGATATGTAGAATCTTCACCTACCACTGGAGTGTCAGGTTAACTCTTTTTAACATTGCGTCCAGTTCTGCCAAGTTAATATGTTGTACATTATTAGCTGGGTGTAACCAACTCGCATCCTCGATGACCGATCCGTTGGCCTCTAACACGACTCCAGTGGCAAGTGACCTTGCATCTACCTAAACTGTAACCTCACTTCCATTCACACACCAATCGCCTTGCATAGGATCGTCTTTATGTATTCTGCTCAGTGTTTCCATCAACATACTCCTGAGAGAGGAATCATGTGTTTTATGATCCCAGCCAGTGGTAATTTTGTTGGCGCAATGTTTTATGTATACTGTAGCTACATGGAGCCATCCTCAAACAGGAAAATGACACATCAGTTTTCCACATACTGAAAAAATTGTTCACCTCGTCATGACTGGTGGAGATTCTGGAGCATCTCCTCCTCATATCCATCGTAGTCTACCGCCATCACTGTGAACATGCAATCTGAGCACTCTTGCTCTTTCTTGAAGTCACTCAGAAGACTTACAAGCCAGTCCGAATTTTTCCAAATGGTTTTTCACTTGATCCACGAGATGTAATGTAATAAAAACAACATGGCTCATTGTATAGACGTATTCTGGGCAATTACTGCATTCATAATTGATCGCATTATTATTGGTGCAACATTCAGACTAAACCCAAGTTGTGTGAGGCAATATCTTTACCCTTTTAACATCACCATCTGAAAGGGTCACAGTGATTTGTGTATGTGCACCTAAAGAAAGGTCTTCTTCAGGTCCAATATAGTAACATAAGAGCCTTCACACCACAATTCCCGCAACTTCTGTGCACATACATTTGCAGCTGCTGTAAATGCGTCGACAAAGTCATTGAGCTCTCTGTAGTCCATCACAAGTCTCACTTTGTTTTTATTTGTCTGCACTACCGCCATTAATAGAATTAAGGTTTTAGCTGGGCCTAGCACTTCTGGATATGGCACCAACCATACACTTTTCAACCATAAATCTAGTTCTTTTTCATATTTGGCCTGAATATACTTGAAGTCTAACTCATCAATTTAATCACAGCACATCTTTTTTTTTTTTTTTTTTTTTTATTACATTTTCACCCCAAACAAGGCACATTGCCACTTTGGTGTAGGGGGCTACTATCAGGGGCAGCAACTACTGGGGCACTATGTAGGGATTTGGGCAGCAAGATATCGGTTCACGTTGCACTTGAACTTCTGCATGTCAGTACAGTTAGGGAAGCAGGAACCTGGAATGGAATTCCAGAGTCTAGCGGTTCTGGGGAAGAAACTACATCTAGGGATCTCTACTCTGTGGGGGTGGGATTTAGCTGCCTATCGGGTTTGTCGAGGATGTCTACGTTGTGGGGGCACAAGTGTCTGCAGTTCGTCAGAGCATTCACCATTAAAATACTTGTAGAACAAGCAGAGGGATGCAACGTTTCGTCGATGGGACAGAGGCTGAAGCTTAGATGCCAGTTCAGGGCCTATCAGATTGGCGACTCTTTTTTTAACCTTGTCTAGGAGCGAGAGACTAGTAGCAGATGCACCAGCCCAAATGTGACAACAATACTCCATACATGGGCGAATGGTGGCCTTATAGAGGTACAGGATACTTTCAGGTGTCAGTAGTTTTCTAGCACAGTAGAGAGAGCCTACCTTTTTCGCAGCGGCCCTGGCAATGTTTTCAATATAATTGTTCCAGCTCATGTTTCCTGTGAACGTTAGGCCAAGCAGTTTGAAAGATGTACTCTCAGACAGGGAGTCACTAGCCATTGCTATTGGTGGCAGAGAAGGTTTCTTTAATTATTGAAGGAAACCAGTTTAGTCTTGGCAGCATTGAATGTGACCATTCATTTTTCTCACCATTCCACTACAGATTGGAGGTCATCCTCTAGTGTTTTTGCCATTTCTTTAGATATGTGTTCATTTGTTTTCCTGTCATGCCTCTTATAGAGTGTAGTGTCATCAGCATATATACCCATCTCAGAGGCAGTTTTGTCGGGGAGGTCATTAATAAATATCAGGAACAATAGAGGTCCAAGAATAGACCCCTGAGGCACTCCCGCATTTATATCACACTGTTTAGATGTTTGACCGTCGAGGACAACCTGGATTTTTCTCTTATCTAAGAAGGATTCAATTATGCTAAGTATTCTACCAGTTAGACCGTATGATTTAATTTTCCTGAGGAGGCCTTTGTGCCATACCCTGTCAAAAGCCTTAGATATATCTAGAGCTACCGCTCTGCCCTCCCTCGCTTTGTCCAGTGAATGGTATATACGTTCAGAGATTACAGTGAGGATGTCAGCTGTGGAACGGGCTTGTCTAAATCCATATTGTTTGTCAGTCAGAAATTTAGCATCTGTAAGGTGCTGGACTAGAGCATGGTTAATTATGGTCTCAAATATTTTGGCAAAAAGTGGGAGGAGGCTAATGGGGCGATAATTTGATGGGTCAGTTCTTTCGCCAGAATTCTTGAATATTAGTACCACAGAAGCAGTTTTCCAACAGCCCGGAAAGCATGATTCATTAAGGCATTTTGTTGTAGAGTTTGGAGAGAACTGGAGCTACTTCGGCTGAGCACTTTTTTAATAGCACAGCTGGGATGAGATCAGGTTCACATGCTTTAGAAGTGTCAAGATTTTTTTATGATAGCATGTACCTGAGCAGGGGTGATTTTTAGATTGTCTAGCGTGGCGTCTGTCTGCAAAGGAAAGTCAGGGAGGGAGTGGTTGGAAGGGTCCAGTGTGGAGTTCGAGGCAAACCGGCTTGCAAGCATATTAGCCTTGTCGGTTGCTGAGCAAACAAACTCGTGATTGTTGGTTAGCGGGGGAATTGTTCATTGCCCATTATTTACTACACTGCTGTAGATTTTCCAGAAGTCACGATTTCCTAATTTTTGTGCTTCAATGCGTTTTTTAGTGGTTTCAGTAAATTCTCTCTTAGCTGTCGCTATTTCTTTCTTAACATTATTTCTAGTTTCTATATACTTCTGTTTGTTTGAACTGGACTTATGTCGGTTAAATCTGCAGTATGCATGCTGCCTTTGAGCAATGGCAGTTGCACAAGTCGAAGTAAACCATTGGGGAGAGTGGGGTTTGCTATAAAATTTCCGCATGGGAACATGTGCTTCCATTGCTGTTTTGAACCATTCAGTGATCTCATTTGCGCACTGTTCAGCAGGAAGAGAACAAATATTTCCCCATGGGGCATTTCTGATAAGATCTCTGATGGCTTCCCAGTCAGCTTTTTTATAATATCTCGTTGTTTCGAGCACTGGCTCTTCAGTTTTGGATCTGGAATTTAGGGTGATTTCTACCATTATCACTGCATGGTCAGCGTTCCCGAGTGGGCTGTCAGCATTTGTTGTACAATCCTCAGGAACTGTAGTCAGAAACAGATCTAGAAGTGATGCTTGTTGTTCTTGCTGGTCAGGGAAACGTAACCATTTGTGATAGGGAGTGAGATATAGCAAAACTATGTGTTGTGCTGCCCGCTGCATCTGTGTGAATAGAGAATCCAAGCCAGTTTTTGTGGTGAACATTAAAGTCACCAAATACATGTACTTGTGCACTAGTGTCGATGGAGAGTGCTGTGTCTATCTAGATACGTTTTCCATAAAAAAGTAAATCTCACCAAATTCAGTCAAATGCACTCCACCCAACTTCTTGAGAGCAACAAATCCCAGTAAAAAGTCAAAGCCAAACAGTTTTCCTTCAACAATTAAGACCTCCAGTTGCAAAGAGTCCTACAGCATCTCATAACTTTTCCTACAGCATCTCATAACTTTTCCAGCTGTGGTCAGCTTGGTGTCTCCACTGAAGACATACCGCCTTGTTCATCAGAGTTTTTGCATTGTTGTCCATCAACAAGTATATGGATGACTGGATGCGTCTCATTTCTCACTTGCATTGGGAGTAGACTGTCACTGACATTTTTCCCCCGGAATTGTTTCTCTGGCATTCTGTGGCAAAGTGGCCAATTTTGTTGCACTTAAAACATCGTGATTTATGTCACGACCTTTGGATGCTTATGCTATCGGCTGTTCAGTTGCGCAATCTTTGGCTATATGGCTCTAGCCACTGCATCTATAACAGGTGATCCCTGTTCAAGGATTCATCGTGAGTGAAGCTTTACCCCACTTTGAAGTGGCTGCATGGTTGCAACAACATCCTCAGCTGCATCACATGTGAGTACCCTAGTTTATGCCAGCAAATCACCCATAGTCAAGGCATCAATGTCTGGTGCCTGTTGCAACTCCATTGGGGAACACTATTACAAATGCTGGCTTCATTGCAGTCTCGAGCCCTTTCCCCATGAATCCAGCTATTCCTGCAAGTTTTCGTATTTTGTTGGCATATACGTCCATGTGTTCAGCAGCTCACTTGACTTGTTTAAGCTATGACTATACAGTGAATGTCTCATCTGTGAAATCCTCTTTTAAAGAGACTTCAATCAAGTCGATGTTTGTCTAATGACCTTCATTCATTTCCACATAGAGTCAGAGCACATCTCCCTCCAAATATAATGGCAGAAGGCTCGTCACATCATCTATTTGCTGTAGTTTTGCAATAAGTCACATGTGTTTGAGCCCGCCCACCATGTCTCCATCGCCAAAGAAGGCTTTATTATATCACTGCTGAGCTTTACTTTTGCCACTCAAAAACAAAAGTGGAATAATCAATAAATAAATAAATAAAAATTAGACACCAAAATAGCTTGAAAGATACTAAGAATTAAAAAAAATAATAATAATAATAATAATAAGTATTCATTCAAACTCCTTTTTGTCGACTCTCGACTTCAACTGTAATCTTCACCAACTATTCTCACTGTCTCTCGCTCTCTCAACTGTCCACAAAAGAAGACTGCACTGTCCTTTCCCCTTCATTCCTTTTCAGAACAGTCCTCATATGCAAATTACTACCATATGTATATGTAGATAAACCATCTACAGACAAAAGTTTTTCTTTTCTCTTCTCTTTCTTGATTCCATCACACAACAGGATAGACAGAGGTGCCATCACTTGTATAAGTCAGGTTTTTCATTAGTTTCGCCACAATAATGAACTCTTCCACTTACTAATATGTCTCTTGACAGTTATGCATGAGTTTTGCACTCATCACAATTGGATTGGTGAATACCTACGCTCTTAATTTTTTTTTTTTTTTTTTTTTTTTAATATATTTTGTTTCTTCCAATTACCAAGTTGTATTTTTCTTCCGAACCCTTTCAGAACCGTAACAGTACTGTTCTTTCAATCATTGTGTTTGACTGGTTAAATTTGGGGTTTGGTTACATGTACAAAATTCTGCTGTTTTGAAAACATTCTAAATAGATGTGATTTAAATTCAGACGTCTATTTTCTATTGAGTTGTCTCCCTTGTATAAATCAGTTATAAGATGTCATGGGGGGGATAAGAAAGAGCCTCTCTTTTCCATTACATAACTGTAGTATTCTGTTTATCATCAAAAGACTAGTATTGTTACACGAACCATGTTTCCTCATAACACCAAGAAATCTATAAACTCTGCATATAATAACCTGAGCTCGATAAAAAGGATTATTATTAGCAAGAATTTGTACAAAAATAATGTAACTTGCAGCAAAGAAAAATTTGCAGAGTTGATGAAGAATCTTGAGATGAACGTTTTGTAATAGTGTAGCTGCATCTATATACATCTGACTGACCTTGTAGCACTCATAAATAAAGATTTATTTTCTCATCTGGAGAAATGTCTCTGCTAGATGATTTGGTTACACATTGATGAATCAGTTTGCAGGGAGAATTAATTTCATCTGGACTCCAAAGAACTACTTCAGCTCCTTTGTGAATCATAGTCAGTTAGCAGAAATAACCCTGTAAGCAACGAGGAAAGATGTCCTTCTTTTTCTCTCCTGTCAAGTATTGGCTATCTCCACCCAAAGATAACTACTGACAGGCCTTCGGCAGCCTAAACAACTTTCTACTTTTCATTTTCTTCCTTCAAACACTGTTCAACTATCTCCCACCTACACCAAACGGTGTAGATGATCGAATAAACCCTTTTGTTGTTGTTATAAAGAAAAAGATTTAGTTTTTCATTTCGTTTTGTACTATCATTGTGCATCTCATTAAGGTTGCTTGAGATGAAGCAAAAGTTCACCAAGCTTTAGTAAAAAAGACAAACTTCTCTACAATTTAAATTTTTTTTTTTATTATTCAACAGTTTCATCAACACAGGATCCAGAAGGTTTTTTTTAAAAATTGAAACGGCTCCAGACAAGACATGAAGCCACTTAATGTAAGGAGCTAACAAGAATGAAAGATGATGTCTATTGACCTTAGTCTTGAATAGATCAAGGCTATAGGTAGAAGGAAAACAGTCAACAATCAGAGAGCATTTCAAAAGTCTGCCATTCTTGGAAAGAAGCTGCTGAAATAGGATGCTGTATTACAATGAGGTATCAAAACAGTGAATTGATGAAGACCACTTGACTAACAAGTCAAACGAGCTGGAACAAAGGAAGCAGGTAAAAGATAAGACAATTCTAAAGAACACATGCCATAATAGTATTTATAGAAAAGACTGAAACTTTAAGCCCTGCCTTTGACAGAGTTCAAAATAGACTTCGTAGCTCAGGGGGGGGTGCCCTTTTCTCTTCCCTGCAACCTCTTTCCCACAGAAGAGACATTGTGAGCCTGTCTCTGCTTTATCATTATTTTCATGGCAAGTCCTTGTCTAAGCTTCAATCTATGGTCCTTCCTCACCAAACTTTTATGAAAAACACTCGTCTAGCCAAAAACACAATAAATAATTTCCCCTACTCTTTATCTGTGCCTAAACTTAAACGTAGATTCCATGAACAAAGCTTCTTTCTTAGAACTGCACACCGGTGGAACTTTCTTCCATTTGCCTGCTTTCCAGCTGACTACAATTTGATTGTCTTCAAGTCCAACATAAACAAATTCTTGATGAACCGTCCCCCTAAGTAATCCAATTTACAAAATTTCCACTACTTATGATTACTACGCTATAATCCCATTGACTAATATATACCCATTAACCCTTATCCTCGAGTGGCCTCCGGGCCTTGATAAGTGGTGACTCCTTTGTAAAAAAAACAACGTTTATCAAAAGGAACCGAATGTACCTTTTATATCTTGCTCCCGTACCTCCTGACCATGTTCCCGAGTGATTTGTGTCCCGCCATTCTTCACGTCTGGAACAAAGACTCCCTCAATGAATAGCAACAGACACAAGTCTTATTACTTTCTGCACAAGTGGGTTTTATTCAGTCACCATGGTTTTGTACGGCCGAAGTAGCATCATTGGATGAGGAGCTCTATTTGCTATAGTTTTAGCTGCCATTTATTTCTATCTTGTCACTTACACGAGAACTCAGCCGATCCATATTCTCAGGGAATCAGAGACAGACTTTTTCGATCTGCAGAAACAGACTCTCTGCTAACTCATATGAATCTTTCCTCAAAATCGCATTCCACATGCAATAAGTGTGACACGGCGATCCACATCATGCCATGTCAGCGATTGCTCTCCCTGTTTGACTTGTCTCTCTACTTTTTTTCTTTGACATTTTTTTTGTAAACAAACAAGCTGCCTGTGCTAATAACTTCTAATATAAAAACAATGATCTCTAATTTCTAACAACTGTCAGTCGGTCTATGGTTGGCCTATTATTCAACAGATACACAAAGGAAGAAAGGAAAAATTTTTACAGTGGTTGTAACTTGACGAGGTTTTGTTGTTAAGGCTTTACAGGATTAGCACTTGAAAATAACGATAAAGTAGGAAAAGATTAGCAACCTTTCGTCTGTGAGAAAAAAGATGTAGCGAATAGAAAACAATATTTTCCACTAGACTTCAAAGAGATTACATCAAAATGAAGTAGTCATGCATTTACAATATGCATCACCACATTTATTTACACAATTTTAGTAAAATTTTTCCAGAGATTTTTTTTTTTCATGAGAATATCTCCAGACAAGACATGAAGCCATTTGATGTAAGGAGATGACAAGCATGAAAGATGATTGGTGCTGTGTTACAATTTGTTACTGTGCAGAGGGAGGTAACTCTCGTTTACTAAGAGATTTGTTCATTTTTTTTCATCTCATAATTTAGGACACAATATTTTTTTTAAAAATCCAAACATTAAAAAAAAAAAGCTGCGACAATTTTTTTTAAACGTAACAAAGTTGATAACACTAATGATACAAAATGTAGTTTTTACACGACTTTTAAGAGAAAACCAACAAGATATTTTCATTAAATGAAAACATTTAAAAAAGTCCGGCAACTTCTTTTTTTCTTAATTAAAAAATAAATGTTATGGTAAGATTATTAAGAAATTAGTCTTTAACCTTAAAAACTACCAAGAATGAAACTCTAATAAAACAAGGATTAAACTTTTAAAGCTGCGTCCTAAATTATGAGATGAAAAAAAAATGAACGAATCTCTTAGTAAACGAGAGTTGTCTCCCTCTACACAGTAACAAATTGTAAAACAGTGCCAGATGATTATCGCAAAGACAGATGCCTGTTGGTCTTAGTCTTGAAAAGACCAAGGCTATACATAGCGAAAAAAAAAAAAACAGTCAGTGGGAAGAGAGTTCCACAAGCTTGTAGTTCTTGGAAAAAAAGCTACTGGAATAAGAAGCTGTATTGCAATGAGATAACAAAATAGTGAATTAATGGAGACCATTAGACTGACAAGTCAAACGAGCTGGAACAAAGGAAGCAGGAAATAAACCAGACAAATCTAAAGAACACATGCAATAATAACATTTATAAAAATAAAAAGACTGCGACTAACAACATCACATTTGTCAGTGAAAATTTGCAGAGAAGACGGGTAGGGGCAGCTCAAATTGCAGATGCATTTTTACAACTTATCAACAACCCTCAAATAGAACAGAGATTAACCATCACGGATATCAGAACAATATTCCACATATTATGTGATAGTAGCTTTGTAGAGATAGAGAATCGCCTCAAGTGTGAGAAAGTGTTTATAGAAATAAAGAAAACCAACTTTACAAGAAACAAAAAGAGCAATGGATCTTATATATGAACTCCAAGAAAGATTTGATGAGAAAGAAAGACCAAAAAGTTTCAGAGTCGATTTTTCCTCAAAAGCAAAGCCATCCATAACAATCTCTGAATAAAAAGGTACACATTTACAATTGAAAGATACAAGCTGAGTCAACAGGATTAAATGAAACAAGCCATTTTGCACAACTGCACCCGGATCAACTTCTGGTTCAGCTGCATATTTTAACTCATCCAAACCAGATGGGTGAGAAGCAATGCCAGAATAGAGAGTGGCATTATCAGTACTTTCTGAATAATATTCCCTGGAAGTTTAAAGAAGTATTAGGCTAAAAATAAAGCCCTGTGGAACACCAGCATTGATAGGAAAAGAGAATGAAGATACATCATCCAGAGTTACTCACAATCTTTGATCAAATAAAAAAAAACTAATAATATCAAGAACCTTGAATAAGAGTGGTTGATTGGTTTGGTTTTAATCCCCTGTCAGAAACAGGTGGTTAAATCAATATTCTGATTATCGAGTCTAAACAAATGCAATACCAGAGTAAACTGAATAGAAAATAAAAAGAAAAGCAATTTCTTCTTAATTGAAATCCAATGTACTTATCTAATTGTAACCTTCTATATATTTTTGATTATCAAAGCCATCCAGAAATCAAATATGTAGTTAAAATCAATCATATGAACAAAAAGGGTGTTTTTATCTACATCAAGTTAAATAGCTGCCTTGTGTTTATTTACTTTTTTTGTCTACTGTGCATTTAGTTTTACCAATGCAAATTTTGTTGCATGCGTTGTGTAGAATGGTTTAAATGTTTGTTTATTGTAGTAGGTACAGTGTGAATTTGTTTTTGTTTGTTTTTTTTTATATTCACTTCAAGCAAGACATACTGCCACTGAAACATAAGGGGTTACTATAAATTATGGGCTAGATTTCTAGGGAATCATAAGTGAGGAGTTGTGCAGTTAGATGTTTGCCTACATTACATTTAATTTTCTGCATGTTGGGACAGTCAGGAAAACAAGGAGCAGGGAGAAAATTTCAAAGGCAAGCAGTTTGAGAGAAAAACCTCTTAGAGTAGAAAGCTTTCCGACATGTGAGGACCTCTACAGTCAAGAGGTGGGGTTCTCCGTTACTGCAACTTTACCAACATGCAGAAATTCAAATGTAATGTATGTGTGTGTGTCAGTTCAGTATATATAAAAATAGTAGTCTGAAATAACTTGTTGAAAAGAGTTTATTCTTATTCGATATGGTAACTTGTGGTGATTGATGAAAGTTGGCCGCAAACCGGATGTTGACACATCCACGGTCAGAGACTGAATAAAAAAACGTCTTGTACACACCAGCTCGATGCAGGACTGCCAGTTGAAAAAAAGAAAAATAATAATAAAAAAAAAAATTATTGCGAACCAATGGGAAGCTTTGACGTCTTAAAAAACGTTGATTTCCATCGCTGCTGGGAGCCCCTGGAAAAATATAAAAGCCCAAGATTTTACGAACCAGGGGGAAAATTCAGCAAGAAGGTTCGAGAAGAGAATTCATCTCGCTATGTCAGTGAACGTACGGACGAATTCTGTCACCAAACTTTAAGAGATGTGAAGAAGAAAGAAGACATCAAAGTGGACAGAAGCTAACTTTGCTCCCATGTTATGGGCCGAGCACCTTCATTTACTAACCGTTGCCTGATTTACACCTAAACTGATAAGTACAAACCAAATGAACTTTATTTTCTTGCTGATTTCTCTCTCCATGCTGACCTTTCTCCTCAAACATCCACGGATATTCTCCTCCACCACTAAACGAACACTTTCCACTCACAGTCCATCAATAAATAAAGCTGCTTTATTTTTTAATTTTAAAAATTAATGTCTGCCTTATTTATATTATGGTGTCAGATTATTACATTTTAAAATACAAACCTGATAAACCATGGGCCATAAACTTTCCATGCTAAGAATTTAGGTGCATGACACATGCAAAGTCATGTTGGTGATTTAACGTTCCACAAGACGGAGTCAGGCAGCGATGATGTTTACTCATAGAACTGCATTCTGAAATGGTTTGATTTACGTGCGCGAAAGTTCATATACATGTGTTCTAGAACATTCTAAACTATTTGTTGTATCACTGCACACAAAACATAACGTAGTTCCTTTATCACATGTATGCGGATGGGCAAATTACCATGTTGTAAGCTTGCGCATATTTCACACGCGTGTGTGTTGAAAACGGTAATTGCTATGAAATGTCTTTGCCGAAGATTTGTTCCGGCTGTATATAGTGGTTGCTAACACTTGTTAAGATAGTCAACAGACCGATTAAAAAAAATATATATCTTGTTTTAAGCAAAGATAACAATACTTACTCAATTGTCATGTCAAAAATAGTAATATATTTAAAAATTACGAAAATGCATCGAAAAATTACGGAAAATTGGGGTGAATTGGACTTTATTTTCCCTGCCGAATACAGAGGACATACTTATCTCCCTTTCCGCCAATGTAATGACGGACGATTTGTTTTAGCCGATAGCAATACTTTTTTTTTTTTTTTTTTTTTTTACTAAAAACACAATAGCAGTTGCTCTACTCGATAAATTTTCGTAATTTTTTTTATACATTACTATTTTCGACACGACAATTAAGTAAGTTGTTTTGCCTTAAAACCACATATTTAAAAAATTCGATCTCTCAACTCTATCTTAACAAACATTTTTTTAGAAATTATATAATCTAATACTTTGATCCTGTGTAATTTTACAAAAGTTAAATAATAAAAATGTTCTACCGGTGGAGAAGGATGCATTAAACATGGCAAACTGATGCAGTGCAGTTGCAGTCGGCAGTCCTGCAGTAAAAATTGAACAAGACGGTTTTTACTTCTTTTCCTTCTACTATAATCCGAAAATTTGGTGCTTCATCGATGGTAATTTAACGGTTTTTGTTTTTACATAGTAAAATAAATTAGTGAAAAGCCATAACTGTCATTTAATTTTACGTGCACGAATCACTTTATCTCTACAAATCATTTGCTTTAAATCCTTATTACAGAGTTACTTCCCCTGAACAAAATTAGTCCAGAATAGTCAAAAGAATTGTGTCCCTTGGATTTTTAAGTTCTGAAATGGTAGGAACATATTAACCTCTTTGCCAGGAGATTAGAAACAGGATCAGGTGTAGTTTTTAGAAGTAACCACATTCAAATCTACAAAATTTACCTGAGCAACCCCGTCGGATTTCTCTACTAGAGACACCTCAGACAATTAGCGATCAACAGAGAGAAACATAAGGGTGCTTGTTAAGATAAAGTCGACAGACCGATTAAAAAAAATGTGGTTTTTAAGCAAAAACAACAGTACTTCTTGATTGTTATGTCGAAAATAGTAATATATCCAAAAATTACGAAAATTCATTCAGTAGAACAACTGTTATTGTGTTTTTAGTAAAAATAAA
This sequence comes from Euprymna scolopes, assembly GCF_053919585.1. Lineage (NCBI taxonomy): Eukaryota > Metazoa > Mollusca > Cephalopoda > Sepiida > Sepiolidae > Euprymna > Euprymna scolopes. The sequence continues at coordinate 73,656,407 of NC_136510.1, forward strand.
ATAAAATAAAAAAATAGCTCTGAAACAGTAGGCCAGCTATTAAAGTGGCGAGAAGGGAGATAAGTATGTTCCTTGTACACGCAATTTTCAAAAGAGAAAATGCCATTTTCCCCGAATCTTTTGTAAAAATTACTTTTAATTATAAATAATTTTCTATTCAATGAATTTTCGTAATTTTTGGATATATTATTATTTTCGACATGACAAGTAAGTGCCGTTGTTTTTGCTTAAAACCACATATTTAAAAAACGACTTGTCGACTCTATCTTAACATGCACCAAGGTGAGTAACCAAGGATCGAACAAAACAGTACCTCAACCCGACAGCAGCAAAAGTCATTGTGAGACTGATTTATATGATAATTTTATGATATACAACATTCTTTCTATGATCATTTAATTACATCTACTTTATATGAACTCAAATTAAAAAATGATATATATGGTGATGTCAGTAAACATAAACATCCCTTTCCATTGAAGGGAGAAGTTATATGTAAGAGACACTTTTACGGTAAATATTCATCATCCAATATATCTAACGTCACCCATTCCTCATCATATGGCGCTTCAGTTTTGCATTTTCTCCCAAATTTAGTCTGCTCTCTAAATTTTTTTTTTTTTTATAGGAGTGGCATCACTAGGGCTGTGACAACAGCATATTCTTTTCATTGTTTTGACTCTTGAGTATATATATCCGTTCATATCTTATTTTATTTTATTTTTATTTTATTTATTCAATTTTCACCCCAAACAAGACACAGTGCCACTTTGAAGCAGGGGGCTATTATCAGGGACTTGATTAGCAGGGGCATTATGAAGGGAGATGAGTAGAAAGATGTTTGTTCACATTACACTTGAATTTCTGCATATCAGTACAGTTGGGAAAGCAGAACCCCGGAAGTTCCAAAGACCTGCAGTTCTGGGGAAGAAACTATTGGAGTAAAAGGCTTTCTTGCACCTAGGGATCTCTACTGTAAAAGGATGAGACTTAGTAGCTTGTCGGGTTTGTCGGGGGTAGTTATGTCGGGCAGGTACAAGTATTTGCAGTTCGTCAGAGCATTCACCATTAAAGTATTTGTAGAACAGGCAGAGGGATGCAACATCTCGTCGATGGGACAGAGGCTGAAGCCTAGATGACAGTTCAGGACCTATCAGGTTGGCGACTCTCTTTTGAACCCTGTCCAGGAGCAAGAGACAAGCAGCAGATGCACCAGCCCAGATGTGACAACAGTACTCCATACATGGGCGAATGGTGGCCTTATAGAGGTACAGGATACTGTCAGGCGTAAGTAGTTTTCTAGCACAGTAGAGGGAGCCAACCTTCCTTGCAGCAGCCTTGGCAATGCTCTCAATGTATTTATTCCAGTTCAAATTCCCTGTAAACGTTAGCCGAGTAGTTTAAAAGAAGTACTTTCAGGCAATGTGTTCTTGGCCATTGCTATTGGTGGTAGAGAAGGTTTCTTGTAGTTGTTGAAGGAAACAATGAAACAATCTTAGTTTTAGCAGCATTGAATGTGACCATCCATTTTTGTCCCCATTCCACTATAGATTGGAGGTCATCCTCTAGTGTTTCTGCCATTTCCTTAGATATGTGTTCATTTGTTTTCCCCTCATATCTGTTATATCTTATATGTTTTTATATAGACGGATGTGGTTGTCAGTTGATTAAGTGTGTCTGTATCGGATATATACTCAACAGTTAAAAGAATAAAAAGAATATTCTGTTGTCACAGCCCTAGTCATCACTTATCAAGGCCGGAAGGGTACTCGAAGATAAGGGTTAATGAATGTAAGGTAATAGTGTAGAAATCGCTAATGGTGTATATTGTGTAGAATTTGGATTATTTAAGGGGGGGGGCTCAACAAAAACTTGTTTACATTGGACTTGAAGGCTACCATATTGTAATCGTCTAAGCCATTTCTGAAATGGCCTTTTCCTTGTTGATTGCAGTATATTGCTGGTCCTGTGAAATTCTAAGAGGTTCACTCTCCCAGGCTTTATCTTCTCTATTTGAAAAGAAGTTAATTTATTGCTAATAGCTGGAGGTGCCCCTATCAGAAAATGCCAATGGTGTCATCCAGGTATCATTTTTTGCAAGTTATAATGCTCCTACTCTGGGGTGTTGACTCTTCAATCCTACTTTCCGACCCTTGTGTCACATCTTCCAGTTGTGGAAGAGAGATAAATATCATACAGATAAATTTCTGAATTTTTTAAATGAGGATTGAGAATTTGGATTATTTCGATTATCCAGACTATTATTTTAATCTTGAGTGTTATTCTCTCACAATGTTTCTGTTGATCTGACCTTTTTCAAGTGTATGTTGTTGAACTCGGAAATCTGCATGGAATTCTGAACAGAACCCTTTATGTATTCCATAGGGGTAGCATGCTCTCATTCCATTGGCCATGACTGCATAAAAATCTTAAGTAATACAATTGCGAATTACTTAAGACTTCTATCTGATCTTGGCTGATGGAATGAGTATGCTCCTCCCAGGGATTAAATACGAGGGGCATGCAATAAGTAATGCTCCTGACCCACTTCCAGTTGTCTGATTTAGCTGAAATTTTGCATGTGCAATGATTTATATCTCTACGGGTAATGTGGCAAATTACAGCTCTGAACTAATTGTGGTTTCTGTTTTACAGGTGTTTGAACTGAGTCAGGTGTGAAATGGAGCCTGTTGAATGTCAAGCAGTGACCCGGTTTTTGCATTTGAAAGGATGCACACCACAAGAGACTTTTGATGAAATGAAAGAAACTTATGGTGATAATGCCCCATCATATGACCTTGTAAAACGCTGGCATCGTGAATTCAAACATGGCCGGAAGTCTGTGGAAACAGCTCCCAGACCTGGTTGCCCCCCCCCCCTTCTTCCATTGATGAGGCATCTGTCCGTCAAGTTGAGGCTACCATTTTGGAAGATCGGCACATTACTATTCGCCAAATAGCCCAAGATGTCAAGATTAGTATAGGGTCTGTGGAAACTATCATTCATGACCATTTGCATATGCATAAAGTGTCTGCCAAATGGATTCCCAGGTTGCTCACACCATTCCAGAAGCAAAAACGTGTTGAGTGTTCGAGGATGAATTTGGAGATGTGCCAAGAAGATGAGTCAAAGTTTTTCAAAAGACTGATTACACAGGATGAAACCTGAGTCCATCACTATGATCCAGAGACCAAAGCCCAGTCAATGCAGTGGAAGCACTTGGACTCACCACCTCCAAAAAAGGCAAGGGTGCAGCCCTCCGCTGGCAACGTCATGCTCACAGTCTTCTGGGACCAAGACGAAGTAGTGATGACAGATTTCCTGGCAAAGGGTACCACAATTACAGGAGCCTATTATGCTTCACTTTTGAGGAAATTAAGGGAAGCTATCAAAATCAAGAGGCGGGGCAAGATCAGCAAAGGTACCCTCCTCCTGCAGGACAACGCTCCGGTCCACAACTCGCATGTCGCCAGATCAAAAGCACGGGCATGTGGTTATGAAATCCTACCCCATCCTCCCTACTCTCCTGACCTTGCACCCTCTGACTTTCACCTCTTCGCAGCCATGAAGTTGTTTTTGAAAGGAAAGCGTTTCCCAGATTATGCAGCCTTGATTTCTGAAGTCACTTCGTGGTTGGAGGACCAACCTAAGGTGTTCTACAAAAACGGTCTCCAGAGCTGCATCAAACGATGGGAGAAATGCATAACTCTGGGTGGTTCCTATGTAGAGAAAGACTAATAACTGTGCCAAGTTTCGTTGCTCTACTACTATGGGAAGTGGGTCAGGGGCATTACTTATTGCACGCCCCTCGTAAAGGGTTTCATTCGAAAGTCCCTGTAAATTTTAGAGTTTGACAAGATACGGTCAGAGGATACATCGGACAAAACGTTGTGAGAATAACATTCAAGATGAGAACTGTAATCCGAATAATCCAAACAATAAAACAATTTTTTTTTTATCTCTTCTGTACTTATTTACCTCCTTAATAGCCGGCCAAACACAAAGTCCAACATGGTTTTGAGAAGTCAGCCTGAACAGCACTGTCAGCATTACTCGGTAGTGGCAGCTCAGGCACTGAACAATACACTAAGCCCTGTTCTTAGAGAGAAGATAAAGCCTAGGGAGTGGACCTCTTAGAACTGAACACAATCACACTTCAGCCCAGCAGGAACAAATTCTGTATTTTAAAAAATGATGAATAATTGATTTGTCTTTTTTTTAGTAAAAAGTACTAAAAAGAATTCAATGCAGATAATAAGGAAATGATTAGCGTCTTCAGTTATCACAACTAAAAAAATTATAGATGAGATACCTTTGAATTATAAGTGGATATTGAAAATTTGTATTTTAAGTAAAAACACTATTACGTACAGAATTATTAAATTATCAAACTATGTACACTGTTATTAGTTTATAATAATTTTGATTATAAAAATTAAATTATCAAACTATGTACAATATTATTAGCTTATAACAATTTTAATTATAAAAATATATATATATATATAAAAATGTGCACTATTATTAGCTTATAATAATTTTAATTATAAAAAATAAATTATCAAACTATGTACACTATTATTGGCTTATAATAATTTTAATTATAAAAATTAAATTATTAACTATGTACAATATTATTAGCTAATAACAATTTAAATTATAAAAATTAAATTATCAAACTATGTACAATATTATTAGCTAATAACAATTTTAATTATAAAAATTAAATTATCAAACTATGTACAATATTATTAGCTAATAACAATTTTAATTATAAAAATTAAATTATCAAACTATGTACAGTATTATTAGCTTATAACAATTTTAATTATAAAAATTAAATTATTAAACTATGTACACTATTATTAGCTTAAAATTAAGTTATCAAACTATGTACACTATTATTAGCTTATAATAATTTTAATTATAAAAATTAAATTATCAAACTATGTACAGTATTATTAGCTTATAATAATTTTAATTATAAAAATTAAATTATTAACTATGTACAATATTATTAGCTAATAACAATTTAAATTATAAAAATTAAATTATCAAACTATGTACAATATTATTAGCTAATAACAATTTTAATTATAAAAAATAAATTATCAAACTATGTACACTATTATTAGCTTATAACAATTTTAATTATAAAAATTAAATTATTAACTATGTACAATATTATTAGCTAATAACAATTTTAATTATAAAAATTAAATTATCAAACTATGTACAATATTATTAGCTAATAACAATTTTAATTATAAAAAATAAATTATCAAACTATGTACACTATTATTAGCTTATAATAATTTTAATTATAAAAATAAATTATCAAACTATGTACACTATTATTAGCTTATAATAATTTTAATTATAAAAATTAAGTTATCAAACTATGTACAGTATTATTAGCTAAAAATATATCCAAGAAATGATTGAGTAGAAAAATAATAACAAGTAAAAGTCAAATAATATTGTTTTTGTTAATATTGAAGAGTTCTCAGAACCCATAGGAGGTAACTGGGGTTTACCATATTGATAAATTCTAATTCCTGAAAACTTTGAAAAATGGATTTCAATGAGTTAAATGAAGTTGTAAAATATTGAACTGAAAAGTATTTTTAAAATAATTAAAGAAATTTGTTCACTTTAATATGAAAAAGAAAAAATAAATTTCCAAATATAAATCAATATGTATGTTTTGTTGTCTTTTATTTATTTTATGTTTATTGGTCCACCAACTTAGTCGGATTTATTGGTCCACCAACTTAGTTGGATTTGAACATTCGTCCCGAATATTCTCAATGACTACTCATTATTTTTTCTGAAATTTTGCATGAAGTTACAACTAGGCAAGGGAGGAAATGTAACATTCTATGATTTTTGATAAAAATTTTGGTTGCGTTCCCAGGGGGCCAAAAGCGGTCAAAATCGCCAAAAATAGCACTTTTTGGGACATAAAATATTTTTCGATCATTAGATTTTGCTGAAAACTACCCAAAAGCAAGACCACATGATATACATCTGAAAACGTAATATTTGATTTTGGGAAAATTCTGGTTGCTTCCTCAGGGGGTCAAAAGGGGGCAAAATGGGCAAAAATAGCACTTTTCGGTACATAGAATATTTTCCAACCATTAGATTTTGCTGAAAATTACCCAAAAGCAAGATCACACCGATATACATCTGGAAACAATATTTTATCCTGGGAAAATTCTGGTTGTTCCCTAGGGAGTCAAAACGGGTAAAAATTGATTTTTAGCCTAAAAAGGACAAAAATAGTACATTTCAGGACGTAGATCTTTTCCGACCATTAAATATTACTGAAAATTACTCAAAAGCAAGAACAGATAAATATACATCTGGAAACGTAATATTTGATGATAGGATGATTTGTTTTGCCAGGAGGTCAAAAGTGGTCAAAAATGTTTTTTTAGTCCACAATCCCAAAAAATAACACTTTTCGATCATTAGATTTTGCTGAAAATTACCCAAAAGCAAGACCATATGATATACATCTGAAAACGTAATATTTGACCCTGGGAATATTCTGGTTGCGTCCACAGGGGGTAAAAAGCGGTCAAAATCACCAAAAATAGCACTTTTTGGTACATAGAATATTTTCCGATCATTAGATTTTGCTGAAAATTCCCCAATAGCAAGACCACATAGATATACATCTGGAAATATAATATTTGACCCTGGAAAAATTCTGGTTGCGTCCACAGGGGGTAAAAAGCGGTCAAAATCACCAAAAATAGCACTTTTTGGTACATAGAATATTTTCTGATCATTAGATTTTGCTGAAAATTCCCCAAAAGCAAGACCACATAGATATATATCTGGAAATATAATATTTGACCCTGAAAAAATTCTGGTTTCGTTCCCAGGAGATAAAAAAGGGTAAAAGAATGTGTGTTTTTTGTTTTTTTTTTAATCAAAATGACAAATTCTGGTTTATTTGTTTCTCTGTCTCAGATAAAATTTGTAGGTTATTTCCCTTTGATTGTTAAGTTTTTATTTTTTTAAATATTGTTCCTATTTACTTGCCTCCCTATGAGGGTAGAGTCAGACACAAGGTCAGTTATTAACATAGGGGAAATCTAGCTCTTCAAAAAGGGGCACTCTGGATATGAACAAAAATTAAAATTGCCTCAGTCTAGAATGATATTATTTTCTATGTTGAATTTGAATGAAAATTGTTTTTTGGCACTTATGCATTATATGGGCGGCGCCATTTTTAGGGACGATAACTCTAATTTCTTCTTGGAATAATTACAAAACACCCCCCTCTCATATGAAATAATAGATTTCTAAATAATAACATTAAAAAAAGAGCATCATGCAAAAAGTCATTGAATTGTTTTCTTGTCTAAATTTAATGAAACGATTTCTTCTTGGTCAAATAACACACAAAATAAATAAACAAAATAAATAACACACAAAATACTTGAAATTGTATCAATTTATTGTATAAAAATGTATCAAAATATAATTGTAAAAACATTTATTGAAAAAATACATATTTTGAATTAAAGCAACATTACTTGGCCCTTTTGGCTAGGAGCAAAGTGTAGTATCTGTTCTGATATTATACATCCTCTTTTCTGTCCTCAGTCAGTGGAGGAGAAAACCTTCTAGACTGAGGGAATTTTTATTTTTGTTCCTGTTTTGTCGTGGAACAACAGTGAAAATAAAAACAATCAAGTCAAGGTTCGGTTAAGGCACAAGTGTATTAACAATAATGTACAAAGATAGGAAAGCGTGTATATCTGCTGCGTACTTGGCTAGCACTTCAAGTGCAGTCGCATCTCTCTCACCGGTGTTGGAATTACTAGCGCTATTTATAGTGCTAATCGGTGTAAATTCCTCTGTTCAAGGAAGGCTGGTATAACACCCCCCTTTGAAAATATCCCGCCTGGGATTAATAACGTTTTTGTTTTGGGTTCACCTTAATCAATTCTGTTGATTTCCGTTTTCTGTTTGATCTTCTGTTCTCCGGAGCTGTCTCTGGTATGGGCATCTGAAAAGTATCAAACACTGTGTCCATGATGTCCTCCTCGGGCGATCTGGTCACCACACTGTTCGAGTATCTTTTCCGAATTTGATTAGTGTGACGTTTGTGCATGAAGTCTGGTCCCTTAATCATGTAGACCATGTTGCCTATTTGTTTCTCAACAATGCCGGACTCTCACAAAGTCTTATTATTTTTGTGAATCTTGTAGAAGACTCTTTCGCCAACTTTATACCGTTTTTTTGTTTTTTTTTTGTTATCGTTTTTTTTGTTATCGTTTTTTTTTTTAGGTTTGGCCTATCCTGGTTTGGTAACAACTTGTGAAAAATCGATCTAACCTTGCGTCCGAACATAACCTCAGCATGTGCCTTTGACATTTCGATGTTTGCATTTGAAGTGACTCTGTAGACTTGTAAAAACTGTTGGATTCACTTATCCGTTGGCGACCCACTAGCTTTTTTCAGAGCTCTCTTGAATGTGTCAACCAATTTCTCTGCTTGTCCATTACTTTGTGGGTGGTATGGCAGAATGGTGAGATGCTTGATTAGATGATTGCGTTCCATTGTCTATAAAAATGCAGTCTACTACTCCATACCTAGCAAATAGTTCATACAGGAAGTTGATAGTTACCTCGGGTGTGGGATTCTTACATTTTAATACTTCCGGCCATTTAGATAGGCTGTCTACAAGAATGAGATAGTAGAACCCATCTAGTGGTCCTGCAAAATCTAAATGAAGCCTAGATCAAGGTTGGTCCGGTTTTGCCCACGATCCGAATTGAGTCGGAGGAGCTTTCATAGCTAATGCGCATCCTCTACACTCCCTGATTTTGCCTTCTATATCCATGTTTGGCCAATAAACGAAAGAGCGCATAAGGCTTTTAATTCTTGATATACCTGGATGTCCTACATGGAATTTCTTGAGCATTCTTTTCTGTAATGTCGCATCAAATGTTACTGGAAGTTCTCTTATTATGTCACATAACATATTTTTTACTTCAACTTCCGCTTGAATGGCTGCTATTACCATATCCTCCAATGGTTCTGTCTGCTTAGGCATTAACTTTGATAACCCGTCTGTATGACCAAATTTTTTAGATGGTACATACTCCATCTGAAAATTGTAATTCAGAAGTATGGTGCCCCATCTTTGGAGTCTATTCGCCGTATGTTGTGGTAGTCCCTTTTTCGATCCGAAAATCGTTAATAATGGTTTGTGGTCTGTTTGTAACAAAAATTGCCTACCATGCAGGAAACACTGAAATTTCTTTACTGTGAATATAATGCTTAGCGCCTCTTTTTCAATTTGTAAGTAGTTCTTTTTGACTGGCAAAAGTGATTGGGATGAATGTGCTATAAGTTTCACTTTTCCATCATCCATTTTGTGTAAAATGCATGCTCTTATGCCATATATATACATGCAACTATAAGTTCTCGCTTGGGATTATAATGTGCCAGAAACAAGTCAGACATTAAAATCTCTTTAATTTCCCAAAGTGCTTCTTCAGACTCTTGCATCCAGACCAATTTTTGGTCTTTCCTTAACAATTCATTTAAAGGCGACCTTAGTTTATGCATATTTGGCACAAATACATTGTAGTAATTTGCCAACCCTAAGAAACTTTGTAAAGACGCAATATTTTCTGGAGCAGGCATATTCTTTATTGCACTCGATCTATCTGGATCCGACCTTCTTCCATGTTTATCGATGATTTGCCCCAAGTATTTTATTTTCTCCATGAAAAATGTACATTTTTCCTGTTTTACTTTAAATCCATAATCCTGGATCCTTTTAAATACTTGGTTTACATGAGGTTTGTGTTGTTCTTTGCTAGCGCTTTTCATTAACACATCGTCCAGGTACCCTACTGTGAAATCTAACCCATTTAATATAATGTCCATAATTTGCTGAAAACTCGCAGGGGCGACTTTGACCCCAAAAGGAGGTCTGTTGTACAATCCCTTATGGGTATTAATACATAGCAGCTTTGAACACTCCTCATCGACTGGAATCACTAAGGTCGATTTCAGATTTTGAGGTCGAATCACTAAGCTCGATTTTAGAAAAATATTTCCCTCCACTCAGTTTCGCAAATATCTCTTCAGGGCTCAAAAGAGGATAATGGTGATCTTGTAATGCCCTGTTTAAGCATGTCGCGAAGTCGGCACAAACCCAAATCTCCTTACTCTTCTTTTTGATGCAAACCGTTGGTGCAGCCCACTCACTGTGATCAATTTTTCTGATGACACCCATGTTTTCGAGTCTTTCTAATTCACCATCTATCTGTTCTATAGTGGCATATGAAATATTTCTTTTCTTTCTGAACACTGGGTGTTCATTTAATTTTGCTACCGCTTTTGTACACCTTCCCAAACTGCCTGAGAATATGTCTGGGAAATTCTCTTTTAACTCCCTCTTAAGTTTTTCTGCCTCCACATTCGAATCCTCAACCTTTTGGCAAAATGAGCTTAAAGGCAGATCCCATAGTCTAAACTTTTCAAACAGATCAGTTCCAAAGAGGTTGTTTGATTTTCGCATGACAAAAATTCTTGCTTTTTCGGCCCTGTTCTGGAAAAAAATATTTGTCAATAATTCTCCTTTGAAGGTAATTTTTTTGCCACTGACGCTTCTCGCCGTTTTATGTGATTTAATCATAATGGATCCCCCAAGCCTCTTCCATGTCTGTACATTAATAATGGAAATGTCAGACCCACTATAAAGCTGTAGCCTTACTTTCTTTTTAAACATTTTGACCTGTACATATTTCCGGATATTTTGTTCCTCAGGTTCAATTTTCGTAAGTTTAATGGATGTCTTTCTACCAGATTTTTTTCTACAATGCAATGCTTTATGCCCTTTCTGGTGGCAGTTGTCACATTGTTTGAATTTGGAGGGACACTCATTGTACCAATGTTTATTTCCACACCTCCAACATGGTCCAGGTGGATCTTTTCCCTGTTTCTTTCCCTGGTTATTTTTTGAACTTGAATTTTTCTTTTGATGGATCTTTTTAATATGCGACACTCCGCTTTCCTCTATGCCACGTCTGTCTTGTTTCAACGCAATAAACCATTCACAGTCTTCCGCTAAGTTTTGTAGCTTTAAATTCGGTTCCTTTTCGAGTTTATTTAAAATACGACGCCTGATTTCAGTGTCTTTATTTAAGACCAGCCCTTGCACAAATATTAAACATTTAAAATTATCTGCTGATAATTCCTCCAATTTAAAATCGTCGCAATTCTTGTTCACTATACTTGCATAAGTAGTGTAGTTGTATTCCTCTCTTCTAGTAACATTCATACATTTATATTTCCTATGGAAAAGAGACGTTTTTGCAGAAAACAGTTCTGTAAGTAGCGTAACTGTTTCTTGGAAGCTCAACTCACTGTTTTTTTTTTGGAAGAATAAAATTCACGAACTTTCTATGCTCGGCTGTTCCCAATTTCCTTAGCAAAAGCCTAACTTTTTTCATGTCTGACAATCCGATATAAAAATATTCTCATATCGTCTATAGTACTGGACGGAAGTGACATCGTCTTCTGGATTATAATTGAAATTTTCAATAGCGGCCCACACAGCTGTTTGAGAAAATGCGTTATGATTATCGTCCGCTTTAGTTAACTGTGTCGCCTCCAGAATTTTTCTTTGTTCCTCCTGTGTTTTCATCAATATTTCCTCGAAGCGTTTCTGTTGTTGAAGCATTTTTTCTTCAAATGCTTGTTTAAATCTTTCTTCTCTTTCTATTTGTTGTTGAATTTGCTGCTTTTGCAACGCAAGATTTTGCTCTGCCTGGAATTGGAACAATTCCAACAGTGAATCTTTGAATTTCGCATCCATCATACGAATTCAGTTTACAATTTACACTTGTATTAAATAAATATTCCTTAGTAAAAAAGAAAACAACCAAGTTTTCTTTCCTAATTTTTTTGTTTGAAGAACAACAGTTTAGCAGTCCTTTTGTAGCTTAATTTGTTGAACGCTATATTTCTAGTCTTACTAGAAACAATCCAGCAAAATAACATTTGTTTAACATCTTTTTTATTTGCACGCGTTTTTATGTAGCAAAAATAAAATCTGTCGCTTTAAATAACCGACGAATTTGTATGGGAAACTTTTAGTTTATTTTTTTTAATTTTTTACCCTCTTTGCCTTTTGCAAAAAATACTTGATTCTTTATGTGTTTGCTAAGCACAAATGACGTACATGAATAATTGTTTTTCACGGTCTGTCTCTTTTTCTCTTGACAAAGTCAAGCATGTTTTTCTTTTTTTTTTCAAATCCCAGATATTACCGAAATAACGATAAGCTTACAGGGTATTTGCTGGTTGGTTTTGGACATTTAACTTGCAAGTTTTTTCCCATCGCCAAATTACTGTAATGTGCATCCAGGAGACAAGCGCCCGCGTGTTTGTGTGTTGTGTGGGTGCATAAGAGAGATGGACGAAAAGAAAAGACTTACCTCAGGGCCGGCTCGGCATCGCCGACCAAAAATAGAGAAAGAAAGATCAAGATGGCGGCTGCCGTCTTTTGTAAAGGATGATATCTCACAAAGTCACATGAATTCTCGCAATATGCAAATTTAGCCGGCCTGCAACGGCCATAAAAGCGGATGATTGAAAGACGTTGGGAGGGCGATGATTGACTTGGTCGGGAATCGTGTTGCTGTTGCTTCTCGTGCCGTGTGGGTGTGAGCATATCTTACCGTTGTTGGGTCCGTTCTGAGTAACCGTTCGCGTCCGTCTAGGTACCGTGCTAGTTGGATTCCGTGCAAAACCGGTGTTTACTGGTTATTGAATTGCTTTACGTTGCTGCAACATTATACATCTACAGAGGGCGCAGTACTTTTAAAGGATTTTCCTTATACATCTACAGAGGGCACAGTAATTTTAAAGGACTTTCCTTACACATTTTCTACAAGCTATTTCGGCTATTTGCCCTCTAGGACTATGACAGAGTCGAAATTTGACTTAAAGCTCATACCCGAGTTTGACGGGTCCACGTCCATTGTCGACTGGGTTGAAAGGGTCGAGCTGACGTGCGACCTTTGTGAGGTAAAAAGGGTACACACTGTGATTCCCCTGAGATTGGCTGGGGGTGCCTTGTGTGTGTATCAGCAACTCAGTGCTGCCGAAAAGGGTTGATGCCAGTTCTTTGGCGTTGGGAGTATCGTTGGAGCAAGGAGGAAACGTGTTCGAAGATGCATGTTGGCTGCGGCCCGTAACAGATTCTCAGCATATCAACCTGGCAGAGCTGGACGCCGTTCTAAAGGGGATAAATCTGGCCCTGCAGTGGCAGTCTAAGAAGTTGACCTTGTACACAGATTCTCTCTGTGTCTACCACTGGGTGTCTGACACACTTTCAGGACGGACACGAATCCGTACCAAGGCAGCAAGCGAAATGTTAATACGGAGAAGGCTAGACACGCTAAAAAACCTGGTATCTGAGTATGGGCTATCACTGAGCGTCACTCTGGTGCCATCACATTGTAATCGTGCTGACCAACTGACCCGAGTACCTCACGAATGGTATGGAACCGCGAAGATGGGAATGGAGGTTACTGCTCGATCTTGTGCAGCTGCAATCGACCCATATCAAATACAAAAAATTCATGCACAGAGCGGACATCCGAGTATCAAGAGGACCCTTTATTTTGTGAGGCGCATATACCCAGCAGTGACCAAGATGGATGTCAGACAGATCACCAGAAATTGTGAGGCTTGCCAGTTTATTGATCCTGCACCAGAGCGATGGCAGAAGGGTCGATTGGAAGTTGAGGGTATGTGGCAGCAGCTGGCCATGGATATCACCCATTACAGTGGCAAGCCCTTTCTAACTCTCGTTGATTGCGGGCCTACGAGATTTGTGGTGTGGCGGCAGATGACCAGACAGGATTCGGCAAATGTTGTTCGCCACCTATCATCCATTTTTTCTGAGCGAGGTGCGCCGGAAGAGCTCCTGACTGACAATGATGCAGCGTTTTGTAGCCAGCAAGTTCGGCAGTTGTTAGATGAGTGGGGCGTCCGACTACGGTTTTGATGTGCGCATGTGCCGTCAGGAAATGGCATTGCTGAAAGAAGCCATCGCAGCATCAAGAGAATTGCTGCCAGGAAGCGATGTACTATTACGGAAGCCACATATTGGTATAACATTACGCCAAAGGATGGGACGTCTCCTTCAACCGCACCTGCGAATGCTATTTACACATACCGAGTCGGAGTGAAGGGAATAAACACTACGCAGCCAGCCGATAAGGGAACATGTAACAGATATGAAGTGGGAGATCCAGTGTGGGTGCGGCCCCCAGGAAATCGGTGCACCGACAAGTTTAAGCGAGGACAAATATCTGGAGTGATTAGCCAGCAGTCTGTTTTGGTCGATGGAACCCCACGACATGTGCGAGATCTTCGCCCAGCTACCGAGGCGTGTCACACAACTACAGAAGAAAGCAGTGAAGCGTCCAGTGATGAGCTGCCGATACACAGATTCAGTGAGCCCCCTCCAGAGACTGATAGTGATACTTCATCTGATGAGGCGGAACCAGATCCAGTGCCCGAATCTGAAACAGTGAAAGTACCTCTTCGCAGAAGCACATGCACTAAAAGGCCACCCCCACAATGCTCCCTATGTGATCATCAGATCAGGGGGGAGTGTAATGTACTTCCAGGAGACAAGCGCCCGCGTGTTTGTGTGTTGTGTGGGTGCGTAAGAGAGATGGACGAAAAGGAAAGACTTACCTCAGGGCCGGCTCGGCATCGCCGACCAAAAATAGAGAAAGAAAGATCAAGATGGCGGCCGCCGTCTTTTGTAAAGGATGATATCTCACAAAGTCACATGAATTCTCGCAATATGTAAATTTAGCCGGCCTGCAACGGCCATAAAAGCGGGTGATTGAAAGACGTTGGGAGGGCGATGATTGACTTGGTCGGGAATCGTGTTGCTGTTGCTTCTCGTGCCGTGTGGGTGTGAGCATATCTTACCGTTGTTGGGACCGTTCTGAGTAACCGATTGTTGAGTCTGTTCTGAGTAACCGTTCGCGTCCGTCTAGGTACCGTGCTAGTTGGATTCCATGCAGAACCGGTGTTTACTGGTTGTTGAATTGCTTTACGTTGCTGCAACATTATACATCTACAGAGGGCGCAGTACTTTTAAAGGATTTTCCTTATACATCTACAGAGGGCACAGTAATTTTAAAGGACTTTCCTTACACATTTTCTACAATTACTATTGTAGTAATTAATTTGCTGTTAATCCTTGCATATCCAAATATCTGTTTAAATAATGAAGGTGTTCCACCGTAAAGATTTTACGGATCTTTATTCCAATCACTTTTGGTGATTCTCTGTAGTGATGGTCGTTTTGATTCCTTGTCGCCAGTCTGTTGTGTTGTGGAACAATAGTGAAAATAAGAACAATCAAGTCGAGGTTCGGTTAAGGAACAAGTGTATTAACAATAATGTACAAAGGTAGGAAAGTGTGTATATCTGCTGGGCACTCGGCTAACAGTTGAAGTGCAGTCGCATCTCTCTCACTGGTGTTGGAATTACTAGCGCTATTTATAGTGCTAATCGGTGTAAATTCCTCTGTTCAAGGGAGGCCGGTATAACAGTTCCTTTTCCCATATTAAAAACTGACATTGTGTCTAACTCTGCCCTCTCAGGGAGGCAAGTAAATAGGAACATTGGATTTTTTTCAAACAATTTAATGAAACTCATTGTAAGAAAATAGAATTTTACTAAAAATTAAAGCAACATTTGATTTTTTTTTTCAAACAATTTAATAGGAAGAAGTCGCCGTAAGAGAAAAATAGAATTTTAATAATAAATTGTTTGAATTGAAGTAAAACTATTACAAAATATAGTTCTAATTATTGTTACTGTTGAATTAGGTTGAAAAGTTGCGCCCCCTATCAGTCATTCAATGAAACCCAACAAAACAAAATGGACCCAGCCGTATAATGCATAAGTGACTTATATTTTGATACAATAAATGTTTTACAATTTTATTTTGAGAAAATAAATGTTATTTGGTGCTTTTGTATTTAATGACTCGCGCTATTTGTTTAATAGTATTTACAAGTTAAATTCAAGTTTTATGATATCATTTTTATTAATTTGTTAGGTGAAAGTACAGAATAGTTAAAAAGCACCCTCCCCTCACCCTCACCATGTTAAATAATAGGTTTCTAAATATTAACGTTATTATTTCAGCGTGGGTCGTTAAATGCAAAAGTACATGTTATTTTTTTTTGCATTTCACTCATAAACATCAATTTCACGAATTTCTTTTTTATTAATAATTAATTTTCTATCTCCGCGGTTTTTGTAATTTTTGGATATGTTAGTATTTTCACCATGACAATTACAGAGGTACAATTTGTTTTACATGAAATTCAATATTTCATGCGCTTGAATAATATAGAAACACTAATTACCTGTTTACTGCAAAAAGTGTGGCTTCTGTTTTGAATTTGATCTATTTTTCTTAAACACTTGGCCTTGAAAAATAATCATAGTCTGGCAACTGTATATCTCAGCCTGTATCATACATAAGTGGAAAACCCGCTATAGCTTACTCTTTTTAAGTTATCATTTTTCTTATTATTACAAAAATTTGTTTGGAAGAAATGCTAAAATCATTTCACTGTAAAGAATTTATGTGACTGAAATAGGAATTAATGCAGCAATCCGGCAAATTGTTCATTTTTTTTTTTCATTTAATAACAAAAATTATCAGCATTACTCAGTTTTCTCAAGTTTTCAAATTTATTTCTTTTGAACAAAATTTCTATAAATTTGATGCATTTGGGTTAGATAAATTGTTTTAACTTTTTTGAGATAAGGATTGGTATAAATTTTGATTGTTTGAACTATCACTCTCATCTGTGTAGTTGTTAGAATCTTTTCCGACCCTTAGATTTTGCTGAAAATTACCCAAAAGCAAGACCATATGAATATACATCTGGAAACGTAATATTTTATCCTGAGAAAATTGTGGGGCTTGAGCCCGGGATGTTTTAGGGGTAAAAAACACCCCTTTTGGGGCTAATTTTTATTTTTTTCTAAAAAATTCATATTTGTGTTTAAATATGGGTTTTGAATGGTGTCGAATTCAAATTAATGCATCATTTGTCATGAAACAGTGTCATTTGGCTGTTTTACCCTGATGTTTTACATCAGGTTAGGAGTTTAAATGGGGGAAATAGCCAAAATCAGTCAGGGGACCATATAGTTTTTGGCTTGTTATTTAAATAAATTCCTATTTTGGTATGTGTACTTTGTATTTTTTTTTTTAACAAAAATCAAGGGAGATAAATCAGTTTGTTATACAGAATTGGCTGCAATGGAACAACAATTTTTTTGTCCAATGAAAGAACTTTTTTACACTTTTTATTTTGTTAAAAAAATAAAAATTGTAAAAACGTTCTTTCATTGAAGAACAAAAACGTTCTTTCATTGCTACTGACAATTCTGCATGAAAAATTGACTTATCTTCCTTGTTTTCAGTTACCTTTTGCTATTTCAAATACAAAAAATGACAGATTGAGAATATACAATGATAGCAATGTTATTTTTTATTTATTTTTTTTTTTTTAAATACTTCTAGTAGATTTTCTACTCAATCATTTTTCTTAACTTTTTGAATTTTTACTAATTTCGGTATGACACATAATAGTGTTTTTACTTAATATGCAATTTTTGGTATCCAATCATGCATAAGCACTGAATTATAAAAATGTCCATAATAGTCCAGAGTGAACAAATCTTCTGGAAATATAAGTCTTTTATGTTAAACTTACATAATATGTAAGTTTTTATTGAGTAATAAAACGCAGCTTAGCAATTTTGCAAAATGAAGCTAATTTATTATTTGAGAAAATGATTTGCCCTGTAAACTGATCCCAGCTGTGTTTTGCTTGATATCTGGGACTTTTTTATTCCATCTTCCATTCGTATTCAATCTTCAAGCCAAACGCATGTGCCATCAACTCTAACATAGCTGGTTCTACGGTGCTATTGTTGTCCGTTGTCGGTGCCAATATTTTTTTGATTAAATTTTTAATTGAGTTGAATTGCACCAACAAATCGTTTACAAAGTCCGCAATTTTAAGTTGCTTCTGTTTCCGGTCCCATAATTCAATGGCATCCATTGCGAGTAAAATCTGTTGTAAGAACAAAGAAAAATCTTGATGTTTAAAAACAAATATACAAAATGTTTTTGAATTTTTGAAATGCGGATTGATAATTCAAATTATTTGGATTATTCCAGCTACTGTTCTAATCTTGAGTGTTATCCTCACACTGTTTCAGACAATTCAAGAATCTTTCTGTTAAATATAGGAATTTGCAGACTTGTAGTGTAGTGAATACAGTAGTTGGTAAAATTCTGAAGGTTGAGAGTTGTAGCAGCCGAAACTCGCTACAATCACATGCAGAAGCTAATTCTCGCAACTCAAGATTTGAAATCCATTTTTCTCCCTGGCTTGTCCAATCACAAGCCAGCTCTCAATCACGTGACCGAGTACATAAAAGGCGAAATCTGAAACTCCTAATCCTCTTTCCTCCTGGCTTCAGCAGGCAGCACACATTAGCCTGGGGCAAAAGCCCCAGGCCGAACGTGAGTACAAAGCAAAACAACATGGCGACCTTTCAAACTCCTAATTGCTTCCACGTGCACTCCACACACATACTCTTTCTTACCACGAGACACTAACCCTTTCTCCTGTCTTTAATATCAGATGCACACTCCTACATACATAAATACACTGAAGACTTTGCCCTTTCTTTCTCCTTTACCCGGCTTCCTTCGTACTAACGACTACTAGTATAAACGCATGTAAACGGAACTGTTCTCTCCTCAACAAGCTGGCAATATATTAAATCTATCTTTACACAAGAACACTTCCACCTACTAATCCATTTCCTTCTTCTACCAAAGCTACTAACGAAGATGACAAATAAAGTTGTTTATTAAATGTTAAAATGAGACTTCTTTTCGTTGTCTTCATTTTTTTAACTAAAAGGGTTTAATCAAAAATTTGGAACACAATCCTTTTTAAAATGATACTTCTTTTCGTTGTCTTCAGTTTTTAACTAAAGGGTTTAATCCAAAATTTGGAACGGAATCCTTTTTAAAATGAGACTTCTTTTCATTGTCTTCAGTTTTTAACTAAAGGGTTTAATCCAAAATTTGGAACACAATCCTTTTTAAAATGAGACTTCTTTTCGTTGTCTTCAGTTTTTAACTAAAGGGTTTAATCCAAAAGTTGGAACGGAATCCTTTTTAAAATGAGACTTCTTTTTGTTGTCTTCAGTTTTTAACTAAAGGATTTAATCCAAAATTTGGAACGGAATCCTTTTTAAAATGAGACTTCTTTTCGTTGTCTTCAGTTTTTAACTAAAGGGTTTAATCCAAAAGTTGGAACGGAATCCTTTATTTAATACATGGAGTAGCATGCTCTCATTCCATCAGTAATGACTGGATAGAAGTCCTAATTCACAATTGTATTTTAAGTGTCGTCCACACTGAGGATTGAATCTTCAACCTCCAGAAAAGTGTATCTTACAACTGAATTTAACCAAATATTTTATCCATCAATACCCCATGATAAAGGTTCAATCCTCAGTGCGGCTGACACTAAAAATACAATTGCAAATTACTTAGGACTTCTATTCAGTCATCGTTTATTGAATGAGAACGTGTGTGAATTAGATAAATGGTTCCGTTCAAAATTCTATACAGATTCCAGAATTCAACAGAAAGACTCCTGAGTTCAACAAGATACACCTGAAGAAGGTGAGAGGTTACATCAGCCAAAATGCTGTGAAAATAATATTTAAGATGAGAACAGTAGTCTGAATAATGCATATAATATAAAATCTACAAGATTTTGTAAAATACTCCCACCCCCTTCTCAGTGTAATTGGAAGGGAAAATATTGTAGAGTATACCACTCCTACACTGTCAAATACAATACTTCAATTAACAAAGCATGCCTAGTTATCTCCCGTTCTGCCTTGGTGGAGAGTTAGAGAGGCCATCATATCTAACTTGATTTGATGTGTTATTATTATTTGTTATTAAAATTGTTCTGAAAACATAAAGACCGAGACAGATGAACCGTAATGTAGGTTTTAATAACAAACAATTACACACATGAAATCCAGTTAAATATGGCAGTCGCTCTCTTCTCTACCAACTGAGAAGGAGAGATAACTAGGTATGCTTTGTTAATTGCAGTATTGTATCCAGCAGTGTAGAACTGATATATTTACAACATAGGCTGTCTCAAAAAGATGTATACACTTTGAATTGTTGTAAAGCAGGTGTCAAAATGCATTTAATTTTCAAAATGTATTTAAACATAAAACATCACATTATTTTAGTCTTTGAATATACATTTATAGACAGTGTTCAAAAGAGAGTCACCAACCTAATAGGTGTAGCAGAAGTAGCAATAACTAAAATGAGGGGAAAAAGTGTAGCAGAAGTAGCAATAACTAAAATGAGGGGAAAAAGAGCTTACCTCGGGTACGTCTGTTGTGTCACCGGTTGGGGGGAAAAGAGAATTCCAAGATGGCGTCCGGGGGTTTTTATTAGCGTTTACCCCATGCAACTCTCGGAAAATCACGTTTCTTTCTCATGTGATTATGCAAATGGATAATTCCCGGCCACTATAAAAGCAGGAGGCTAGAGACGAGTCGGTAGTGTCCTGCAAATTGTGTGTGTGGGTGTTTCTGGCGATTGGAGTGTGTCCTCTTTTACTACGGTTATCACGGACAGGAATTCCCTCTCTTCTGGAGGTGGGCGATATTGACTATTTTGAAGTTGTACTGTTGCTGACAGAACATTTATTTTTTTTGCCTACTACATTTTTGTTTCAAGCTATTTCGGCCCGAATATGGCGAAGGTGCGGATAAGCAGTGATATTATCAAGCCGTTCTCTGGCGAGGGAGACGTTGTAGCGTGGCTGAAAAAAGTGAGACTTGTCGCACAACTTCAGCAGGTGGATGACGTAGCGAGTCTGCTACCTTTATACCTGGAAGGCGATGCGCTGGCCCTCTACATGGAAATGGAGGAGGACGATCAAAAGAAAATAGACCAGATTGAGGCTCGATTAAAGGAGGCATTTACTGATGATGCGTTTGCAGCATATAGAAAAATAACTATGGTTAGATGGGCTGGTGAACATGTGGATGTGTACGCCAACAAAATCAGGCAGTTGGTTGGATTGGCCGGATTCACAGGAGAAAGCTTAGAGAGACTCACAAAATTAATTTTTGTCACTGGATTCCCTGACACCATCTCAATTGCTCTTCAACAGGTGCCGAACATCAAAGCCCTGACCATGGGGGAGCTAATGTCGAGAGCGAGAATTTTGACGACGACTGGCGAACAAAATCAGGATGTGGTTGCGGCCACACGCTCACCCAACAACAGGGCCCAGAATAATCCTGTTAACGTGACCTGTTTCAAATGCAATGTTAAAGGCCACCTTGCAAAATGTGGAACACGGTGTTACCGTTGCGGTGAGAGTGGACACTGGGCTCGGAACTGCTCGGGAAACGAGCAAGGGGAGGACGCATAAGCGCCAGTCTCCTTCCCAACCAAGATGTGAACACGACGCTCCCGGTGATAAGCATCCATGTTGATGGGACGCAATGTTTGGCGCTTATTGATACAGGATGCTCCAGGACAATTTTACATGCAGACCGGTGCCGGTCTTGGAGAAAAACAAACGTAAATGTCAACACAATTGGTGGAATGTCCCATGCGTGCTGTGGTGTTGGAACGGTCTCTGTATCCACTGATGAAGGTGTGTCTGCCAGAGTCGATGTGTTGGTGGTGCATGGCAAGCCACTGGGATTTGACTTGCTTCTAGGGATCGACGCCATAAAAGCTCTAGGAGGTGTCGTTGTCAAGCCTACAGGATCAGTGCGGCTGGGCGCCACGAAAAGTATTAAATGTGCAGCCATTTCTATCGATGAACCAGATTTCACTGCTACCTTTGACCATCAAAACCGAACGTGGACCGCATCGTGGAAATGGTCTGTGGACCACCCCCCTGAAAGGCTGCATAATCGAGTGTCAGAGTACCCAGTGCCAGCAGAAATTCGTGAAGAATACACGCAGGAGCTCCACACCTGGATAGATAATGGTTGGCTCGTGCCATACCCAGAGGATAAATTGGGACCCCCCAAAGGTCTAATTCCCCTGATGGCTGTGATACAGCAGAACAAAGCCAAAGTGCGCCCGGTGATGGACTACCGGGAGCTAAATCATTACGTAGACGCATTTACGGCCAACGCAGATGTTTGTGCGGCTAAGCTGCGTGAGTGGAGACAAAAAGGTGCTAACGTGTCTCTACTGGACCTTAGAAGAGCATACCTACAAGTCCGGGTCCATGAGACACTGTGGCCATACCAGACTGTGGAAATCGATGGGAAAAAATACTGTCTGACCCGTCTGGGGTTTGGTTTGAATGTGGCTCCCTTGATAATGAGAGCAATTGTCAGCGAAGTACTATCTCAGGAAGAAGTTATAAGCCGCGCAGCATCTGCTTACATTGATGACATTTTTGTCAATGAAGACGTGGTGCCTGCGACCCGTGTGAGAGAACACCTCGCGCAGTTCGGGTTGGAGTGCAAGAACCCGGAGCAGTTGAAGGACGGTGCATGGGTGCTGGGATTGGCAGTCAGGATGGAACGTAATGAACTGCGGTGGAAGCGAGGAAATGCAATTCCGGAGGCTCCCAGTATTGTTACGCGACGAACAATCTTTTCCCTGTGTGGTCGACTTGTCGGGCACTTTCCGGTGTGCAGTTGGCTTCGTGTGGCTTGCGGAATACTCAGAAGGAGAGTAAGTTCGGTAACGAAGGGCTGGGATGATGAAGCAAGGGACGCCGTACTACATCGTATGATGTTCGAAACCTTAAAATCTGCGCAGCAGAACGATCCGGCACAGGGAAATTGGTGTGTGGACGGCAAAGAGTATGGGTCGATGCTAGCTCCCTAGCAATTGGGGCAGCCTTGGAGATGTGTGAAACTGTGTTGGAAGATGCATGTTGGCTGCGACCTGAAGATGACTCTCAACATATCAACTTGGCTGAACTGGATGCCGTATTGAAAGGCATCAATTTGGCTCTCCAGTGGCAGAGCAAGGTGCTACACATAAAGACTGCATCTCTTTGCGTATACCATTGGGTCTCGGACACGCTAACTGGAAAGGCGCGAGTACGCACCAAAGCAGCAAGCGAGATGCTTATTAGGAGGCGATTAAGCACTATTAAGGAGCTCGTGAAAGAGTACGGGCTGACAGTGGATGTGACGCTGGTTCCATCAGCACGAAACATTGCTGACCGACTGACACGGGTGCCACAGCGGTGGTTTGAGGCAATGAAAAAGAAAAACGGTCTTGACCCAGTGATAGGCGCGGTCCACACAGACGAGCTGGATGAGAGTCAAATCATGGCTATTCACAAAGATAGTGGACATCTACTTTGTCAGGAGAGATGTCCAACCACGACAAAAGCAACTGTCAGAACGGTCATACGGAAATGTGAGGAATGTCAGTCCATTGACCCAGCACCAGTCAGGTGGGAAAAGGGAAAGCTGGAAGTTAACGAGAATTGGCAGAGGATTGGAATGGATATCACGCATTATGGCACCTTCCATTTTTTAACTTTAACAGACTGTGGTCCATCGCGTTTCTCCATTTGGAGGAAATTGGCAAGGCAGGACTCGGCAAGCATGATTCATCAGTTGGAGGCAGTGTTCCTCAAGCGTGGCGCACCGCATGAACTCCTTTTAGACAATGACACAGCTTTCTGCAGCAATATGTTCCAAGCATTTGCATGTAAATGGGGAGTTCACTTGCGATTCCGTTGTGCATACGCACCAGCCGGGAATGGCATAGCGGAGCGATGTCACCGTACAGTGAAACGAATAGCGGCTAGAATGTGTTGTCCCATACAGGAGGCTGTCTACTGGTATAACATCACACCAAGAGATGACACATCTCCCTCCACTGCGCCTGCCAACAGGATTTATCAATACGAAGTTCGAGTAAAGGAGACCAATCTCGCAACTGCGTCCCCAGGTCCCAAGAACAGCTTTTACCAGGTTGGAGATCGTGTATGGGTCAAAAGACCGCAAAATCGATGTACCACGAGGTTCGGCAAGGGTGAGGTGACCAAGGTGATCAGCCCTCAGTCGATTTTGGTGGACGGTGTGCCTCGTCACGTGAAGGATTTGCGCCCTTGCCATTATGTTGTTACATCGGAGGAAGAGGGAGACTCAGACAGTATGATGTCTTCTGAAAAGACAGAGAGTATGATGCAGGATGACGGAGAGGATTTTGAGCCATATAATGTACATACTGAAGAAGCGGAGGAAGGACCACCCGTCTTGCCTTTACGAAGGAGTACCCGACAGAGACGAATACTGCCCCTCTGCCCTGATTGTGAAACACCGCCTATGGAGCAGACTGGTGGCAATAATGGCGATGAGGAGGATGGCAGGGAGGAAGTGCTGCCTCCGGTTCTTCGGAGAAGTACCAGACAGAGACGACTGCCCCCCCTGCCCCATTTGTGATCATGAGATCAGGGGGGAGTGTAGCAGAAGTAGCAATAACTAAAATGAGGGGAAAAAGAGCTTACCTCGGGTACGTCTGTTGTGTCACCAGTTGGGGGGAAAAGAGAATTCCAAGATGGCGTCCGGGGGTTTTTATTAGCGTTTACCCCATGCAACTCTCGGAAAATCATGTTTCTTTCTCATGTGATTATGCAAATGGATAATTCCCGGCCACTATAAAAGCAGGAGGCTAGAGACGAGTCGGCAGTGTCCTGCAAATTGTGTGTGTGGGTGTTTCTGGCGATTGGAGTGTGTCCTCTTTTACCACGGTTATCACGGACAGGAATTCCCTCTCTTCTGGAGGTGGGCGATATTGACTATTTTGAAGTTGTACTGTTGCTGACAGAACATTTATTTTTTTTGCCTACTACATTTTTGTTTCAACACTATCAGCTACATTTCAACCTCCGTCCCATCTATGAAATGTTGCATCCCTTTTCCTGTTTTACAAGTATTTTAATGGTATGTACTCTGACGAACTTCAAGCCCTTGTACTTCCTTGACATAAATACCCCCGGCAAACTGCTAAATCCCACCCCTACACAGTAGAGATCCCTAGATGCCAGAAAGCCTCTAATAGTTTCTTCTCTCAAACTGCTAGATTTGGAACTCCCTTCCAGTTCGCTGTTTCCCTGACTGTACTGACATGCAGAATTTCAAGTGTAATGTAAACAGACATCTTGCTGCTCAACTTACATCGTATCCCTGCAAATTATGCCCCCCCTACACCAAAGTGGTACTGTGCTTTGTTTGAGGTGAAAATGCAGTAATAAAAAAAAACATCATTGTATTTCATAGCTCATATATTAAACATATGTCCAAAAACATATCCATCATTAGAACAAAAGGCAAAGACAAAAACATTTATTACAGTTGATAGGTATGAAAGATAAGCAACAGCCATTATACAAAAGAATAAAGGATATTTAATTTCTTTTCTACCTTCAAGATAAGAACATTAATTACTGAGTGGCTTGGATTTCTCATTTTGTGGGAGCCCCACAAGAGAGCTCGAATAGCAGTAAAGTCATAATACTCTCTGCTCTCTTTTGAGCACAATCAAGGGGAAGCACTCAGCAATGCTCAGAATTGGTTTCCATTGAAGAGCTACAAAAGCGTGAATGGTACCATTAAAGCAAGACACATTTTGTGCTTCAGAATTTATTTTCCTATTTTTCTACATAGTCACCACCATTCTCAATGCACTTTTGCCAGCCTCTCATATTTCACAGTTACATCTATTTCACATCTATTACATTTTATTACTGCCTGTAATTCAGTGACTGCCTGCCTACTACAACTTTTTATTATTATTATTATTTTTTTGCTCAACACACACCTACAAACACCTAGGCAACGCCGGACACCCAGGCTAGTTATTTATAAAACTATTTCTTCCAATAGAATTACCTACGAATGAACTGGTCATAAAAGTCTGGAGAGCATTTTATCGCTAACATCTCTATCACTTCTCTAAAATCAACAAACCTATTTCCTAACTGTGCTGACATCAACTACATCGGATCCGTAGAAGTTCATCCGGTGCTGGTGAATGTTGATCAGTTCAATTTTTTCTATATGTAGAAATTCAGTGGCACACCTCTGCTTCTGACACACGTCCATGATAGAGGTTTCTTTCTTAGTTTCACACCATCAATATCTGCAACAGCGAGATGAAACTTTCAGGTCATGAATGCATAAGTTCAGTCATCATAACAATGTAATTTGCAATCCCCTCTGATCTATTCGGATGGAATAAAAAATAGGAGGCCTTACTTTTGGAATTTCCTTGTACATTGTTGACAATTTAAAGTAATAGAAATGTATCCATCACTAGGCAATTCTTCTGGTATTAGTACACATTTACATTTAATTATTTACTTGTATTTGTGGCGGCGTTCCTCCCAGAGCAGTTGGGCTGATTTCATCCAAAAAGATTTTCCCGGTCCCAAACAAATGCTAATCAGTAACAGATACGAGTGTTCATTAGTTACGGTTCCAGTGGCGAAACCCATAGAGGTGAAGACTCAGGATCAGCCCTATATCCTGTTTCACCATTCTAAGCCAGGTTTTCAGATAGCCTCTGCATCGTTTTTTTCCAACCCTAAGGAGGGGCTGGTTCAATGGTTTTGTCGATGAAATCTTCTGGGTGATGTCAAAGAGTGTGACATAACCAGCAAAGACATCTCAAGAGGAAAGCGCGTTGCAGAGATGATATGTCCAGTGAGAAAAGCAGCGACATATGAGATAAACTGTTGCCAGTGAACATAAAGGATGCAACATAAACAGTAGTAATCAACCACCTTTCATAGGTCACTTGATCTCGTCGGCCAAGTTTCACAGTCACATCTACTTCACATCTACTTCATTTTATTTCTGCCTGTAATTCAGTGACTGCCTGCCTAATACAACTTTTTTCTTTTTTTTTTTTGCTCAACACACACCTACAAACACCCAGGCAACGCCAGCCACCCAGGCTAGTTATTTATGAAATAGAATTACCTACGAATGAACTGATCCATATATATGAATACTGAAAGACAAGGCATTAATGCGGGGTCTAGATCCAGAGAGCCAACAGCGCTTGTTTGTCGGCTAGATGAACAAACTCACACTTTTGTATGTACTTTTTAATACGATTTTCTATCGATGTTCTGTCTTGTTTGTAACCTTTTACTGCCTGTAATTCGGTGACTTTTTCAAGTCTGAAAGCATAGAACTACTCTTTCAAAATTCTCAAAAAAGTATAGGGGTTTTATATTTGTTATTTAATAAAACTATTTCTTCAAACTTACTTGTTTGGTAAGATCTCATCAAGAAAGCTAGTCATGCTGCTGTCATTAAAATCAGCATCTACATTATTCCATTAAAAATGAATGATTTTAACAATGTTATAAGAAAACAATATTTTTCATTATTGTATTGTAGAAATGAGATATTTGGTCACGTGATAAATTGAATGACAAAATCTATTCTCACATATTTTATCAAATTTATTGCACGTCTTCGCTCAACCAACAAAAGAAAAAGGTTAAGAAAAAAAAATGACATCAAAGATTAAGAAGGGGTGTTATGCTGCTGTTGAGTTGACATCTGAAGTACAACTGGTTTAGAAGCGGCAAAACGTATAAGTAGTTCAGTAAAAGTGCATCTCACATTAAGTGTTTTCATTGAATAATGGATCAATCATTTTGCTTAAAATCTTAAAGCTAATATTCCTAAGCAAAATGATTGATCTATTATTTGAACTATTCTATTTAGAGTAAATGTATAAATAAATAAAAATTAAAAACTAACTAATATGACTTCATTACATCCGGGACAATGCCAAGAAAGAAAATCTATTATTAAAATATTTCGAAAATAATCAGACCAAAAGTAATTCGCAATGTATATTTTTTTATTCTTTGGATTATTTGACCTATTATTTTGGGTTGGCTGAGGTGCATTTTAAATGACTGATTGGGTTGATATCTTAAGTTCAACTGCATTGATTTACATCTCCCATCCAACTCGTTTTAGAAATTTGTTTGGGTATTTCAACAGAATTATATCCCACACAAAGTGTTTTCATCGGATAAATGATTAATCAGTCCGCATAGGAAAATCGGTTTACATAAAAAAAAAAACATTAAAATGTAACTGCTAGAGTATAATTGTGCAACTGTTGATAGTGTGTCTAATAATCTCCTACAAGAGGACTCATATCATAAATCGACAGAGGAAATTAAATTTTACTTTTGTTTTGACTCATATCATAAATCGACAGAGGAGATTAAATTTGACTTTTGTTTTGACTCATATCATAAATCGACAGAGGAGATTAAATTTGACTTTTGTTTTGACTCATATCATAAATCGACAGAGGAGATTAAATTTGACTTTTGTTTTGACTCATATCATAAATCGACAGTGGTGATTAAATTTGACTTTTGTTTCGACTCTTATCATAAATCGATAGGGAAGATTAAATTTGACTTTTGTTTTGACTCATATCATAAATCGACAGTGGTGATTAAATTTGACTTTTGTTTTGACTCTTATCATAAATCGACAGAGGAGATTAAATTTGACTTTTGTTTTGACTCATATCATAAATCGACAGTGGTGATTAAATTTGACTTTTGTTTCGACTCTTATCATAAATCGATAGGGAAGATTAAATTTGACTTTTGTTTTGACTCATATCATAAATCGACAGTGGTGATTAAATTTGACTTTTGTTTTGACTCTTATCATAAATCGACAGAGGAGATTAAATTTGACTTTTGTTTTGACTCATATCATAAATCGACAGAGGAGATTAAATTTGACTTTTGTTTTGACTCATATCATAAATCGACAGTGGTGATTAAATTTGACTTTTGTTTCGACTCTTATCATAAATCGATAGGGAAGATTAAATTTGACTTTTGTTTTGACTCATATCATAAATCGACAGAGGAGATTAAATTTGACTTTTGTTTTGACTCATATCATAAATCGATAGGGAAGATTAAATTTGACTTTTGTTTTGACTCATATCATAAATCGACAGAGGAGATTAAATTTGACTTTTGTTTTGACTCATATCATAAATCGACAGTGGTGATTAAATTTGACTTTTGTTTTGACTCATATCATAAATCGACAAAGGAGATTAAATTTGACTTTTGTTTTGACTCATATCATAAATCGACAGGGGAGATTAAATTCGACTTTTGTTTTGACTCGTATCATAAATTGACAGGGGAGATTAAATTTGATCTTTGTTTTGACTCATATCATAAATCGACAGGTGAGATTAAATTTGACTTTTGTTTTGACTCATATCTTTTGACTTTTCTTAGAACAGCACGGCAGTAGAACTTTGTTCCATCTGCCTGTTTCCCACCTGACTACAACTTGGATGCCTTCAAATCCTAAGTAAACAAATTCTTGATGAACCGTCCCCTTAAGTAGACACTTTATTAAATCTCAACACTAACGTACAATGTACTGTACATGCAATAACCTTTATCCCTGAGTGGCTTCCGGGCCTTGATAAGTAGTGAACTCCTTGTAAAAAAAAAATATCATAAATCGATAGGGAAGATTAAATTTGACTTTTGTTTTGAATCATATCATAAATCGACAGAGGAGATTAAATTTGACTTTTGTTTTGACTCATATCATAAATCGACAGTGGAGATTAAATTTGACTTTTGTTTTGACTCATATCATAAATCGACAAAGGAGATTAAATTTGACTTTTGTTTTGACTCATATCATAAATCGATAGGGAAGATTAAATTTGACTTTTGTTTTGACTCATATCATAAATCGATAGTGGTGATTAAATTTGACTTTTGTTTTGACTCGTATCATAAATCAACAGGGGAGATTAAATTTGACTTTTGTTTTGACTTACCTTGACCTTTGTGAGTGTATCTAGTTCTGACATTTCATTGAAGTTGGGCAAGGTTTTTTTAATAAACTTGTATATGCTTTTCAGCAAGGGAAAGTCCATCGTGAGCATGTGATTAATCAACATTTCATCTGTCTCCGTGGATTCATTCTTGATATGTCCTTGTATCGTCTGGAGCGTTTTAATAGCATTCGACCATTTGCAGAGGTTACTCGAGTGTATATTAACCTTTTTCAGCCTATTTTGTGGATTTGGACTGCAAGGAGAAAATGATGAGTTTTCATAAATCATGGAAAGATGAATGAGGAATAATTTGGGTGGCATCTCAGGCTTTGACTTCTCTCTTTGAGAAGGGGTTAGTTTATTGCTAATCGCCTGAGGCGCCCTTACCGGAGAATGCCAACGGAGCTGTCCAGCAGGTACTTTTTGCAGGTCAGAGTGCCCCTCCTCAGGGGCACTGACTTCTCCATCCTACTTTCCGACCCTGGTCTCACAGTTCTTGCAGTGGGAGAGAAGTAAATATTTCCACACTCATTATAATTAAAGTTTTAGTTGCAAGCGACGGTCCATCAAACTCTATGTTGAAAATAACAAGTGAAAAATTTACTTTCACCATGAATGTTTGTGGAAATTAAAAAAAAACAAAAAAACCCTAAGGTGTGGTTATTGAGAAAAGTGTGAACAAGCGAATGGACAAACGATTTTGGGATAATTTTATTCTATAATGCCCCCTATGGGTACAACCAGAGTTATTCTGGAAAATCCGTTCTGGCAAAAATTTACTCTCACCATGACTAATGTTTGTGCAAAATATTTTAAGATCCAAGGTGTGGTTATGGGGAAAAGTGCAAAAAAATGAATGGACGGACAGATGAACGGACAAACAAGAGTAAATTACAAGGTTCAATCCCTCTTTTGTCCGGGGGCCAATTAGATAGAAGTTCCATGCAATTACTAGATAAAAAAAGTTGATGGTTCCATTCGAGATGAACATAAAATACCTTTTATTTTGACAGTGCTGAAAAGGAATTGCAAACAACTAATATCTAGCCTTGCGCACAGAGCATGAACTATTTTTGAAATGTATTTTTCCTAACTAAACTAAACTAAACTGACTCAAGAAAGGCTGAAATATCCTGTGTAATCTTAGGAGGTCTACGCTCCTAGATCTTTGTCTCCTGCCTTTCGGGTTGAGTAAGTTTATTGCTAACTGCCTGAGGTGCCAGGGAATGCCAACGGGGCTGCCCAGGTAATTTTTGTTAGGCCAGAGTACTCCTCCTTTCGGGACATTGGCTTAACATTCTGCACCTCCCTGACCTTGTGTCACATCTTTCTGTACATTATATTTTTACAAAAAGAGGTGTGCCACACATTCTTACAAATTCTACCTTAGGCTAGTAAGTAGGAAAGAATAAGTCTCAGAGCGCCAATTTGAACCACTGCCTGATCCACACTTCTTTTAGCCTTCGTCTTTTTGTTAACAGGCATCTCCTATCTTTACAGCAATCATCTTTGGTTCTTGTTAGCTTCTTACATCAAATAACTGCTTTCCTATTTTCTTATATACATGCAATTGTTTTATCAATACTACTACTATTACTGGTATGCTCTCTCTCTCTCTCTCTCCTTAGTCTTTCCAACCTCCATGATCATTCCTGCACAACTATTTTATGAAGTATCGGTCAAGTCTGACATATCCTTTTTGGAATGGGGTGGGGACACAGTTTATAACATTTCTAGCAGTTTCCTTCTTCTTCTTCTTCTTCTTCTTCTTCTTCTTCTTCTTCTTATTATTATTATTATTATTATTATTATTATTATTATTATTATTAGTAGTAGTAGTAGTAGTAGTAGTAGTATGACTAGCATTAATATTACTATTACTAAAATTTTTAGTCTGTTAAAACGGACAGAAATATTTATAGCTTCAAACTCAATATTGAAATGCTCATATTTTTAGTTCTATGAGACGAAACTACATGAAAATTTGCAGGCTTTTTGAAGATTATAATACTATTCTATGGTTAAAATTTTATAACAATTAGTAAAAAAGAACCTGTATTTTCAAACCAATAGAATTTGCCCAAATTTGCTTACATTTGTATATATATATATATATATATATATATATATATATATATATATATACTAGCAAAGTACCTGTCGTTGATTGGGTTCAAAAACGGCCTACAAAAAATGGACTCTGATTTATGAAAGTATGATAGGTTATGAAAAGAATGGGTTCTAAAGAGATAGCTTCGAATTTGGGGGTATCAAAACCAAAGCAAAATATGATGAAAGTAAAAATAAAATAGATAAACCCCATAATTTATTACACCATACCTGTTCACACTGAAACACTTATCACAATATTCTGTGGATCTATATAAAAAAACCTTGTTAAACTTTGTGACATATTTCCATTCTATGGAGGTCAGGCGCGAACGAACATCCCATAATTTTATTATACCATATTTCTTCTAACTGAAACATAATTATCAATTAATTAATTAATTATCATAATTATCTTACACAGATAGATATGAAAAGTATTTATTAAAGTGTGTGCCTATTTCCATTCTATGGAGGCCAGGCACGAACGCAGACCCCACAACTTTATTATACCATCCCTATTTAAGTTAAAACATACTTATCAAAGTATTCTTATGTACATCTATATCAAAAACACTTGTAAACGTTTTTTTTTTAATTTTTTTTTATTTATTTCCATAATTTGTGGACCAGGCACGAACGCAGACCCCACAATTTTAATGAACAACCGTTCTGCCAGATCAAACATACCCATTCCTGTGTCTCGATACATCTTCTATCATTATATGTAATCAGTTTTTTAAAATAGTCAACCATATAGGAGTTTATTTGTGACCAGACACACACACACACACACAAACACACACACACACACACACACACACACACACACACACACACATTCAGCTTTACATATATATATATATATATATATATATATATATATATATATATATATATATATATAGTGGCCTGGCAGGCCAGCTTTAGTTTTGCCGCTTTGGAATGAATTTTGCTTAGGGTTCTTTTTTGCTTGGTTGTCTCCCTGTGGCCTTGCTAGATCATTAACATGTCTATATCTGTATCTCTCTCCATTTTTCTATTTGAATAAAATTGTCTCCCTTTGTAATTGAAATATTTCAGCTGATTTTAAATTTAACGTCACTAACGATTTTAACTGTTAATATTATTCCATTGGCGTCTCCTTTGAAAGTTTGTATATATCAACATTTTCAAGCATTCATAAACTACATCTACCATCCCAATGAATGCGTTGATGATGATACGTACGACTTTTAGAAGGCGAACCATTAAAAGGTATTTATATTTTTGTTAAAAATATTTAAAATTTACACTCTCTTAACCTTACCTTTCAACCAGATTTTATTTTATTTTTATTTTATTTCCATTTTATCTTACTTTGTTTATCAACATCAAAATAGTAACTATTTTCCTTTATATTTTATATATTTTCCAGATACATGTGCCTTACTTAAAAAATGCTAGGTTTATTTTTGGTGTCTTTAGAACCCCACCTCCACCCACCCAATATTTTTGCTGATGAGGAGACTTTGTTTAAAAAAACTATGTGATAAAATTATTATCCAAAACTTATTGTCTATCATAATAAAAACATCGTTTCCGAAACGATCGTACAATTTATTGATTTTGTTTGTTCTCCCTTATGAAACCGATTTTTGATTTTTAATTTTAATTATAAATTATCAATCATCTTACTCAATATATATATATATATATATATATATATATATATATATATATATATATATATATATATATATAGTAATTTATAAAATATATATGGCGATTAAGCTACATTGAATATTCCATGTTTCATCCACTCTAGGATTCTTCAGGCTTATGCGTGAATTTTGTGGTTGTCTATCGTTTTTATATACGCACCTTCTATTGAGATTTTAGTTAGCCAATCAGCTTTCTAGTATCCACCGCGCCTTTCCTATCAGCCAATGGACATGCACTTATAGGACAAAGGCCGATTTGACCTCTGGTTGACCTGATTCTTTGTGTGTGTTCTATTTAGCCTGGATATCTTGTGTCTTGACCTGTTTTAAATCTAGGTTAGGTTTTTTTTTAATGTTAGTTTTTTATATATATATATATGTATATATAAATAAATATATATATATATATATGCACACATACATATATATGTATGATAGTTTTTATATATGCATGTTTATTTATTTTATTTATTTATTTGTTTATTTTCTATTGTTTCTGTTAGTTTTAACGTTATTTTGTATCTCTATCCTAGAGTAAATTTTATCCTATGAACACAGTTGGTCGCTATTTCTCTCCTACAGTTTAATAGATGTTGGGTTCTTTAAAGTACAGGGTAGCAAATTTTTCATGAAGGCATAATCTACATACGTCGTCTAGGTCTCTACAGGTGTTTGCTTGTCTTGCTATTTTCCATTCGACTACCGATAAAAACTAAAATGACAAATTCGTTTCATTTGGCGATCGGTGCCAGGGACTCTGCAGAGGCATCAGATCTTGTGGGATTATTCATTCTATATACCCTCACAAGCATATTTGATACTACGGATATCGGCCTATATAGAGATGACGGATTAGCTATAATAAAAGACCCCAACAAAGTCAAGGAAGATAACTTAAAGAAAATCATACACAAGGAAATGAAAAAATTAGGCCTAAAAGTAGATGTATTAGCTAACATAAAAATAACAAACTTCCTGGACGTCACGTTAAATTTAGAAAAAAACACATATGAACCCTACTTAAAAGATAACGCTACTCCAATATACGTAAACCTTAAGTCCAATCACCCACCATCAATTATAAAACAGATTCCTAACTTGATCGTAAGTAGACTCAACAATAACTTAAGCGATGAAAATGCATTTAACAGGTCAACCAATATCTATGAAACAGCCCTAAAAAATAGTGGATACAAAAATATTGATATCAAATGTAAGCAACAAAACACCAATAACTATAATAAAATTAAAAATAGAAGAAAAAGAAATATAATCTGGTATACGGCCCCATGCAATCAAATGTTGAAAACAAAAAAGAAATTTCTAGATCTTATTGAAAAGCACTTTCCCGCAACCAACCCCTTACACAAAATTTTCAATAAAACTACCGTAAAATTATCCTACAGCTGCTGCAAAAATTTAGAGATGATGATTAAAGCACATAATAACAAAATATTAAATAAAAACAATGTAAACAACAACAAAATGAACAATAAAAAAAGTAGACACCATGACAAAAATAAAACTAACACAAAAGACACATATATAACTAGCAGAAATAATAATAATAATAATAATAATAAACCAACTCCGGACAACAACAATCATACTAGAAATAAAAATAAAAATACTAATAACGAACAAGATAAATGCAACTGTAGATACCGCACACTTTGCCCACTTCAAAATAAATGCCTAACCAAAAGCATAGTTTACCAGGCCACAATATTTGCAAAAGAAAACCCGAATAACAAGAAATATTACGTAGGTATGACTTCCTTAGATTTCAAAACTCGATATTATGACCACAAAAGGGCATTCAACAATAAAAAAACACCGTATGAAAACAACGCTAGCAAATAAATACTGGGAACTCAAGGAAAGCGGCCGTTC
Source organism: Euprymna scolopes (assembly GCF_053919585.1). Classification (NCBI taxonomy): domain Eukaryota; kingdom Metazoa; phylum Mollusca; class Cephalopoda; order Sepiida; family Sepiolidae; genus Euprymna; species Euprymna scolopes. The sequence goes on from NC_136510.1 coordinate 73,692,149, forward strand.
GCCAGTAATCGAATGGAAAATAGTAAGACAAGCAAACACCTGTAGAGACCTAGACGACCCATGTAGATTATGCCTTCATGAAAAATTTGCTATCCTGTACTTTAAAGAACCCCAACATCTATTAAACTGTAGGAGAGAAATAGCGACCAACTGTGTTCATAGGATAAAATTTACTCTAGTATAGAGATACAAAATAACTTTAAAACTAACAAAAACAATAGAAAATAAACAAATAAATAAATAAAATAAATAAACATGCATATACAAAAACTATCATACATATATATGTATGTGTGTGTATATATATATACATACATATATATATATATATATATATATATATATATATATATATATATATATATATATATATATAAAACATTAAAAAAACCTAACCTACATTTAAAACAGGTCAAGACACAAGATATCCAGGCTAAATAGAACACACACAAAGAATCAGGTTAACCAGAGGTCAAATCGGCCTTTGTCCTATAAGTGTATGTCCATTGGCTGATAGGAAGAACGCAGTGGATACTAGAAAGCTGATTGGCTAACTAAAATCTCAATAGAAGGTGCGTATATAAAAACGACAGACAACCACAAAATTTGAGCATAAGCCTGAAGAATCCTAGTGGATGAAATGTGGAATATTCAGCGTAGCTTAATCGCCATATATATTTCATAAATTACTAACTAGCTCTACCTACGTATTGAGTACTTTTGAAGTAAATACTTAAAGTTTACGCATAAATTTATACTTTTGTATATTAATTTTATGTGAGTAAATGAAGTAGTTATATATATATATATATATATATATATATATATATATATATATATATATATATATATATATATATATATATATATGACTATAACAACCAAGATGGGGAAGTCAGTCTGACAATCTCAATCAATGAAAACACCTCATCTCAAAAATACAGACAATTACTAATATATATATATATATATATATATATATATATATATATATATATATATATATATATATAGAGCCACCTTTTTTGGCAATTTTATAAGTTCCAAATCTCAGAAACTATTGATCAGCATTTAACAAATGGAGGCTCGTTGGAAAGGTAATGATCTGAATTGTGTAGTCGACTATGTGACATTTGCACTTAAAGTCGCACATCAAGGGGATCATCCATTATTCAGAACATATTTTTAGAACTTTAATATAAAATATTTCAATCATAATCATTTGTTTTCCTAGTTTTGCATATGAATTACAAAATATCTTATATTTCTCCCAAATCTCTGGCCTCGATGGAGGGGAGACTAAAACTTGCTGCTATAGTTTGAAATGATCTGAAATAACAGCAAGAAGAGACTTGATTCCAAATATTTCTCATATGTTATATCTCCCCTCTTGGAAATAGGGTACGATTATAAATATCTCCAGTATCAAATAATCCTTAAACACTGTGAAATTTACTTTATGTATGAAAACCAAAGAGGGGAGATATAACATGAGAAATATTTGGAATCACGTCTCCCCTTGCTTTTATTTCAGATCATTTGAAACCATAGCAGCAAGTTTTAGCCTCCCCTTCATCAAAGCCAGAGGTCTTGGGGAAATATATATATATATATATATATATATATATATATATATATATATATATATATATATATATATATAAAAAATATAACACGGAAATTACATAATTGTCGATGCAATAATTTATTTCAACCTTATGGTATTTTCAAGCATCTAAACTAGACAATTACATTTTTGATACTGAAATAAAGATAATTGTCTAGTTTAGATGCTTGAAAATACCATAAGGTTGAAATAAATTATTGCATCGACGATTATGTAATTTCCGTGTTATATTTTTATGTTATTGCTCTGTTTACCACATTGAGCTCTCATACCCGAATTTCCTCCTGGAATTATTCCATTATAACACTATATATATATATATATATATATATATATATATATATATATATATATATAAACTGTATCAATTTTTTTATTGCAGATTAGTAAAATATCAATATTTCCCTAACTATACGTCACAAAAAATGAAAATTGTACCATCAAAACGTTGCTTTAAGTTTAGTTATTTCCCAAAATGTTATTCAAATTCATGCCATATTCACGAAGTTATGGCATTTTATTTATTATCAAAGAAATTTTACTGCCCATCGCTTTATTGCAGATCTCTTACAATGCCAAAAGATCAGGCGAATAAAAGTTATCAAAAAGCAAAGGATAATTGCTGAACTCGCAGAAGGATTGTCCATTAAAAATTTAGCCACGGAGCTGGAATGGGATCCAAAAACCTTGGCTGCATTCTTGAACAACTAGAATACCAAATGAAGAAAAATAAGGGCATCAGGAGAAATCTTTTAGATAGTGATATTCGGAAAATTCGTAGGGAAGTCAACCGAAATGCAAACAGCATCAGTGCGTTTGTTTTTGCAAAAGCTGGAATTGCCCCAAGATCCAGGCATGCCCGATACAATGTGTTGAATAAGATTACAAGGAACATCAAACCTCTTCCAATGCCTCAATTGAGCAAACAACATAGGGAAAAACGAATTGATTGGACACAGAATTACATGAAAATATATTTTCAACAGATCCTATTTAGGGATAAGGCCCATGCTACTCTTGACGGTCCAGATAGATGGACCAAAGTTTGAAACCCGAATGTACTCTGACCTGTTACAGAGTTCATTGCCAAAAGGGTGGTGGAGGCATCATGTTTTGGCCGGGAATCATTGGGGATAAGTTGGTTGGATCATTCCGAGCGCCAGAGAGTGTAAAGCTTACCAGCAATGCATACACGGCCTTTTTGGATAGTCATTTGTCGACATGGGTAGATGACCTACTATTGTCATGTTGCTTTCAGATGATTTTTATACATGACAGTGTAGCATCTCATTCTGTTTGGGGCGACTGCATCCTTTCTTGAATCTATGGAATTCATTGGTGAAACTCTCATGACCTGACCACCGTATTTTCCAGACCTTAACCCCATTGAATATCTCTGGTCAATATCAAAAAGACGAGTTTATGAGAGAGGAGAGCAATTTACTTCAAAGGATGCCTTGTGGAGGAACATAGTTGATATTGCTAGAGCCATAACTCCTTTTAATATCAAAGAATTGACTTTCTCAAGGGAAAAAAGGTTGTTTAAAAAATGTTGGATAAGTTGATAAATAATTAATCTAAATGAGGCCCATACCTAGGATATGTTTTTGTTTATTATTCTTTAACAGAAAATATAATAAAAAGTAAAGTTCACAAGATAATACATTGTATTTTTGCCCTAAAACAACATTTTAAAGACCTGCAATAAAACGATGGACAGTGGAAATTCTTTGATAAAGAATAAAATGTCATAACTTTGTGAATATCGCATGAATTTGAAGAAAATCTTTGGAAATAAGTAACCTTAAAGGAGTTGTTTGATGATATAATTTTCATTTTGTTGTGACGTATATTTAGTAAAATATTGATATTTTACTATATTTTACTAATCTGCAATATATATATATATATATATATATATATATATATATATATATATATATATATATATATATATACTCATGAGCAAAAAAAAAAAAAATGGGCCAATAGTGAAAGAAGGAAGAAATCGATTTTTTCAATATTTTTCCATGAATTTTTATTAATTTTAACTGAAAATTTCTATTTTGCAGATAATTATCAATCAATGCAAAGGAATACATTCGAATATTAGAAACAGGACTGTTACCAAGTATCCAGAAGCTGGGAATATCCCAGAACATTATTTTTCAACATGATAATGCCCCTGCACACGCTGCTAAATTCACAAAAACATAGTTTTCTGATAACTCAATTGATGTAATTATTTTTCCAGGTGAAAGCCTGATTTAAAACCAATCAAGAATATTTGGTCCACAATATCTCGTGCATTGGCTGGAAGAACTTTATTGAATAATGGCAAACTGTAGGAAGCTGTGCAAAGCAAATGGAATAGCATCTCCTCTTCACAGTGTTCCACTTTGGTTGAGAGCATGTCTAAAAGGTTTGATCTTTTAAAGAAATCAAAAGGGAATGCGATTCCATCCTAAGCATTTATTAAAGTAAATGTCTTGTTCTGTGTTATTAGTTTCGTTTAAGTGGACTTGTTCAATTGTTCTTTGTTCAATGTAGCTTTTAGTGCAATAAAATGTATGAAATTTGTTTGGCCCATTTTTTTTGGCTCACGAGTGTATACAAGGCAAAATGTGTGTTAGTGTGTGTATTTTTTTGTGTATGTCCGGCAAGGGCTTTTTCAAGGGGGCGATTTTTACACGCTATTCCCACAATACACGTGTTTGTTTGGCTTTTCAGTATAAAAGCGAAACTGAATCCATAGCATAATGCAGCTCCCTGGCCCTCGTGGCAGGGACGTCAAGGAAAGCAATAAGGCTTGATCAATACAGGGGAAACCCCTTATATCAGACAATTGCTATCCATTTGGAGACTCCCCTTTTTATGGGGAGCTGGTTTTCCCCCCAACCCAACATCTTGGGGAAACAAAACCAAAAAAACTGCCTCGCAGCTAAACTTAACCGCAGGAATGATGTTTGGCCGCATTAAATTTATGCACCTGTCAATTCACTTTTTAAACATTAGATATCATCCATTCTTTGTAGCGTCAAGGTAAGTCATCGCACTTTCTTTTTTGGCTTTCGCCTCAAGGATTTAGGTTCGAGCCTACCTCCTTCCCCAAAACTTTTTTTTTTTTTTTCAAACACCGGGTCACCCCGGCTAAAAAGTTTTAACATCGTTCGTTTTGCATTACGTTTGTTTTTTGTTTGTTTGTTTTTTTTTTTCCATCACGTCCGCTGTTTTTTTGTTTTTCCGATTTTTAAAAAAAGTTTTAACATTGTTTTTTTATAATATTTAAACAGGGTTATTACTTCGATTTTTTTTAATTTACCCCCCCCCCACCACCACCACAACACACACACGCACACGCACGCACACACACACACACACACACACACACACACACACACACACACACACACACCTCTAAATACCCGGGCAATGCTGGATATCTCCGCTAGTCTATATATATAAAAGGCAAAAGTGGCGCACGCGTTTTTGTATGCCCAAGAAAGGCTTTTGGGGTTTCCCTGCATTGATCAAGCCTTATTGCTTTCCTGGACGTCTCTGCCACCAGGGCCAGGGAAGTCTCAAGAGGGTTACTATTTTGAAGAACTTTTTATATACTCCCTAGATCATAATATCTATGATTTGCGAACGGACATCGTCTCTACATTTATTTTGATTGACTTTTAAAAAATTCCCTCTATTCCATCCTTTCACATCCTTGTTTGTCTTTTTCGCATAAATAAAGTGAAACTAAATCAAAGGCAACCGCTTCTCGGCCTTCATGGCCGGGACATCTAGAAGGCAATTCACTTTGATCAATGTGCGGAAAACCTTTCATATCAGATAATTGCTATTGATTTGGACACTGCTAGAGTTCCTACTTTTTGGGGGGAACTAGTTTTCCTCCACATTATAAACGACCTCGTGGGGAAACAAATAAATACCACAATAGAAAGCGAAAAGCTTAACTTACTCCAGGCCAGGTTTAAAAGCTATTTTCATTTCTGCGCCAATTCCTATGATTCTTAACTTAATTTCCAATTCAATAAATTCACTATCCTCTTTGGCATAATGGTTAGGGAGGATGACTATTACTGTACGTTTTTTAGTTCGATCCCACCTCTCTCTCTCTCTATCTTTTTAAAAAAATTTTATTTCGTCTTTGTGTCAATATCCTCCATCCTGGCAAAAGTTAATTACTAACTCTTTTTTTCACATTCTTTTCCCTCCTTTGTGGTACGTGTTCGAGCCTGCCTGCCTACTACCACTATTTCACTATTTTTTTTATTTTATTCATTTTTTTTTTTTGCTCAGCACACATCTCTAAACATCCGGGCAATGCTGGGCACCCCCGCTAGTCTATTATATAAAAGGCAAAATGGACATGCAAAATGTCCAAAAAAGGCTTTTTTTCACCAGGCTTCTCTACGAGGTTACTATTTTGGAGAAATTTCCTTATACTCCCTAGATTGTAATATCTCAGATTTGAAAACGGACGTTGTCTATCTTTATTTTGATTGAGTTTTAAAAACATTCCTGATTTCCAGTATTTGTGTGTCTTTAATAAAGCGAAAGTAATTGAAGCAAAGCAGCTCAGGCCTTTGTGGTCGGGACGTCCTGAAAGGCAATCAGCTTTGATCAATGTGGGGGAAACCTTTCATATCAGACAATTGCTATTTATTTGAACACTGCCAGAGCTCCCTTTTTTTGGGGGGGGGCTGGTTTTTTCAAATATCGTGGGGAAACAAATAAATAAAATGGCAGAAAGCAGGAAGCTTAATTGGCCTGCAGCCAGACGTTAATTTCTATACCTGCGTAAACTCATTCACTAAACTATCCATTCGTGCAAGTCAACTTTTTGATTGACATCGCTAAATTTGAACACTTTTCACTTCCTGTCGCGTCATAGCATAATGGTAAGAGGTCAGCTTTTCTTTCACTTTCATTACTGCCTTCACGTCACGGGTTCGAGCCTGCCTGCCTACTAACACATTGTTTTATTTTTCAGCTCAGCACACACCTCCAAACACCCGGGCAACGCCGAACACTCCTGCTAGTCTAATATATAAAAGGCAAAATGGGCACGTGTGTTTGTGTATGTCCACAAAAGGCTTTTTGCATTGAGCTTGTCGCGTAGGTTAGATTTTTCTCATACTTCCTAGATCATAATATCTAAGATTCACAAACGGACATCGTCTCTATCTTTTTTTGATCGAGTTTTAAAAAAATTCCCTCGTTTCGAGGGTTTGTCTCTCTTTTTCGCATAGACAAAGTGGTACTGATCAAATGATCATTCGAAAAATGGAAATATTACAAAAAAAGTTTATTAAGCAAAAACACACCATGCTATTCAACAATACTTGTCTGAATGAAAACATGCTGCCTAAATACACAGTATATATATATATATATATATATATATATATATATATATATATATATATATATATATATATATATACTCTTTTTTCACGCAAGTAAAAATTGTGTTAGTGGAAAGGAGAAAGTAAATAGCAAGCCAGAGAACTCTACCATTTGAAATAAATTCAGAAAAAATTCTTCACTTTATTTCCACGATGAGACGTTTTTTTGTTCTTTCTTGTTTCTGTACTAATTGATGTTTTTCTTTCTTTTTAAACTTTCTAGTTTGATACGTTTTCTTTCCTTCTTTTTTTTAACTTCAGTGATTGAAAATTTATTTTATATATGAACATTGATGTGAACACTACTGAAGCATAAATTTTCTGTCATTTTCAACAGAAGATGTACACTCATAAATGATATGAAAGTGTTAGAATTTCAATATAAGAAATGTATGTACAGCGTGGTCGCTAGAAAAGCGGGAAATTTGAAGGTCATGAATGAAATGCGTGATTGCTATTTTTTGATTGGTTCTTTTGTTGTTGAATGGGTATGCAAGTTTATTGTGAGGAGATGTGCTCACAGATGTTTAGCAATTTACGAAATGTAAAGGACAACCAAACATAGACATGGCAGCAGGATGGTGCCAAGGCTCACACATCAAGGGCTTCAATTCAGTTTCTTCAGCAATCTGCTCCTGATCTCATTGCACCGGAAGATTGGCCCTCAAAAAGTCCAGACTTAAATGTCCTGGTCTACTGTGCTTGGAGCTTGTTATTAACAGAGATGCAGAACTGTCGACGTGACATAGACTCTATTGATGACTTGAAAACGTGTTTGGCAAGAACTTGGAATGATATCCCACAAGTTACCCTTCAAAACGCCACACGAGCTTGGATTTCTAGGTTAAGATGCTGCAGTGAAGTGCACGGACGACATTTTGAGTATCTATTAGTATAATATAACATTTGTCTTTGAAAAACTTTGTAAAAATTTTCTTTGTAAAAATAAATCGTTGTTTGACAAATTTCCCGCTTTTCGAGCGACCACCCTGCTCGTTCCTCCTTTATATACAAATTAGATCATAGCCATATTTACGTGAATAATGAATCTTTTCAGCTACACAACGGATGAAAATTGTGGCTCTCTATTAACTACTCCTATGTTATTTGACTTACAAACTTTAAATTTATCAGAAATGTTCCGCTACCTATACAGTGCCACCCTCCTCCTCCTCCTCCTCCTCCTTCTTCTTCTTCTTCTTCTTCTTCTATTAATTCACTCACTCATTCCATATGAATCAGGTGATTATTGTTGGTATCTGTTTTCTCGATATCTTGTTAGAATTCTTTCTAGAAAGACATCGGGTACTTATGGGAGAGACTATGTGAAGGCTACCAAGTGAAAGTGGAATAAACTCGATTCGATCGATGCACATCCAGGTTGTCACTCCGTGTTGTTAACTACTTAGCCACCGTCATCTCTCCAATGTCCTCGTTGGGGAGTGGTGGATCATATTTATCTTTGTATTTACATCTGTTTCATCAGTGTTGATTTCCCCATTACAGTCTAACCCTATTCTGGAATAAGTGAATGCGTTTTTTCGAACAGTAAAGCAAACATTAAACATGATGACTCATAGTTGAATAGGTTCGTCTAACACTTTGAAAACTTTGTTCTTTCTTCATACTTTTTAAAGCAAACTATTTTTTCTTTTCTTTTGACATAAACTTGATACATTTTCTTTCTTTCTTTTATCATCCCCCACCTCGCATTGGCACATTTTTTGTTTGTTTATTTTTCGTTTTTATTTTGATTGCATCATTTCTTATTTCCGGCTTGGCCTTTTTTTTTGGGGGGGGGAGAGGTAAATGAGTAAATTTTATTTACTGTTATATTTATTACTGTTATCTATAATGTTAATGCTCTTATTTACTTGCCTCCCTACGAGGGCAGCATTAGACACAAGATCGGTTGTGGGAAAAATCCAGTTCCTTGATCTATATTGTTAATGTTGCTGTTATTATTATGTGCACTCACCAGGAGTTCTCACACAGACAATCATCAGAGAATATTACTCAATGATAATAACTGATGGTGTTTCCTGGGGTCTGGGTGACAGCAGGTTTCCTCAGATTTCCAGGATTTTCCACCTCTTTCGATAACTCTTGCAAATGATTCTGCGTTATCGTAACAGCCGTTTACCATTGATTTCCCACTAACAACGACTATGAATAGTGGCAATAAGCCTCCGCAAGGTCACAGTATTCTTCACGTTCATACAGTGGAGGTCGTGTTAGTGGTCTTCCTCCTCGGTCTTTCCATCCTCTTTGACCCTTCACAACTATTTTGTGTAGTATCAACCGAGGCTGATACCTTTTATTAAGAAGAGGGGTCGGACACAATTTATAAGATTTCTGCAGTTTCAGTTTCCATTGTCATTATTAAGATAATAATAATAATAATAATAATAATAATAATAATAATAATAATAATAATAATAATAATAATAATCACTTTATTTTTATTTATTTATAACTGTGTTTGGATTGTTGCTTGCTACTATATCCAGTATTCCAAAGAAACTGTTTTATTATTGACTAGCAGTTCAGCCCAGCTTTCCTCGGGGCCTATGTACTGTTCATAGCTTTATGTGCATATATATATATATATATATATATATATATATATATATATATATATATATATATATATATATATATATAAGCAAATGAGCAAACAGTTAATAAAATATGTTAAAAAACACTTTGAAATGAGTTAAAAACATATTTAATCTGAAAAGGAAACACTAGATAAATGGATAGTCCTTAATCCGCGGAGTTTTGAAGAAATACTTTCCTTCTCATCAGAGGGTAGGAATTAGCAAAATGCGGGATCGGATTTTGCATGCAGAAGTATTTGATGAAACAACAAGTAAGTCAAAGATCTTACTTGAAAACAAAAAAAAGTGAAGCACCATATTCCCTCTGCTTCACTTTTTTTGTTTTCAAGTAAGATCTTTGACTTACTTGTTGTTTCATCAAATACTTCTGCATGCAAAATCCGATCCCGCATTTTGCTAATTCCTACCCTCTGATGAGAAGGAAAGTATTTCTTCAAAACTCCGCGGATTAAGGACTATCCATTTATCTAGTGTTTCCTTTTCAGATTAAATATGTTTTTAACTCATTTCAAAGTGTTTTTTAACATATTTTATTAACTGTTTGCTCATATTATAAGCTCTATTTCCTATTTGGTTTTATCGAGCTTTTACATCTGACTGAGATAATTTTATAAATATTAATTCTTTAATATTTATAATATGCTTTAATTTTACCAGCTTGGATCATTTTGGTAAATTTAATTGTAATTTTTATTTTATATTTACCTTTGAACCCTATCATAAACCTAACCAATCTCTACTATATGTCCACAATGAATCAAACAAGCCTAAATCAATATTAAAATCAATAGTTCCCAATATCGCTTTAAGAATTTCTAGACTGTCTTCTACTAAATCCATATTTATCAAAAAGGAAAAATATTACAATGAAGCCCTTAAAAACTCGGGATGCAATTCGCAAATTAAATTCATAAATAAAAATGATAGAAATATAAACTGCATAGAAAATAAACCTATTAAGAGCGTAACAACATATAATATGGCAATGTCTTCCCGTATACGAGTTAAGAAAAATGACCAAGAGACAAAAAAAGATAAAACCAAACCACAAATATTAGATAATAATACAAATGAGCAACAAATTAAAACCCTTAAACGTAAGAATAGACATAAGGAGACCCTATGGTTCAACCCTCCATATTCCAAAATCCTAGAGACAAACATAGCCAGAGAATTTTTTAAAATATTAGATAGGAACTTTAAAGCCCCCCATAGATATAATAAAATTTTCAATAAGAATACAATCAAAGTCTCTTACTCTACTATGCCTAACCGTCATCAAAAAATATTTAATTCTAATAGCAAGAAAATTAATAAGCTACAAAATACAACTATACAAAATATAGCAGACTGTAACTGTAGAAGAAAAAGAAATGTCCCCTACAAGGCTCATGTAAAATTAAAAATGTAATCTATAGCTGCACAGTATCAAAAACCCCAAATCTACATGAATCTATTAACAGCCATAACTTAACCACCAGATTAAATAATGAAACCAACTTTAACCAATCTCCCGATCAATTACAAACTAACCCACCATATAATAATCCAGCACCAGACCTAACGGAAAATAATCACAATAAACAAGAGGCAATATATTTTGGTTCCATATCTGGCCTAATAAAACATAGAATTTCAACGCATAAATATTCTTTTAAAAATAACTCTCTGTCAAACCAAACTGCTCTATCCAAGTATATTTGGCAACTCAAGGATAACAATATTTCTTTCAAGTTGAAATGGCAAGTAATTGAATCTTGCAAACCATATAAACCAGGAGATAAATTCTGTGCACTATGTACAAAAGAGACCCTAAAAATTTTGAAATATGAAGATATAAAAAATACAACCACCCTATTAAATTCAAGAGAGGAACTAATATTCACATGCAGTCATAAACGTTGGTTTAAATTTAACAAATATAAACCACCTTAAATCATTAAAAATTACTTATTAGTAAAAATAGATTACAATTTTTTTCTGTAATAAATTAAGTTAGACTAATTATCTCCCTTACATTCTTTAATTAAAGAAATATGCCTAATTATCCCCCTTACATTATTTAATTATACAAATAACATTATCCTCCAATTTCTTTCGAATTCTAAACCTTGGCGTCCTTTAATCAAAAGTATGTTAACGGAAATAAATTATTACACAAGCGTTCTTTTTGAAAATTTATCATTTCATAAGCTGAAAAGCTATAGCAAGCATCTATATGAATACTTTAACCATAGTTCCTGATTTCAAAAGACGAAAAATTAAAAGGTAAATATTTGTACGTATGTTTTTATTTATATATATGTATATCTATGTATATGCATATATATGTGTGTACTTTTTCATATATATGCATGTATGTATTTGTGTATGTATGTATGTATAATATTGTACTTAAACCAAATTTATATTTATAATTTTACTCTATTTTATTTCTATCCCTAACCCATATTAATTTTCTTATCAAGTTTAAATCCATACCTTTTTATTTTAATTTTTTCCAGATACATCTGCCTTACTTTAATGCTAGGTTTATTTATGGTGTCTTTTACATTTAATAAAAACCCTTTCCAATATTTGCTGATGAGGAAACCTTGTTTGATAAAAAACTATATGTAATAATTATTGTCCGTAACTTGATGTCTATCACAATAAAAACACTGTTTTCCGAAACAATCGTACAAATAATTGATTTTGTTGTTGTTCCTTCTTATGAAACGGATTTTTAATTTAATTATAATTTGATTTTTAAATTATCAATCACATTACTAAATATTATATATATATATATATATATATATATATATATATATATATATATATATATATATATATATATTAAAAAGTTTGACTCATGTCCAAGTAACTTACATCTATAATTCCAAGTGTTTAGACCTAAAATTGGCAGAGGAGTTTCGTAGAGTCTGCAAATGTCAACTCTTTCAACTTTGACCTCTTGGCAGCCAAATTTTAAATAAAACCCTATTAAAAAGCTTGCTGCAGGTCTAAATAGCCTTTATGTAAAATTTCAAATGTTTAGACCCAAAATTGGCTGAATAGTTTGCTAGAGATCGCAAAGGTCAAGTCTTTTGAACTTTGACCTCTTGGTAGCCACATTTTCGGGCCAAAACCGATTAAAAAGCTTGCACTATGTCTGAATAAACTTTATGTAAAATTTCAATGTTTAGACCAAAAATTAGCTGAGAAGTCAAATGGTTTTAAACTTTGATCCCAATTTTGACCTCTTAACATTTATTGTTTTGAGCTCAAATCAAGTTAAAAAGTTTGACCCATGTTCAAGGAACCTACATTTAAAATTTCAAGTGTTAAGACCTGAAATTGACGGAGGAGTTTGGAAAAGTTTTCAAAGGTCAAATCGTTGAACTTTGACCCTTGACAGCTAAATTTCTGGCCGAAAACCGATTAAAAAGATTTTCCCAAATCTCAATACACCCTATGTTAAATCTCGAGTCTCTAGACTGAAAATTGACAGAGTAATTTGATAGAGAAATGTACACACACATACAGACACACAGATAATTTCATTTTTATAGCCATACTAGTATTTACGTCCGGCCTTGCCCGGGTGTTTGGAGGTGTAAGTTGAGCAAAAAAAAAAAAAAAAAAAAAAAAGAAAAATTTAATTTTGACCCCTATTTTGACCCCTTAAAATTTATTTTTCTGGGCTCAAATCAAGTTATTAAGTTAGATCCATGTCCAAGGAACCTATATCTAAAATTTCAAGTGTTTAGACCCAAAATTGGCGGAGGAGTTTGGTACAGTTCTCAAAGGTCAAATCGTTGAACTTTGACCCCTTAACAACTAAATTTCTGCCCGAAAACGGATTACAAAGATTTTCCCAAATCTCAGTACCCTGTATATCAAATTTCGAGTCTGTAGACTGAAAATTGACAGAGTTATTGTGTAAGGAAATGTACACAGACACACAGACACTTCACTTTTATAGATATACTAGCAATGGGTGCCCGGCGTTGCCCGGGTGTTTGGAGGTGTATGCTGAACAAAAAAAAAAAACCCTTAACTTTGACCCCTATTATGACCGCTTAACATTTATTGTTTTAAGCTCAAATCGAGTTATTAAGTTAGATCCATGTCCAAGTAACCTATATCTAAAATTTCAAGTGTTTAGACCCAAAATTGTCGGAAGAGTTTGGTAGAGTTCTCAAAGGTCAAATCGCTGAATTTTGACCCCTTAACAGCCAAATTTCTGGCCGAAAACCGATCACGTAGATTTTCCCAAATCTCAGTACCCTGTATATCAAATTTTGAGTCTTTAGACTGAAAATTAACATAGTTATTGCGAAGGAAAATGTACACAGACAAACAGACAGACAGACACACAGACACGTTCACTTTTATAGATATATAGATAGATAAACTAGCAGTTCAGTCCAGCTATGCCCGGGCTCTATGTACTGTTAATAACTTTATGTGTACATGTATATATATATATATATATATATATATATATATATATATATATATATTAAAAAGTTTGACTCATGTACAGGTAACCAACATCTAAAATTACAAGTGTTTACACCTAAAATTAGTGGAGTAGTTTGATAGTATCTGCAAAGGTGAATTCTTTCAACTTTGACCTTTTGGCAGCCAAATTTTCACCCAAAAACTGATTGCTGCATGTCTAAATAGCCTTTATTTAAAATTTCAAATGTTTAGACCCAAAATTGGCTGAATAAATGACTATAGACAGCAAAGGTCAAATCTTTTGAACTTTGAACCCATGCCAGCCATATTTTCTGACAAAAACCAATTAAAAAGCTTGCCCTATATCTTAATATACTTTAAGTAAAATTTGAAATGTTTAAGGCGGTGGAGACCATATAGGTCAATTTTTTTAAAAATTGGACCCCAATTTTGATCCCTTAACATTTATTGTTTGGGGCTCAAATCAAATTTAAAAGTTAGATCCATGTCCAAGTAACCTACATCTAAAATTTGAAGTGTTTCGACCCAAAATTGGCGGAGGAGTTTGGTAGAGTTTTCAAAGGTTAAATCGTTGAACTTTGACCCCTTAACAGCCAAATCTCTGGCCGAAAACCGATTAAAAAGATTTTCCCAAATCTCAATGCACCCTATGTCAAATTTCGAGTCTGTAGACTGAAAATTGACAGTGTAATTTGGTAGGGAAATGTACACACACAGACACACAGACAATGTCACTTTTATAGATATACTAGCATGGGTGCCCGGTGTTGCTTCGTGTTTGAAGGTGTGTGTTAAGTGAAAAAAAAAAAAAAGTGGTAGTAGGAAGGCAGGCTCGAACCCGTACCACAAAGGAGGAAACGAACGGGGGAAAAAAACGTGACGTCTTTGCTGTTACGACTACTGCCAAACCGGAAGGGACGTAGGTTTAAATTAAGGCTAGACAACCGAAAAGAGGGGATGACTTTTAAAAATATTGGCGAAAAAAGTGACTCCTCCCTGTAGAAAAGTGCCCAGTTGAGGGTGAAGATATTAATGTTTTTAGCCAATTTTTCGGTATTTGTCGTCTGAATGGTCGAGCTCCAAAACAATACTGATCTTGTGAAAATCCGTCGCCTCTGTCGAAAGTTTTCGGCAGACATGCAAACATCCATACATACATTTATATATTGGTAGCTCAAATTTTCGACCCAAACCGATTGAAAAGCTTGCCCTATTTCTGAATACTCTTTATGTAAAATTTCAAATGTTTAGACCAGAAATTGTCTGAGTAATTTGGTAGAGACCGCAGAGGTCAAATTTTTTAAAACTTTGACCCCTATGATGACCGCTTAAAATTTATTGTTTTGGCTCAAATCAAGTTATTAAGTTAGATCCATGTCCAAATAACCTATATCTAAAATTTCAAGTGTTTAGACCCAAAATTGGCGGAGGTATTCAAAGTTCTCAAAGATCAAATCGTTGAACTTTGACCCCTTAACAGCCAAATTTTTAGCCGAAAACGGATCACAAAGATTTTCCCAAATTTCAATACCCTGTGTATCAAATTTCGAGTCTGTAGACTGAAAATTGACAG
Organism: Euprymna scolopes; assembly: GCF_053919585.1. Classification (NCBI taxonomy): domain Eukaryota; kingdom Metazoa; phylum Mollusca; class Cephalopoda; order Sepiida; family Sepiolidae; genus Euprymna; species Euprymna scolopes. Next base: position 73,707,863 of record NC_136510.1, read on the forward strand.
AGTTATTGCGTAGGGAAATGTACACAGATAGGCAGATACACACACACACACACACACACACACACACACTTTCACTTTTATAGATATATAGATAGATAGATTTAAATAACTTCAAGCTATTTTGATGGAGAGAGAGAGGAAAAACATTTGTATTCATCGATTTGATAAATGCACATTGGTTTTTATTATATAGCGAAATTACACTCCTCACGCGTAAACCCACTTATTTGTGAACTTTTTTGTAATGATATCATAGCAGATTCAGTTCACAGAGAAAGGTGAAGGAAAACTTGGGAGGAAGTGATAAAGTACAGAGTTTAGAGAAAGAGCGATAATCAAAGACCTGGCCAGAGATAGGTTGGCTTGAAAATCAATTTCTACAAACAGTCCAACACATGCTCGTATTTTTCTGAAGACTTTTGTTGATCCAAACGAAACCAGTAAAGCTACTTATTTATAATGATTTATTCCTGCGTTTGATTTGTTTTTCCTTTCGTCGTTTTTCACACATGCCATTACGGAAAACACGGTAAACCAAATTCCGCACTCGGATATTTGACGCTTAATTAGATTTCTTTTGGTTCGGTGGTTTTAGTTGTTATGTTTTATGGCATATCAACCCTTTTTTTTGGCTCATTTAGTGCTGATTTTTTTTTTAGGAAAGAAAGTATTATGCTTTAAGTTTTTTACATTTTCAAATATTTATTCATGGTTTTTGATGAGGTTGTTTTGTGGAGAAAAATTCTTTTTGTTTTTGGCCTTGTAGAACATGATTGAGTTTTACAAAGGAAAAGGGAGAAAAATGATAATACCAATGTTTAGCGCATTTAAGTTGGGCAACCAATATCTTCAGCTTGTCTGATCTAGTAATACCAGAGATATTCCATTTGAAATATGTTCATATAAGGTTTAAAAGCAAGCATAATCTTTTTCTTCTGCAAAAATAATTGCCATTGTCAATCTATTATATGAAGGGCAAATGTCTGTGTGTATGTTTGTATATCCACCTTGAAGTAAAAAAAACAAACATTTATAAATAAAAACAATTGTCTCTTTTGTTTATTGAAAACTCTAACAATTTAAATCTTTTTTTAAACAATAAATATTCCCTTTTCTTCCTACAGTAAAAATAATTATTAGGTAAATATTTTCTTTTAAATAAATAAAACGAAAGTTTCACCTGTTTTATTCAATTTATTTGTACTATTTAGATTATTAGGGCTACTGTTACCGTCTCGGATGTTATTCTCATTACTTTTCAGCCAATATAACCTCCAAACTTATTCAGGTGTATCTTGTCAAACTCAGCAATCTGTTTGTCAAACTCGGGAATCTGCCTATCAAACTCGGGAGTCTGTCTGTCAAAGTTCAGAATCTTTCTGTCAAACTCGGGGATCTGTACGAAATTTCAGAATGGAAATCTTTATTTAATCCATCAGCTATGACTGGGTAGAAGGCTGAAGTAATTGTAATTGTATTCTTAATATCGTTTGAACTGAGGATCGAACTTTCAATTCCCAGAAAATTTTCCCTTAGAATTGATTATTATTTAACACTGTATCCATTATGCCACAGGTGTTTATGGACAACTTTCGTCTGAATTTTTTTAGGTGGCTTAAACCTATTCGCATTTGTTGTTTTCTTATTACTTAGCACCATAGATTACGACTTATTACTAACATATGTGTGTGTGTGTGTGTGTGTGTGTGTGTGTGTGTGTGTGTGTGTGTGTGTGTGTGTGTGAGAGAGAGAGTTCTTTATAGACTCTGAAACGGCTGAACAGATTTTCTTTAAAATTTACAGAAATTTAGTCTATAAGTCTGGGAGTGATCTTAGTTAAGTTTGGTCTTAGAATACCCCCGATAACTACCGATACTCGAAACCGTTATTTTAATTTATCTATTATTGGTAAAGCCATTTTTCCATGTCGTCGCTTAGCAACAATGATACAACATAGGGCTGTGAAATTCTACTGTGGGTAAGTTGATAGCGCTTTTTTTTTTCTTTTTTTTTTTTTTGCATGACATGGTCTGTAGGTTCCACGTGTAATTTCTTAATTTTTTTTTTTTCGTTAACTGGAAAGAAGTTTATATAAAGTAATTTTCTAAAAGAAACAGTAGGTTCTCTCGAGTCCAACGTAGAATAACATAACATGTGAAGCTTTCTACTAGGCGGATTTCGATAACAATAAAAATATAGAAGTGTGAAAATATTCGTTGATCATCATTCAATCCCGGGCAACATCGGATTTCTCTGCTAGTATATACAGTTGTGCGCAAAAATATTCGACCCCTATCTAAATTTTCTTGTTTCGTTGAATCTATACTTCAAAAATCTTCATAACGCCTTTTAACGGCTAATTATGAATAAATTGTATATTTTTCAACAATAAATGAGGAAAAGTAATTCGAGATTAATAATATATATCAATTTATTTACAAAAAATATAAATATGGATGTTGCAAAAATATTCGACCCCTTTAATTTAAAGTTTAAATAAAAGCGTTATTAAGTTTATTATTTTAGTCTGACCTTGTATTTATTTCCTATAAATAATATTTATGACTCTACTAAATCTAAAATCAGTTCAAATTGAACTTCAATGCCATATTGAATGATTGAATAATTGTTTCAAGTAAAAAAAAATTCTTTTTCAACGTGAACAAATCTGCAACTATGACAAAGAACAAAGAGTACTCTAAAGACATTAAAAAGAAAGTAATCGATGCCTGCCAGTCTGGAGAAGGTTATAAAAAAATTTCCAAACTTTTTTCTATACCATGGTCGACTATTATGTCCATTATCAAAAAATGGAAAGTAAAAGGGATTGTATCAAGTCTTCCAAGATCAGGTCGTCCAAGAAAAATTACGACACGTGGGGGCTAGGAAAATTGTTAGACAAGTTTCAATAGACTCTAAATCTAACCTAAAGGATGTGCAGAACGATTTGAAGAATTCTGGCTCAGATGTACACTTGTCAACTATTCGTAGGGCATTAAATCATGCCGGATTGCATGGACGTATTGCCAGAAGGAAGCCCTTACTTTCCAAAGCTCATCAAAAGGCTCGATTAAATTTTGCAAAAAAGTTCCTAGAAATGCCTATTGATTACTGGAATAATATAATTTGGTCAGACGAAACGAAAGTGGAACTATTTGGACGCAACCAGCAACGCTATGTTTGGCGAAAAGAAAATACTGCTTATAATGTGAAGAATACCATTCCAGCCGTTAAGCATGGAGGTGGATCAATCATGGTGTGGTGCTGTTTCAGTATAAATGGAACTGGAAGATTAACCATAATCGATGTAAGAATCGATTCAGTAAAATATCAGTCCATACTGAAAGAATATCTTGTTCCGTCTGCGAACCAGTTGGGGCATGGAAGGAGGTATACCTTTCAACAGGACAACGATCCTAAACACACTTCAAAGAGCACTAAGGCATGGTTAAAGAATAATAAGGTGAAAGTTCTAGAATGGCCTTCCCAGTCTCCAGACCTAAATCCGATTGAGCACTTATGTCATGATTTAAAAATTGCGGTACATAAAAGAAAACCAAACGTTGTCTTAAGGAGAATAGTTTCCCATCTCCCTGGAAAATCTCATCAGTATGCCCTGTATTTAAGAATTCAGGTGATCGCTCATCCCCCTCTCAGTACAGGCCAATAAGTCTCCTGTGCGTCATGAGTAAGTTGCTAGAATCTGTGTTAAATACAGAAGTAATCAAACATCTCAACAAAAATAACTTTCTTAGTGACACTCAATATGGTTTCCGTTCTGCTAGATCTACAGCAGATGTCCTTACAGTTATATCGCATAGGATTAGCAAATCTCTCGACGGTGGCAATCTTTCTAGGGCAATTGCTCTTGACATATCTAAAGCCTTTGATAGGGTATGGCATAAAGGTTTACTTCATAAGATCGCTAGCTATGGTATAGCTGGAAAAGTCTTCTCAATTATTAAATCATTTCTTTCTGATAGGTTCATAAGAGTAGTAGTTGAGGGGCAAAAATCAGAAGCTCACAGTATTAATGCCGGTGTCCCTCAGGGATCCATCCTGGGCCCAACTCTTTTCCTGATCTACATTAATGATCTTCCAAATCATATCCTTACATCATTTGTAGACATTTATGCTGACGACACTACCATTTATGGTAGCACATCTAAGACAGTAAACGACCAAGTTCTCTCCAATTCTCTCTCCTCTGATCTTGAGCACGTAGTACAATGGGGAAAGGAGTGGCTGGTTACTTTTAATGCATCTAAAACCAAGCTTCTCTCTTTACATCATCAACATTCTAATTCACATTTGTCATCAATTGAAATGAATGGCTCTCGTCTTCAGGAGGCCTCAAGTTTTGACAAGCTTCTGGGCTTGACCTTTACTCCTGATCTTAAATGGAACACGTATATCAAATCTGTTGCCAAGGCCGCTGGAAAAATGGTGGGATCTTTCTATCGATCCAGTATATATCTCACTGCTGATGCTATTCTCTACCTATATAAGAGCCAGGTACGTCCAAGGATGGAATACTGTTGCCACATCTGGGCAGGAGCTGCTAGAAAGGACTTGTCCTGCCTTGATAGAGTTCAAAATAGACTTTGTAGCCTCGTAGGAGATGTCCTTTTCTCCTCCTTGCAACCTCTATCTCACAGAAGAGATGTTGCGAGTTTGTCTCTGATGTATCGTTATTTTCATGGAAAGTGTTCAACTGAGCTTCAATCTATGGTCCCCCCTCGCCAAACTTTCACAAGAAACACTCGTCTAACTGTAAACACTATCAATAATTTCCCCCACTCTTTATCTGTGCCTAAACCTAAACGTAGATTCCATGAACAAAGCTTCTTTCTTAGAACTGCACGCCTGTGGAATTGTCTTCCGTTTTCCTGCTTTCCGGCTGACTACAATATGGTTGTGTTCAAGTCTAAAGTAAATAAGTTCTTGATGAGCTGTTCCATATAAGTTATTAAATTTACCAAATTTTCATTACTAATGATTACTATATTGACCAATTTCTACTGTACACTCTTTAACCCTTATCCTTGAGTGGCCTCTGGGCCTTGATAATGTGGTGATGCCTTTGTAAAAAAAAAAAAAAAAAAATTAAAACAGTACTGTCAAGAAGAGTGGCTTAAAATTCCAGTGGACAGATGTAGAAGTCTCGTTAGATGTTATAGGAAACGTTTACTTGCAGTAATCAAGGTCAAAGGAGCTTCAAACAAGTATTAATGAAAAGGGGTCGAATACTTTTGCAACATCCATATTTTTATTTTTGTAAATAAATTTATTTATATTATCAAGCACTAATTACTTTTTATTATTTTTTGTTCAAAACTATACAGTTTATTTTAACTTAGTCGTTAAAGAAGGTTTTAAAGATTATTGAAGTATCCATTCAAAGAAATAAGACAATTTTGGTAGGGGTTGAATACTTTTGCGTACAACTAATATATATATATATATATATATATATATATATATATATATATATATATATATATATATATATATAATTAATGAAATCAAAGGGATATTGTGTTTACCTGATATACGCAATGGTAAACTTCAAACTAATATAAAATATTGTTGTTTAGTTCTATTACTAATTTTTTTAGTAGTAGTAGCTTTAAAAATATTATTATCGCCATGTTTATTACCGTTTTTTTATCATTATTCCTAAATTTTTTATTATTATTACTAAATTTGATACTATAATTACAAAATTATTATTATTATTATTATTATTATTATTATTATTATTATTATTATTATTATTATTATTATACATAATCATTTACTATACTATTATTGGAATTACTTTGCATTTATTATTATTATTATTATTATTATTATTATTATTATTATTATTATTATTATTATTATTATGTCATCTTTATCATCATAATGACTTTCCAACAGCCTTAATAAGCTTAGATTCTGCAACACTTCAACATCGAATTTAACACTTTATAGAAAGATATGTTTCGTTCTGTCTAGACAATTTCCGGTCAGAGTAATACGAGCTTTCATTGCCCCCCCCTTAGCCTGATCTTAATTTCTTTAAATTTTAATCTGAAATCACTTTTTCTAATTAAGCCGATGATAAAGGTTCTCATACTGGTTTTCTCTCTTTTTATTCTCCGGTCCCATTTGACTGGGGACATACTTCTCTTTGGGCTACTGCACTGCCCGGATAAAAACAATTTTCATTATTTCAGCTGTTTTGAAGGCTTTCCAATCTGATTATATGCATCGTCACGCTGGACTTATTTTGGACTCCATTCTCTCTAAAGAACTATTTTGCATTTCAGATTAACTTGAAAGGATTTTCATGCAAGCTGAAATATTATGCGGATTTTTTTTTTTTTTTTTTACATAGCCAACATTTTTTCACTTCTTTCTTTATTTGGCAATTTATCACTACAATAAATTGTGGTTTCACTTAATGCCTTAACCAGCAAATTCTAGCGTTGCTACAAATATAATTTGCTGATTTCTTTATGTCCTCTGATGAGAAGAATAACAAGAATAGCACTCTTTGAAACTCCACAGAATAAGGACTTTGTAAATTGTTTTTTGGAGTATTCAATCGAACAATAAATTTTGATTGTAAATTTCAACTTATAGTTTTAATTTTCTTTCCCTTATATATATATATATATATATATATATATATATATATATATATATATATATATATATATATATATATATATATGTATAATTCTCCCTATCTTAGGTTGAGCCTATTGGGAAGTGATATACAAACTGGCATTAGTGTATTAAGCAACGCTTTTTGTGTAAACAAATCGAGCGGAGGCATTTGGATGATGTCAAAACATCGTTAATTCATTACCCTCACAGCAGCAGCCATATAGCGCAATGGTGAGAAGCCTTGACGGTCATTTGGGCGGCCGGTTTCGATCCTGGATTGAGGCAGTTGCCTGTCTAACCGCACTGATGAGCTGTGAAACAGAGAAACAGTACTGTATGTGAATGACTACATAAAGTAGTTATGGCGATTCGATGGACCTGTACCTCGTGTTCATAAACGAGAAAGTATGTATTCAACTTTCTAGGCCTGGCCTGTCTATATAAACATAAATTTGATGACCTTTATAATCGAACTTCAAGAAATTTAATGTTTTAAGGTGGACGCTTGAAACTACCGTTCCTAGTGAAGCAATTCTTTAATTTAAACCCAAGGGCCTTTTGTTCACCGAACTCTTACGCTTTCCCGGCTTATTATACATCTATTTTTTTTAATACGGATATATGTATGTGTATGCGTATATGTGTGTGTATATCTATCTATCTATCTATCTATCTATCTATCTATCTATCTATCTATCTATCTATATATATATATATATATATATATATATATATATTCTCTATTTTACTTTATTTTATATGAGTCCACTTACCCCTCACTCCTCAACCCCATTTCCTGCTATTATACCCCCGACTTGTCTGTATCCCTTTCTTTTACGCACCCCTAATAATTAGTATTTACATTATTATTATTGGTAATAGTGGTGGTGATGTTGGAGGTAGTGGTAGAAGTATTGTTACTACTGCCTTTATTATTATTATCATTATTATTACTGCACTTTTTTTAACGCTATTACTATTGTTATTATTATTATTATTGTTTTTATCATCATCATTATTATTATTATAATCATCATTATAATTGAATATCATTATTATTACCCCCGTCATTGCTACCATAACCGCTACTATTATCTCCATCTTCACTGTTATTAACAGTAATTTTGAATTTAATTTTATCACAACTATTGGTAACATTATATTTAATGTTTAATTTTAATGTTTACTTTTAATTTTGCCTTTATTTTTATTTTATTTTTTTATTTTTCTTAATATTCAATTTGACATCAAATTTTTTTTTATATTCAATTTTACATCTAATTTACTTTCAGCTTTATTATTACTACTATTATTATAATCGCCATTACTATTATCTTCCGTACTATTATAATTACCCTACTATTATTTGCTATATTTTACCACTCTAATAAGTAGCTATGATTTTCTTACTCCCCCACTTTAACATCAATATATATATTTAACCTTTTACATCAAGTTATACGCACTCATAGTCATTGCCACCCTAATCTCCGACCGCCCCCTTATAATCATACTCCCTATATCATAACAGTAGAAACTTATAAATATATTGCCGCATATTACCTTTCAGTTTTACAACCTTACATACCCCCCAATTTAATCAAAATTACCCACTCCATAGAAAATAGACACTCCAAAAACCGTTAAAATAAATTACCACACAGCAACAATACATCCCCTATTTAACCATAATACATATACTCCTTAATCTCAATACTATGTTAAAGACCATATATATTCTTATATATCATACTATATGTAATAAGCTTCTCCTTATTTATTTAGAATTCAATAAAGCTTCCCCCAACATTCTATAATTCCTCTTAATCTTGTTCATCCCTGATTAACCTTACACTAGACGCTGCATCTCCCCCATGCTACCTAGCACCTTCTCTACTCTTCTGATGAGAAGCAATAGGCTTCGAAATGTCCTGGCATAAAGAGTGCCTTCTATCCCCCAAATTTTGCCTGTATTCCATTATTCAATAAATGATCCATTCTATATCTACCTATATATAGTTTTGTGTCTTCATATCATACTCTTGTTGTCCTATTATATATATATATATATATATATATATATATATATATATATATATATATATATATATATATATATTAATGGTAATCTAATTTATTATTATTTATAAATGATGGTTCTCATGTTGTATTAAATTCGTTATTAGGTGTATTAGAAGGTCATTGTTAACCCAACATATGTGCTAATTCTTTGAGTCATCTCACACTCTATCGTTTTTCTCTGTCTATATTTTTACTTTGTCCGATAAGGGTAGATAGTTTGCTTTTCTTTCCATATGTGGTCTGCCATACCCGACTTTTCAATATCTCCACGTATTACGGGTTTCCGGTGTTTTTCAAACTATACTTTTAGTGTGACGATCCCATAAAGAATGAAATCATCCACAGATACACGTTTTGCTGTTTTATGGCTCATCAGAATGGAAGCATCACACTGGTGAAAGGGAACAATATTTCGCCTCTTAGCATTTAGGTAATATTTCCCCATTAAAGGTATTTCTATACATTCAATTATCCAAACAACAAAACAGTAACATTTATATACGGTATATCTCCCATTCACTACTAACAAACTTTCGTGGTGCAAGGGTAAAGCTAGCTGTTATTCTTAAAATGTGAAGAAATTCATATATATATATATATATATATATATATATATATATATATATATATATATATATATATATATATATATATATATATAATTATAATTATCAAGCCCCATTAAGAATACGTAAGGATGGACACTTCCTGCGGAATTATAAATAAGTCAGTTAACAATTGCCTATGCAATGTTCACGACTTCTGCTTGTGCAAACACTCTAGATTGTCAAAATTTATTCACCCGAATTCGATGTTTAATAGTTCTTAATTCCCTTCATTCCTGTGGCAATTGTTATGTGGTCGTGTGGCTTAGCAAATGGAACAAAAGGTAGTTTCGTGGCTGAGTTCAAATCTCATGACCAGCAGGAATTGTCATCGCTACACTCATGATTGTATAAGCATGAAACATTAGTGTCTGTAGGTAAGGTCCCCATGGTCTGGTGGTAAAACACCAGGCTACCTATTGAGCGGTGACGAGTATGATCCTTATCAACAAGTTTAGCCATACTGATGACAAGTGATAGTTAAAAACATGCATATCTATGGATAACTTACTTTTATGCATGTAAAAATATTTAAATATTTGAATAATATATTAATAATTGAAGTGAAAAACGAATTACCATTAGCATATAAGCGACGCTCTTTGTGTAAACAAATCGAGCGGAGGTATTTCGGACGATATCAAAACATCCTTAAACTCACTACTCGTTCAAGCAGCCGCCAATAGCGTAATGGTTAGAAGCCTTGACTGCCGTATAAACGGTCGGGTTTCAATCCTGGCTTGAGGTAGTTGCCTGTCTAGCCGCACTGATGAGCTGTGAAACAGCGAAACAGTACTGTATGTGGATGACTATATATATATATATATATATATATATATATATATATATACTAGCATTTCAGCCCGGCGTTGCCCGGGTGTTTGAGGTGTATGTTGAGCAAAAATAGAAAAAGCGGTCAATTTTTTAAACTTTGACCCCTACTATGACCCCTTAAAATTTATTGTTTTGGGCTCAAATCAAGTTGTTAAGTTAGATCCATGTCCAAGGAATCTATATATAAAATTTCAAGTGTTTAGACTCAAAATTGTCGGAGGAGTTTAGTAGACTTTTCAAAGGTCAAACCGTTGAACTTTGTCCCTTTAACAGCCAAATTTCTGTCCGAAAATGGATTATAAAGATTTTCCCAAATCTCAGTACCCTGTATAGCAAATTTCGAGTCTGTAGATAGAAAATTGACAGAATTATTGCGAAGGGAAATGTACACAGACACACTCACAGACACACAGATACACACACAGACACGTTCACTTTATATATATATATATATATATATATATATATATATATATATATATATATATATATATATTGTATGGTAAATTCCGAAGTGAGTCTTTGGTAGCAGTGAGGTAAAGGGATCCATTGCGTATCTTGATTCTTCCACGGCACAAAGTAACAATCCAAAGTAGGCATAATTCTTTAGTTTCTCATCACCAAAGGAGAAACAAAAGAATTATGTCTACTTTGGATTGTTATCTTGTGCCGTGGAAGAACCAAGATACGCATTGGATCCCTTTACCTCACTGCTACCAAAGACTCTCACTTCGGGATTTACCATACAATTTGGATATGAAATTCAATATCTATTTCATTTTGAACCAATATATAATTTCCTTTACTCTATAATTTAAAAAATTTAAAAACTTTTCATTATGATTTTCTATGTTTATTGTATTTAGCAAATTAGGTATAAACCATTTATAATATCTGCTAATATTTTTCCTCTGAGGAGATGGGTAAACATCGAAAACCTATATGTTAAGGAGATATACTTATTGAAATATATTCTTTGTCTTACATTTAATAAAAATTCTAGATTTAAAACTTAACCATTTCACATCATAAAATTTAAATTACTAAAGTATTATATATATATATATATATATATATATATATATATATATATATATATATATATATATATACTAGCAAAAGTACCCGTCATTGACTGGGTTCAAAAACAGCCTACAGAAAATGGACTCTGATTTATGAAAGTATGATAGGTTATGAAAAGGAAGGGTTGTAAAGAGATAGCTTCGAATTTGGGGATATCAAAACCAAAGCAAAATATGATGAAAGTAAAAATAAAATAGATAAACCCCATAATTTATTATACCATACCTGTTCACACTGAAACACTTATCACAATATTCTGGTCATTATATTAAAAAACCTTGTTAAACTTTGTGACATATTTCCATTCTATGGAGGTCAGGCGCGAACGAACACCTCATAATTTTATTAAACCATATTTCTTTAAACTGAAACATAATTATCAAAGTATACTTACGCAGATAGATATGAAAAGTCTTTATTAAAGTTTGTGCCTATTTCCATTCAATGGAAGCCAGGCGCGAACGCAGACCCCACAATTTTATTATACCATGCCTATTTAAGTTAAAAAATACTTATCAAAGTATTATTATGTACATCTATATCAAAAACACTTGTAAACGTTTTTTTTTTTTAATTTTTTAATTTTTTATTTCCATACTTTGTGGACCAGGCACGTACGCAGACCCAAAAATTTTAATGAATCATCATTATGCCAGATCAAACATACCTATTCCTGTATCTCGATACATCTTCTATAATAATATGTGATCAGTTTTCTATAATAGTCAACCACATAGGAGCCTATTCGTGACCAGACACACACACACAGACGTTCAGCTTTATATTATAGATATATGTATTACATTTTCATCCCAAACAAGGCACATTGCCACTTTGATGTAGAGGCTACTATCAGGGACCTAAGTTGCAGGGGTACTATGCAGGGAGTTTAGCAGCAAGATATCTGTTCACATTACACTTGAACTTGTACCTGTTAGTACAGTTGGAGAAGCAGGAAACCGGAAGAGAATTCCAAAGTCTAGCAGTTCTGGGGAACAAACTATTAGAGTAGAAGGCTTTCCTACATCTAGGGACCTCTACTGTGTAGAGGTGGGACTTCGCTGCTTGTTGGGTTTGTCGGGGTATTTTCGTCGAGGGGGCACAAGGACTTGTAGTTCGTCAAAGCATCCACCATTAAAATACTTGTAAAACAGGCAGCAACATTTCGTCGATCGGACAGGGGCTGAAGAATATATATATATATATATATATATATATATATATATATATATATATATATGTATGTATATGTATATATATGTATATGTATATATATATGTATATGTATATATATATGTATATGTATATGTATATATATATGTAGATGTATATGTATGTATATGTATATATATTATGTATATGTATATATATATATATATGAATATATATATTTATATATATATATATGTATATATATATATATACATACAGGGTGACATACCCCCCCCCAAAAAAAAATATAGAAAGTATATTTAGAACATATGCTGTAGAACGGAGAAAAAAGGGCCAAACATCCTAATGTTTTGATGTGATGATTTGAATATAATAAACTAGTTATGACCAAAATTTCATTTCATTCGGACAAAACATTAAGAAACGGGGCCTAATTAGAGTTAGGGCCCGTTTTTTTGGGGGCGGGTGTCACCCTATATATATATATATTCAATTTAGGTCAAAAAAATTACCATAAGGCAATTTATAATAATTTTGTTTACTTAAATTGAATAAAATAATATATATATATATACATACATATATATATATATATATATATATATATATATATATATATATATATATATATATATGAGGAGGGAATATCCGTGTGCAGGAGTTTTTACAAACCCAGAACTTACAAGACACCGACATCACAAACATATACAACATTATAGAGTACATTCTAACACATAACAATTTTACATTCAACCACAAACACTTTTTACAAATAAAAGGCACAGCCATGGGGACTAAAATGGCTCCCAGCTATGGCAACATCGTCAGCACACACCACCTCAAACCGGCACACTATTACGGATATATAGATGACATTTTTGTCATTTGGCCACACGGTGAAAAGACATTGATGGACTTCTTCCAGCATATCAACAACTGCCATAACAGTATAAAATTCACGATTGAACATTCAACCACACACGTCACATTTTTAGACATTCTGGTTAACATTTCCAATAATTATATCACCACATCTCTACAAACAAAACCTACCAATGGACACAATTACCTACATTGTGAAAGTTGCCACCCAATCGCAACAAAAAAGTCAATCGTATACAGTCAATGCCTACGCATTAAAAGGATATGTACAAACCAATCCGATTATGACGCACGGGTAGGCATTTTAATCAACGAATTTATTCGCAGAAACTATCCATTTAAAGCAATAAAAGAAGCCATGAACTGAGCATCGCACATTAGCAGACACAATCTACTAATATACAAAAACAACAAAACATCCACACGAATACCTATGGTATTTCACTTCATTAATAACGCCAAACATTGATACAACCCCATGAAACATATGTTCAAACAACCACAACAGGACCCCACACTCAACACAATATACAATAACTCCCCCCCCCATTTGTGCCAAATGACAACTCCCCAACTTACACTCTTTACTCAAATCCACTCGGATTAACCGCACCCTCACATCCCAAGGAAACAAACCTTGCAACAAACCCAGATGTCTAATATGTACACATATTAACACCAACAGCACATTTACCCCTCCAGGAACCAACATCCATCTCAAACTCCCTCTCTAAACTGCAATAGCTCAAATGTAATTCATTTTGGGTTTGTATTACTGTACACATAGATTCGAAAAAGTTGTCAAAAAACAAATAAATGTTATCAAAAGCAAGATAAGTTACTTTTCTGCCAAACTAGATATATTTTTCGTGTTTTTATTCAATGTAACATATTTATTCAGCTCGAAAAACATACAGTGTTTACCTATGTATTCAAAAATTCAAGATGGCGTCTCACACCCTCTTTAACACCGTAAGTTTGGAAAAAAGGTGTTATAAATAAAAAACTATACAAAATACTATTAAAAACCCACCGAATATATGTCAACCTATGTCACAGTAACATGTATTGAGCGAGTTTTTAACAGTATTTTATCCGGTTTTTTATTTATAACATCTTTTCCTAAACTTACCGTGTTAAAGAGAGAATCAGACTCCATCTTGAATGTTCCAATACATCGGTAAACACTATGGTTTTCGAGCTGAATAAACATGTTACATTGAATAAAAGCACGAAAAATATATCCAGTTAGGTAGAAAAGTAACTTATCTTTCTTTTGATAACATTTATTTGTTATATATTTGTTTTTTGACAACTTTTTCGAATCTATGTGTACAGTAATACAAACCCCTTATCTTGCCTTTGATAACATTTATTCGTTATATATTTGTTTTTTGACAACTTTTTCGAATCTATGTGTACAGTAATACAAACCCAAACTTCGGAGGTTGGAATCCCCCCCCCCACCTAAAATGTACTTGGAAAAATCGATTTTATAGTGAGATTTAAGAATGGTTAGTCGAAAAAAAGGTGAAAAACAAAACAAATAATCAATAAATAATTGTTACCAAAGGCAATAAATGCTACTTTTTTTTACTTACATTGAATATTTTCAAGCGCTTTTCTTTATTTTATAATAATCTAATGCGGGTGTGTGGGTGCCAAATACCTCCAGATTTTCTAGAATTTCCCGCTAGATTGTAAACGAAATCTCCAGATATAGCAGGAAAACCGCTAAATTGTAACACGGGTCACGTGACAGGAAGCGGTAATAAATAATTGTCCCTAAATAAAAAAAATGGCCTCTCGGTACAAAGAAAACCACATATTTATCATAGAAAAATTAAGTATAATGTTATAATTAAAAAGAAATATATAAAAACACACATGGATATAGTAAACATATTATACCAAAACGTGGAAGCCATCCGTCCAGTGGTTTTTTAGACAATTAATTCCGAACGAACCAACATTTACATTTTTATATATATAGATTATTTATAATTAGTCTGTATATATTTACTTAGATAATATTGATAACTATAAAATCTATAACATACATATTTATATTCATTTAATTAGTTTTGTATAAAAATAATATTAGATTATTAGTAGATTACGGTCTTATAAACAAATAAATAAATATGATGGGCGATTTTCTAAAGAAATTTTTTTTCATGATCTTCAGAGTTTAAGAAGCTATTAACCGTATTATTATTTAAAAATCAACAAACTCTCTCTCTCTCTCTCTCTCTCTCTCTATATATATATATATATATATATATATATATATATATATATATATATATATGAGAGAGAGATATATGAGAGAGAGATATATAAGAGATATATGAGAGAGAAATATGAGAGAGATATGAGAGAGATATGAGAGAGAGATATAAGAATATGAGAGAGATATATGAGAGAGATATAAGAGAGATATATGAGAGAGATATGAGAGAGATATATGAGAGAGATATGAGAAAGATATATGAGATATATATATATATGAGAGAGATATGAGAGAGATATATGAGAGAGATATGAGAGAGATATGAGAAAGATATATGAGAGAGAGATATATGAGATCTCTCTCTCTCTCTCTCTCTCTCTCTCTCTCTCTCTCTCTCTCTCTCTCTGTATATATATATATATATATATATATATATATAGAGAGAGAGAGAGAGAGATGACTACTTCATTTAATCACATAAATTAATATAAGAAGATATAACTTTATGCATAAATTTTCAGTATTTACTTCAACAGTGCTGAATACAGTGCTATTTAAAAAAACAAAAAACAACTAATATGATCTCCCATAATTACAAACAGGAAGACACTGACTTCATGAAAGGTTTTATCCAAGGCATTATATCCGCGACTGCCACTCAAACCATAGATATCGTCTTACCGAAACGTCACATAGACGCATTATCGCATATAGCTAACGACGATAAAATCATTATCACACCTGCAGACAAAGGTGGCGGTGTTGTAATTATGGAAACAACAGAGTACAAGAATAAAATATTTCAACTCTTGCGAGATAAAAATACGAAGAAACTAATTCCTGTACAATACAAATAGAAACTGATAAGTTCAACAAAATGTAGTAGAAATTAATAAACAATAATAAAAACTGGTCTACCTACATAAAGCACCACCCTATAATTCCAACCTTATATGGACTTCCTAAAACTCATAAAATTAACACACCAATTCGCCCAATTATCTCAGGTATTGGCAGCACCACACATAAAATAGCACGAACAATCTCAAAACTGTTAACTCCATTATTAGGCACCATCAGCAAATCCCACATTAAAAACTCCGACGACCTACTCAATAAAATAAAAACCCTTAATATGAAAAACAAAACTATAAACAGACTTGACATAGAATCTCTATATACGAACATCCCCACCAGGAAATGTCTTAATCTACTTCATAAACACCTCAACAAAATAAAAATCGAATTACGTTTTCCAACTAACACATTAATAAACATTATAAACCTGTGTATTGATATGATGCATTTCACATTTGGTGGACTCTATTACAGGCAGAAGTTTGGATTGCCTATGGGTAGCCCCCTAAGTGGGGTCCTGGCGTGCCTGTTTCTAGAGTTTACTGAAAGCTGTCCCTTAAAATATAAATTACCTAAGGGTGCATCGTATTACAGGTACATAGATGACATTCTACTCTTTCTCCCCAAATCGTCGAATATTGATAATGTCATTAACAAACTTAATAAAATAGAACTTACCATCAATTACACTTACGAAACTGAAAATAATAATTCCATATCTTTCCTTGACATACAATTAATAATAATTATAATAATAATCAACTAAAATTCAAAGTTCATCGTAAAACAACTAATAAGAATGTTTATGCACATTTTTACTCGCAACACAACGACAACGTAAAAAAGGCATTATAATTGGATTTTATCTAAGAGCTATGAGAATATGTAGCAAAGAATATCTAAACGATGAATTTGAATATATAGAAACTACATTCAAGAACTTACAATATCCCCAATACTTCCTACTTAACTCTAAAAAAGGGCCTTAAAAATCTATCAAAACCGAGATCAAAATCACACCCAAAAAACCTAACACAAAATAGAAGAATAATTGTTCCCACTTACGATAAAAATAATAACACATAAAAACCTGAACAAAATCGGCTTTCAAATAGTACAGAAAACCTCCCTAACGATAAAAGATTTAGCTCGGAAATCTAAAACTAACAATAATAAACCATTAACACAAGCCGGAATTCATACCATACCGTGCCTTGATTGTGGCAAGATATACCTAGGAGAGACGACGCAAAACCTTGCTAAAAGATTATATGAACACAACAGAGACATAAAGAATAACAATACACTTAATTCTCTTTTCGGTCACATAATGGAAAATGACCATCATTTCGATTTCGAAAATGCGACGTCCCCTAAAGCATATACATAGTAGGTCAACACGCCGTCTGTTTGAATCTGCTCTTACCTCTAACCCTACTAACACTATCAAACAGAGAAAAGGATTTTTTAACATTTCTTTCCACTTATCTAAAATAATATCGCACGAAAATAATCTAGACACTGGTTAATATATATATATATATATATATATATATATATATATATATATATATATATATATATATATTTGTATAATAGTTTTATTTGCATAAACTCCCCCATTATATATAAAATTAAAAACATCAACTCTCTCGTCAATGACTACACCTCTTGGAAAAACCCGCATAATTCGGGCGAAACGTCAAGCCTCCGGTCTTCCGCTTCCTTTTCACATCCTACATCCCACGCCACTGGACTGATCTTAGCCAAACCTGGCATGATGATGGTCCCCTACCTAGGGCTGATGCACACCATTTTCCAAGATTAATGTCAAAGGTCAAGATCATAGCCTATGTATATACACTCTCCTACAGCACACACCATTGGTCCCATCATGATCAAACTTGGCATGATGATGGTCTCCGACCTAGGGATGGTGCATACCATTTTTCAAGGTCAAGGTCAAAGGTTAATGTCATATTTCATGCGACTGTTCATAAACTCCCCCACCTAGGTATGGTGTACATCAAGTTGGAGTTTACCACTATCTAGTGCCGGCCAACTTCTTTGTGAATTTTAATCAGATCATCCCTTCAACCAATCTTGATGAAATTTAGTCTGATCCCTGACATAGGCCCAAATTTATTGTACTGTATCTCTTAATGTTGACCTTCCAAAATAATGTTGTCAAAAACAATTAATGAATTATTAAGGATCCTCTTTTCTTGAGATGCATATAATTCTTTGGGAAAGATTTAAGATAATACTTTCTCCTTTTCAGATACATCCACTTACTGCAAGGGTGCCTGCGAAAAGGGTACCTGGGCGGACAGCAAAGTCCCGCGCAAAGCGCGGTATTTTTGCTATATCTTTGATAAAAGTGTGTTTGTGATACTAAACAAATGTTAACCATCGTGATTCTTTGTACTTATTTCAATTTTTTGTGCAATAATATAAGTGTCAACTTTGATATAACCTATTTGCTTAAAAGTTCATAGTTGGATTTATATAACTTTTGGAAGTAGTTAAAAATTTTAAACACCTTAAGCAAGAGTTGCACTTACAACATTCACTTACTGCAAATATATATATATATATATATATATATATATATATATATATATATATATATATTTGTGTGTGAGAGTTCGTTCCCTGTGGACTCAAAAACGGCTCGGTCGATTTTTATTAAATTTCACGCGAAGGTACTTTATGTGCCTGGCAGTGTTCTTAGATAGGTTTTGTATCGAAATCTCTTTGAAATAATCCGATGAAAGAAGGAACAGGCGACTTTTGACCAAAGTTAACACCTTACACAATCTGATATCACAAATGCATTTGAGAAGTTTTATTACCACACGAGCTGAAAGGCCCGACATATAAAACCAACATGAGTATGACTTCTCTTTATTTTAAAACTAGATATTACTACCATAAAAGCAAAAAATGTGATCGGTTACTGGAACTCAAAGAAAATGTTTTGCTCGCCAATAATCAAATGGAAAATAATACAATAAGCCAGTCAGTACATGAAGAAATTTACATAATCCATGTAAATTATGTTTGAATGCTTATACATACTCCCACCTAAAAAAAAAGGAAAAAAAATCTGTATGATGTACTCCTGACGTAAAGACAATATCGTATCTAAAAATCACGTAAATTGATCAAGTAAATAAAATAATTTTAAACTGCTTAATAGGAATTTATAGGCATTAATAGGAAAAAAAATCGTAAGTTTAAATTATGTTGAGTTAGTCGCTCCTCGTTAAGCCATAAAATTTGAGTTTCTTACATAAAAATAAAACTACTTGATCAATTTACGTAAGTTTTGGAATACGATACTTTTGTTCTATCACGGATACGTACATCATACGGATTTTTTTTTTTTTAAATATTATAGGGGGGAATGTTGGACAAGTACAGAAAATTATTTATCAATTAAAAATCATCTGTGGTGCTTACATTGGTGATATTTTAAACCAACGCATTTCAGCTAAAAATATTATTACGTACTTACACGTCATGGTGAAATAAGTATTAATCCCCCCCCCCAAATATGAAAAATGATCTCGTAGAAGATATGTTGGATGTAATTTTAACAAAAAAAAAAAAAAAAAAAAAAAAAAACAGCCATAATTACATTCTAAAATGTGTTGGCTTAAAAACGACAGACCCTTGATTTGCCAAAGGAGATAAGTCAATTTGTCATACTGAAGTAGTCGCATTACTGTTCCGGCGGAACAGTGTTCCGCATTAAAACATACGATAAAACTCGATAATTCAATAAATTCTATTTTTACTTGTAATTTTTTTTTCTACTGAATCATTTTTCGTAATTTTTGGAATTTATACTAATTTCGACATGACTCGTAAGTATGAAATGATGTTTTCACCTGAAATGCATTAGTTTAAATGTAGATCACCAATGTTAGCAAGCATCAAATCTGTCAATTCAATTCAATTTGTCTCTTACCTGAGGTCGCTGATAAAGAAATCTGCGCCTTCTCCCGACTTTTTAGGACTTCTATCCGTCAATTTGTTTTTCTTCGGGGTCTGACTGGACTTAACTGGTTCAAATGTTTCTCTTCCTACGTGATCGGTCGTATAGTCACAACGCCCGCTTCCTTGAGTCTTGTGATCCCCACTAAAAGATTCGTCCTCTTTAAAATCGAGACGTTCTCTCATCTCCTGTCCGATTGAGATGTCGTCGGGCTCGGGCGGTTGGTGTCTCTCATAATCGCCGCTCGTCGTCTCTTCCTTCTGTTTCATCTGTAAACGCTCTTGCAATGATCGATGTGCCAGTCTCTCTTGGCTAATCTTCGTTTCGTCTAAACTTTCCGCACATTTTTTCAACACAAGGGAAACCCTCTGGTCAAAGGCCGTACGAATTGTTTGCTCGACTTCAAAAACACAATAAGAAAAGAGTATGGTTATTTAGATGACAGTCAAACATTAAACACGGGTAAATAAACATACAGCTTTAGATTAAAAAAAAGTAAAATAAATAAATAGACGGTTACTGTTCAGAGTCCAACCTAATAAAAAGCAAAAAAAAAAAAAAAAAAAAAAGAAAGAAAACGAATCCGTCACGGAACACTGATGTCACATTCCAAAATTCACATAAATTGATCAAGTAGTTTTTATTATTATTTTTTCCAAATCAAATTTTTTTTTTCAAATCAAATTTTATGAAGCAAAGATGCCGTGTGTCTCGATTTGTCATCTTTAATAAATCAAGGGAGACAACTCGATTCGAACCACCGAGATCAAAATTAGCCTCGTAATGGCTACGATTTACTATTAAAATCGCTAAAAAAATGATTTTCTGTCTAAAAAACACTACTTGATCAATTTTCGGAATATGACATTTTCGTAAGTATGTACATCATACAGATTTTTGTGTACTTTTTTTTTAATTAGATTTAATTCTGGATAACAATCTAACAAAAAATAAAAAATAAAGTGTGCGTTCGTTTCTTTTTTTTTCTTTTTATTAAATATCTCTAACGCTAATTTATCGGCCTCCGTCCTCATTTATAGGCTTGTGGGGGTCGCCTGGCCTTTTTTGGGGAACTGACTTCCTCCACAAATAATAAAAATGAAAATAAGAAATCTTATGTGCAACACAAACGGAGGTTTATTTCCGGAATAGAAATAACAAACAATAACAAGCAAAACATAGTTCTCAATATTTCAGAGTTCTTTTTTTTTTTTTTTGAGTTCATATGAAAGATGGAGAGTCTCTTTTTTTTGTGTTCTTTGAATTTTCAAATATGTAACAGAGACAATATTAATGTTCGTCTGTTAAAAGAGAGTATTAATGCGCGGAGCAGTGGAAATGAAATAATTGATGTTTGCACGCGTGGCAAGTCCTAATGAAGCGATGAACTTGTCTAACAGACGTAGGCTGTGGAAAATCCGTAATGGCGCTTACTTTTTCGGGTAATGGTGATATACCATCCTTATCAATTGAATGTCCAAGGAAGTTTACTTCTTGCTGACTGAAAATACATTTGTCCAAGTTTATTTTTAAACCGTAATGGGACAGCTTTTGAAAAATTTGTTCCAAGTGTTGTTTATGTTCGTCGAGGTTTCTACTAGCAATTAGGACATCGTCCACGTAAGCGAATACGAATGGAAGGTCCCTAAAAACCTCGTCTATTAACCTTTGGAAGGTTTGACAAGCGTTCCTAAGTCCGAATGGCATTCTGACAAATTCGTAAAGTCCAAATGGTGTGGTCAGTGCTGTTTTGTGGATATCTTCATCCGCCACCGGTATTTGGTAATACGCTTTTACTAAATCCAGTTTGGAAAATACCGTGGCATTTTGCAGTCCGATTGCAAAATCGTGAATGTGTGGGATAGGGTATCTATCCGGTACAGTTTGTGCATTTAATCTCCTGAAATCGCCGCATGGACGCCATGTTGTCGCGTCTGCTTTCTGTACCATGTGTAGAGGAGATGACCACGCACTTTTGTTGCAACATGCGTTGAAATTCGTCTTTTGCGATCTTGTACTTATCCGGCTTCAGACGTCTGGGGTGGCGTAGACGGGTTGTCTATTCGTTTTAATATAATGCTTTGCATTATGTTTAATATTATCCGTGACTTTGAATGGCTGAGTAAGTTGTGGGTATTTTTGAAACAGCCGACGAATGTACGTCTCTTTAGGTAAGGCAGAACTAATCCCAGTAGACTGGTATCTTGTGGTGATAATACCTTTAATTACGATTTTTGTTAGGTTATCAGTCAGTGTGCGACTAGTCATGTCTACCGATAGATTAAACCGTACTAGGAAATCTGCTCCTAATATTGGTGTCGTCACGTTGGCTATGGTAAAAATCCACGGAAGATTGACGTCTAAATATTTTTCACCGTATGTCGGTATTTGTGTGTCATTAGCTGCTTGGAGGTGGTAAGGCTGTGGAATAGCTTTTTGTTTACGTAGAGGTGGTATCACGCTGATTTCAGCTCCAGTGTCTATTAAGAAGTTATATCCATGATTATTATCACGAATAAAAGATAGACGACCTTTAGTGGAAAATCCAGAGACAGTCGTCGTCTTTACTGGCCGGAATAATCGTTTCCCTGATTCTTGTTTTTAAAAGAACAAGGATAAGTGCAACGCCGAGCTTGTGTGCCGAATTTTTTGTGGTAAAAACAGATTTCGTTCGCTCGTTCCCGTGTGTTGCTTCGACCTCTACTAAGACTTCGTTTTCGGTAGTTCGATCGTTTATTAAATGAGTAACGATGGTTTATTTGCATTAATTCCTGCACTTGTCGAATGAGATTTTCGACCGTCATTTTTAGTCCCGATGTATCGTCGTCGCACGTCTGTTTCTGCTGTGCTTGTGCTGAGTTTACTTTGCGGTGCCTCAGATTTTCATGGATTCGATCTGCCATATCGGCGAGTTTTTCAATATTTGTCTCTTCCGTTATGGGTGCTAGAATTTGTACTGTTGTGTCTGGAAGTTTATCCAGCCACAGACTTCTCATTACATTTTGTTGTCCCCTAGCAATGTACGCATGTATCGCAAAAGTTGTGACGGAGTGCGATCTCCCAATTCTACTTGGGTGAAAAGATTGCGTAACCTTGTTTCGTTTGAAAAGCCTGTCCGTCGTAAGATGGCCTCCTTAAGTTCGTCATATGGGTTGTCTTCTGGCACATTCTCCAATAAATCCGCCACCTCTTCGACGACGTCTGCCGGGAGTTTTTCCACCAAGTAACAGTATTTGGTTCGTTGAGACGTTATCCGCTTTGCGTCGAAAAGGGCCTGGATTTGGATAAACCAGGTCTTTATGTTAGTAGGATTAAATGCTGGTATATTTACCGTTAACGTTGCCAGAGGTTTTTTAACACAGGAAGGTTCCATGTTTGTTTTCTTCGCTCGAAAGTGATTTCAAAGCCTTTAAACTGTCAACTGACTTTTTCCGATGACGCGGAGCTTGAAACTGTGGTCGAAAAAAAATTGTCGCTTTTGCCGCTGAGTCATGGTTGTTTAATAGCTTATAAGATTCCGTTGTGCATATGATTTCTGCGTCGGGTCACCAACTTGTGGGGGTCGCCTGGCCTTTTTTTGGGAACTGACTTCCTCCACAAATAATAAAAATGAAAATAAGAAATCTTATGTGCAACACAAACGGAGGTTTATTTCCGGAATAGAAATAACAAACAATAACAAGCAAAACATAGTTCTCAATATTTCAGAGTTCTTTTTTTTTTTTTAGTTCATATGAAAGATAGAGAGTCTCTTTTTTGTGTTCTTTGAATATTCAAATATGTAACAGAGAGACAATATTAATGTTCGTCTGTTAAAAGAGAGTATTAATGCGCGGAGCAGTGGAAATGAAATAATTGATGTTTGCACGCGTGGCAAGTCCTAATGAGAAAGCGTTGAATGAGTCGGAAGAGTTTAAAGAGACGAAAGAATGCTCGAAAGGCTAAGAGACTAAAGAGATAGATTTTGTGTTTGTGCATGTTTATATTTGATTTGATCG
Organism: Euprymna scolopes; assembly: GCF_053919585.1. Taxonomy (NCBI): domain Eukaryota; kingdom Metazoa; phylum Mollusca; class Cephalopoda; order Sepiida; family Sepiolidae; genus Euprymna; species Euprymna scolopes. Next base: position 73,732,271 of record NC_136510.1, read on the forward strand.
ACTCCAAACGAGCTCTAGAAAATCAGTTTTAAAATATGTCCTAGAAGGAATTCCATTGGACGGAAGACATCACATGGGGTGCTTTCAACTAGGTCCGCACCTTTGGTATATAAAGGTCACGCCGGAATTTGCGTGGGTGTCATTTTTCATTTTTTTAACGCGCCGAAATAATCAATTGCACTGCGCGCCTAAATTGTATTTAACGATTTTAAATTTGAATATTAAACTGTGCCAACTGGCACAGGCTCGGCCTCTCTTCCCAAAGCACAGGAACCGTAGTAATGATCCTAACCCCAAGCCAATCATATGCTCAGATTGCATCAACATCAAGAAAAAAGACCACTATCACCCCACCATCTCTCTCCCCTCAAAAAAAAAAAAAAAAAAAAAAAAATTGGAATATATACAGAATACGAGCCGTGTCATTTTTGAGAAAGGATTTCCAACTGAAATTCAATTTTTACAGTATCTTTTGTTTATTAAATTAAGTGAAAATTCAGAAGAGTTGAAAATAAAAAGCCCTATTCCCCACCACCGCCATCATCACCTTCTTCCCATGTTAAGAATGGATTTCTAAATAATAATATTATTTCAGCACGGTTTGTATTCTGCATAAGTACAAAAAAAAATTATGGTTAATGTGCTCTGTTACGCCAACTGAAGACGCCTCAACATTTTTCGATAAATCGACGATTTTTATGGTTTTCAGGTATCCTGAAAAGGAATATCGCAGGGAAAATTAGCGCAGACAAATAGTTTTCGAGATATAAATACCTGTATTTTGAAATGTAAACGACTGGCGGCCATGTTTGAACGGGCGGCATATGAAAGTGGCAAATCCTCATTTTTTTCAGCACAATTCTGAAAGCCGTTCTTAACATTGGGAGGTTAGAGGTGTTTATTCCAAAAGCCGTTCTTAACATTGGGAGATTGGGGTTGTTTATTACGAAAGCCGTTCTTAACATGGGGAGGTTGGGATGTTTATTCCGAAATGCATTTTCTTATTTTCAACCTCCCCATGTTAAGAATGGCTTCCGGAATAAGCAGGTTGGAAAACCAGTACACATTGACCAAATTTTCTTGAATTTGAATTCTTGGAAGTAATATTTTTGATGAAATTAGCTAGAAATGACGTTGAATAAAACGTAGACTAACTTCACAGTTCGCCTGCGCATGCTCACTGAACTATGTCATTGAAACAACAAAGATGACGGCCAATTCAAACTATTAGAAATTGCATTGCCTAATACAGGTATTTATATCTCAAAAACTATTTGTCTGTGCTAATTTTCCCTGCAATATCCATTTTCAGCATACCCGAAAATCTATAAAGTCGTCACTTTTTTTTTTTTAAATGTTGAAGCGACTTCAGTTGGCGTAACAGAGCGCATTGATTAAAATTATTATATCTGTGATTTAACCAGAACAAAATTACTCCAGCCATAAAAGTTCAAAAGTACTATAAAAGGTTTGCGCAATCATGCTGGATTGTAACCAAAAAAAAAAAAAAATAAATAAAATAAAATTTTTAAACAGTTTCAATAAGTTAATAATATAGAGCTCGGTCCAAAAATAGATTTTGATACTTTTGGTGACAGATGTATATATTTTTAAATTTTTTGTTTTCTCGACCATTAAGATATAGAAGCTGAAAGAAATTTTTTTTTTTTTTAAATGTGGCAGCTATGTCGGATTGTTATTCGTTAAAAAGGCAGGTATCGACGAAATTTTGCATTGAAATAAAACAATTACAAACGCTTTCAGAACTTTAAAACTATTCAGGCCAGTAGAAAATTATTATTTATTTATTTTTTGCGTTTGGTAAAAGTTATCTGTTGTGTATTTTGTTTTATTTTTTCAATGTCATTGCTCTTAACTATACTGCATGATTGTTCTCAAGAGTCTGAGTATTTATGTACGTCAAGACTCAGAAATTTCAGCAAATACTTGAAGGACAATTCTCCATAAACACCGATATAGATAAAATGAAATAAAATAATTATGTTATCAAAGAGTAAACATTTAACAAGGCAAAACTTATCAAGATAAGAAAAGCTCAACACAATTGAGGGGAGCAGACAACAATAGTATTAAATGAAAGATGAGGAATACAAATTATATATAAATTTATTATATCATCAGAACAATAAAGAAAAGTTAAGGGAATTTCTTAATTTTCCCTTAACTTTTCTTTATTGTTCTGATGATATAATAAAGTTATCATTCAAACACTACCATGTTTGAATATATGGTTAAGTGACAGTTTTATTCATTTAGAACTGCTTTAAAGCTTCATCGCTCACTCATTTTTCGACCAAATTTCAAACAATTATTACAGTTTATAGATCACCTTCTCAGATATATTTTGAAAAATTGTTTTTGCAATTTTCGTTCAGTAAAACAAAAATTATGAATTTAGTGGTGTTCAAAATCATAAAAAAAGCGTAAGAAGGCGAGCGACGTTTTTTATGACTGTTTTCCATAGCAACCACGTCACTTCAGCGACTAGTGTTGCTACTAATTCACTGCTGCCGCGAAAAGAGAAGTAACAAGTGAAATAGACAGAATGAAAGAATGAAAGGGAGATAATTGGTGGTATTTTATTGAAGCAGACCAGTGCTGTACATTGTTATTACATATGTGTATGTTATGTTTATGGGGACAAAAAAAATAAGACTGAATTAAACAAAGAACAAGTTAATTGATTGGAAGCCTAGAAAATCATGAATTACAATAGAAAAATGAGAGCATGAAAAGTAATATGGCTAAGCTTAAACATGGAAAAGTAAAAGAAAAGGACAAGATATTCTAGTAAAAAATATAGCAAATTCATAACTTAAAATATTGCAACATTAAAAAATTTTTTTAATTCAATTTAACATTATATAATCAATCCTTAATGCTGCAATATTTTAAGTTATGAATTTATTATATTTTTGCCTAGAATATCTTGTCTTTTTCTTTTCCAGTTTTAACAACAAGTCCTTTACTTTTCCATGTTTAAGCTTAACCATATTAATTTTCATGCTCGCATTTTTCTATTGTAATATATAACTTTTATTTCTCATCTTTTATTTAATATTATTATAGAATGACATAAAAATTAGACTTACCTTTATCCATTGCGTTTTTAATAAACTGTAAAACAGATTTAGGGATTGCCTTTATATAACAAAAAGAAAAAATAAACTAAAAGATATAAAACTAAGAACAAACTTTTTATATATGTATTTTTTTAAATAGCGATCGTCGAAATTCACAATAAAAATGCGTCTTCACCTACCTAACGACGTCACTTATCACGAAATCCAGAAAGAAATATATATATACTTATTTAAAAATTGCTTACATCATAAAGGATGAATGGTAATTTGCTCAAAGCAGTGTGACTTCATAAAGAATGCACAGTATTTGTCAAAAACAGTGTGACGTCATAAAGGATGAATGGTATCAATTGAGAAGCAAGTTCTTGCGGAATTTTTAATTTTGATTTGAAATGATGTATTTTCAAATACGTTTTCGTTATATCTTTGTTTTATATATCATTTTAAAGAGCATTTTTCGCTCTATCTAATCATTTAAATTACAATCGGTTTAAAACAAGTAAGTCTTCTTTTCAGAACGTTGAATACAAGATGGAAAAAAAGCAAATTCGCAAAATTTTCTTACTTCAATTCAAGCTGGGCTGAAAACCTGCTGAAACAGCTCACGATATCAATGAAGTGTTTGGCCCAGGAACCACTACTGACCTCACAGCACAATGGTAGTTTAAGAAATTTCGGGGTGGCAACGAGAGCCTTGAAGATGATGAGCGTAGTGGTTGGTCATTGGATGTTGATAACGATCAATTAAAAGCCTCAGTCGAAACCAATCCATGCACAACTGTTTGAGAACTTGCTTCTGAATTAGACGTAACGTATACGACAATTTCCAACCACCTGAGGGAGATTGGAAAAACAAAAACTTGATAAATGGGAGTCTAACAAATTGACCGATAACCGTTATCAAGTGTCGTCTTCCTTTTTTACGCAACAAGAACAACCTGTTTCTCAGTTGTGACTTGCAATGAAAAGTGGGTTCTTTACAACGAACTCAGCTCAGTGTTTAGATGATGACGAAGCTCCAGTACACATCCTAAAGCCAGGGTTGCGCCCAAATAAGGTCATGCTGATTGTTTAGTGGTTTGCAACTGGTCTCATTCATTACAGTTTTTTGAATGCAAGCAAAACAAGGGAGGTACTGTCAACAAATGAATGAAATGCATCGGAAACTTCGACAACAACAACAACCAACATTAATCAACAGAAAAGGCCAAATTTTCCTCCGTCACAATGCCTGACCGCATGTTGCTAAACCAACTCTGCAGAATTTGAACGAATTGCCTCATCCGCCATACTCTCCAGACCTTTCAACTTCGACTACCACTTTTTCAAGCATCTTGACAACTTTCTGTGTAAGAAATACATCAAAAACCTAAGCAATATCAGTACAGGCCAATAAGTCTCCTGTGCGTCATGAGTAAGTTGCTAGAATCTGTGTTAAATACAGAAGTAATCAAACATCTCAACAAAAATAACCTTCTTAGTGACACTCAATATGGTTTCCGTTCTGCTAGATCTACAGCAGATGTCCTTACAGTTATATCGCATAGGATTAGCAAATCTCTCGACGGTGGCAATCTTTCTAGGGCAATTGCTCTTGACATATCTAAAGCCTTTGATAGGGTATGGCATAAAGGTTTACTTCATAAGATCGCTAGCTATGGTATAGCTGGAAAAGTCTTCTCAATTATTAAATCATTTCTTTCTGATAGGTTCATAAGAGTAGTAGTTGAGGGGCAAAAATCAGAAGCTCACAGTATTAATGCCGGTGTCCCTCAGGGATCCATCCTGGGCCCAACTCTTTTCCTGATCTACATTAATGATCTTCCAAATCATATCCTTACATCATTTGTAGACATTTATGCTGACGACACTACCATTTATGGTAGCACATCTAAGACAGTAAACGACCAAGTTCTCTCCAATTCTCTCTCTTCTGATCTTGAGCACGTAGTACAATGGGGAAAGGAGTGGCTAGTTACTTTTAATCCATCTAAAACCAAGCTTCTCTCTTTACATCATCAACATTCTAATCCACATTTGTCATCAATTGAAATGAATGGCTCTCGTCTTCAGGAGGCCTCAAGTTTTGACAAGCTTCTGGGCTTGACCATTACTCCTGATCTTAAATGGAACACATATATCAAATCTGTTGCCAAGGCCGCTGGAAAAATGGTGGGATCTTTCTATCGATCCAGTAGATATCTCACTGCTGATGCTATTCTCTACCTATATAAGAGCCAGGTACGTCCAAGGATGGAATACTGTTGCCACATCTGGGCAGGAGCTGCTAGAAAGGACTTGTCCTGCCTTGATAGAGTTCAAAATAGACTTCGTAGCCTCGTAGGAGATGTCCTTTTCTCCTCCTTGCAACCCCTATCTCACAGAAGAGATGTTGCGAGTTTGTCTCTGATGTATCGTTATTTTCATGGAAAGTGTTCAACTGAGCTTCAATCTATGGTCCCCCCTCGCCAAACTTTCACAAGAAACACTCGTCTAGCTGTAAACACTATCAATAATTTCCCCCACTCTTTATCTGTGCCTAAACCTAAACGTAGATTCCATGAACAAAGCTTCTTTCTTAGAACTGCACGCCTGTGGAATTGTCTTCCGTTTTCCTGCTTTCCGGCTGACTACAATATGGTTGTGTTCAAGTCTAAAGTAAATAAGTTCTTGATGAGCCGTTCCATATAAGTTATTAAATTTACCAAATTTTCATTACTAATGATTACTATATTGACCAATTTCTACTGTACACTCTTTAACCCTTATCCTTTAGTGGCCTCTGGGCCTTGATAATGTGGTGATGCCTTTGTAAAAAAAAAAAAAAAAAAAAAAAAAAAAAGAATGCAGATTTTTACGTTACTGGCATAAATACACTTGTTTTGCGTTGACAAAAGTCTGTTGATTCTGATAGTGCTTATTTGATAATTTGATAGTGCTAATTTTTCTTTGCGTCAAGATATGTTCATCTGAATTTAAAAGTTAAAAACCGCAAGAACTTTCTTGTCAACCTGATTTTTGGAACAGCTGGCTACTTGTTTATTTGCATGTTTGTTAGTCCAACTCACAGAGAACTCACAAAGGTCGTGTCTCAAGGTTATCTGACCTGCATCGGTTATAGCTGTTCATTAAACCTGTAAAATTGCACATTTTTATCTCCGACACTAAGAGCAGCATGCAAAGTCCGGGAAGGTTGTCTCAAAACACTCTAAGAAATGGTGAAAAATCAACGTTACAACTCTCATTCCATTGATCTGAAGTTTCATGCCTAATATGTCTTTGTTTGCTGCATCCAGAAACAAAAGACGGCCAGTGGATGACAGATCCATATGCTATATGCTTTTATTAGAGTGTCGCCGCTTATTAAGGCCCAAAGCCAACTTAAAGATAAGGGTTAATGAGTGTCAGATAGCCATTGAGACAAAATTGTGATGATCCTTAATAGTGGAAATTGGTAAGAATTTGATTATTTAAGAGGATTGCTCAACAAAAGCTTGTTTACATTTGACTTGAAAACGACCATGTTATATTCAGCTAGGAAGCAGCCTTGTGGCATTGTGTTCCACAGATAGACAGTTCTTATAAAGAAACCTTGCGCATGGAATTTTCATTTAGTTTTAAGCACAGATAGGGAGTAAGGGAAATTATTGATAGTGGTTGCAGCTAGACGAGTGTTCGTGATGAAGTTTTTACAGGAGGGTGGGGCATAGATTGAGTTACATGAGAGATCTATTTTTTTGGTTTTACGTATGCACAATATCTTGTGTTATTCGTATTATTTGAATTTTTCTGACTACTGATCTTAACTTGAGTGTCATTTTCACAATGTTTCGGTCAATGTAACCTCGGACCTTTTTCAGGTGTATCTTGTCGAACTCGGGAATCTTTCTGTCGAACTTGGGAATCTGAACAGAATTTCGAACAGAACTCTTAATTTAATTGAAAAAAGGTGGGAGGTTATATCAATGGAAACGTTATGAAAATGACACTCAAAATGAGAACAGCAGTCCCAACAATCCAAATAATACAATAACCAATCCTCATCTAAACAATTCAGAAACGTAATATCTTGCATTGTGTCCGTCTGTAATTTAGCCAACATATTGATACAGATGATTAGTGCACCACTGACTTGCGCACTTGAAGCCTACTGATTTCCGCCCACCGCATTAGCGGGAAGATACAAATCGATCCCCAAGTAGATTTCATGCCAATAAGATCAATTCTATTCTCGTCCCATGCCAGAGACGGCCAAATTAAAAAAAATGGAACTCCAGTGCATCACATTTTGTTTGTAACAAAAGTCAACCTTGCAACTTTCTTTATTACAGTGTTCCTTTCGAACAAAGTTAATTCATATTTTAGTAGAGAAGCTTGATGCTGTTCATGGAAGATGAGCGACCCTTATTTTTTGTGCAATAATCTATTTTAGTCCGATGTGGCCAGATACAACTAACGTTCTTCATCCTGACTTTCTTCAAAACCAAACATCACACAGACTAAAAATCCTTATTCCTCTAACAATTACTAGTAAATCTGGTTCTTCCCTTTCTAATTAAGGCTAGAATCTGAGCAAAATGTCCTTAGAGTTACTCTTCTGAGTAACGGTGTCTGCCGAAAAGGTTAGGCGCAGTTCTTAGCATTCTGGTATACGCAACTCTCAAGTTTATTCTCCAATCTTTTAGTGAAAGTTCGGGTGTCACTTTCACATACAAGAAAAAAATATGAAAATGAATTCGAAGATATCACGTTTCATCTAGATTTTACTTTGTTATTAATTTTTTTTTACAATAGAGTCACCACTTATCAAGGCCCATGCTTGAACGCGTCTCTGGGGTTAGAACAAAGAGTTTGTTTTTTTTTTGGAGGGGGGGGGGTACAGATCACTTCTTTGTTACCGCTAATAAATCTAAGAAGAGTTATAAGTATGACACATCTTCTTTTTTCTATTATTATTATTATTATTATTATTATTATTATTATTATTATTATTATTTATATTATTATTATTATTATTTTATTATTATTATTATTATTATTATTGTTATTGTTGTTATTTTTCTTCTTCTTCTTCTTATTATTATTATTATTATTATTGTTACTATTATTATTATTATTGTTATTGTTATTATTATTATTATTGTTATTATTATTATTATTATTATCATTATTATTATTATTATTATTATTATTATTATTATTATTATTATTCTTGTTGTTATTGTTGTTATTTTTCTTCTTCTTATTATTATTATTGTTACTATTATTATTATTATTATTATCATTATTATCATTATTATTATCATTATTATTATTATTATTATTATTATTATTGCCATTGTTATTGGTGTTGTTGTTGTCGTCGACTGTTTGTTTGTTTGTTTGTTTGTTTGTTTGTTGTTTAATTACTCACTAGAAGTAGCCACACAGGTCATCATCATCTTTTTGAGAACAACTTGTGGCATTCTCTGGAGTCTGAATGACAACAAGTCTCCCCAAATTTTCAGTACTCTCCACGTCTTTCGATAACCATTGCTCATCGTTTGTGTTATCATAGCAGCCGCTTACCATTGATTTCTTGTTGGAGGTGACCATTGGGCTTTACTGGAATTTGGGTGGCAACAAGCCTACCCCAGGTCCCAGTCCTCTTTGAACTCGTCTGGCAAAGGTCTGGCTAGTGCTTTCTCTCTTTGGTCTTTCTATCCTCCTTGACCCTCCTCGCTTTGATTCAATGTGATGCTTCTGCTTTACATCTCTAGCATTTTCTGCATGTCCAGTTTGTGTCTGTAGTTTATCTGCATTAATCTCCACATTCAAGGGTTTTCCTTAATATTTCAGCAGTTTTCATTATTGTTATCTGCTGTATCTTATCAGCCATCCCTCTGATTCCAATCTCTCCCATTCTCTTTTTAAAGTTTTTCGATATTGTTCTTAGCGTTCCTATTATTAGTGGCGTTATGCCAACTTTTTTCACCTTTCATATTCCTTTAAGCTCTCTGGCCAGTTCAGTGTTTTTGCTCCGCTTCTCTGTCTCCTTGATCTTCACTCGGTGATCTGCTGGGATAGCAAAATCTACAATCCGATAGGTCTTTTCCTTCTTGTTAACTAGTATGACATCCGGTCGTCTTGCTTCGATGGGTTTATCCATTTGCATAACAGGTCATGTGTTCCTCTTTTTCCTTTTTGGCATCCTTTCTGTTTCTCAGGAAGTAGTCTGTGATTATGCAGGGACTGATAAATTTGTTCCTTAGCTGTGCTGTTAGTATTTTCCACATCATAGGTAAACATGTAAAAGGCCTGTAATTGCTGGGGGTGGTTTCTTTCTCTGCATCTTTTTGCACCAAACTGGTTTTACCTTTGGTCATCTATTCTGATACTTGTGCTTCTTGGATACATCTCTTCAGTTTCTGACTCAGTCTTTCACGTAGTGTTGTGAATCTTTTAAACCAATAAGCATGTATTCTGTCATGACCTGGTGCCCTCCATTTTGCCATTTTTTCTTGCTGATTTCATTCTCTCTCCCTTCTTCGATTAGCTGCATCTCCTCTTTCATGTGTTTCCGTCATTCGGCATTTCGGTTAAGTTGGTGCAAAAATAATGTCGTTTTTGTGTATATAGTTAGATGTCAAAAAACGACATTATTTTTGTACCAACCTAATATCATAATCCTATCGCTTTTCCCATATCTGGCTCTAGTAGAGATTTGTTTCTGTCGGATCCAGTTTTTCTGTTCTCGTTCTTCTTCCATTCACATTTTGATAAAACTGGTCTTCATTGCTTTCAAAGGTCCTGTTTTGTTTGCACTGATCAGTTTTGTATTTGTATCGTCTTGTATTAGTATCCATCTTTTGCTTCTATTTTTTGGTTTAATTCTTCATGTTTTTTTGTTAAGTCTCTCCCTGCTATTCACATTTCTACTGTTCCATCCTTTCATTTTCAATCAGTTTCTTTTTGTTTATCGCTTTAACTTCTTTCTTAAGTTCGTTGATATGAGTTTCCCCGTCTCAATTCCCATCCAGGTTTTGTCAGTCCATTTTCTTTCCCCACTTTTTTTTCTACTTTGAACTTTATACTTACTGTTTTCGCACCTGCATAAATTAAATTGTGTAAACTGTAATTGTATCTGTTGGGATGTATGATAGAAGCTTGTTACTCCTGGATGGGAGCTTTGTTTTTTCTTCATTCATTAGTTGTCTCATGTTTTTATCTTTTTACTTCAACTACTTCGTTCTCGTGTAGTTCTGTTGTTTCGCCGATCTGTTTACTGTGTTTATATTTTGCTGGCCATCTATGCATGGATGTGCAAGATTCCAGTGAGGATCGCATTTATATCTTTTCCATCATTTATCCTTCGTTGTATTTCGAGTAGTTCTAGATTAGAAATCCACCCTCTTCTGCGAATAAGTCGTGCTTGGTCTGCAATTCTTTGTTCAGTTGTATGTTATGCACTGGACATGTTCTAGTGTTCTTACGATTATTGGTATTAGTGCATTATTTTATTTATTTATTTATGTTTAAAGAAGAGAAGATGGATCGACTTCTAATCTTTGTCTTCCATATCTGCAGACTAGTCAGGTAGTCACAATTCTGTTGAACTTGATTTAATATGATTTCTTTCTTATTGTTTCTTATAATTATACTTGAGTTTTGCATTTTAAATTTTAATGCAAGTTATTATATATAAAAATAATTTTACAAAATCAACAGTAGGTTCTCTACAGTGCAATGTAGACTACAATGTATTGTGAACTCAGTTACTGCAAGACGCATGTGAAGCTTCCTCCATGTGCATCATGATGGGTCCCCAATTAGAGCAATCAATCGATTTGATTGAAAAAAATGGGTTATTTCATTGATTTTGATGACATTAAAAATATAGGAGTATGAAACATTCGTTGATCATTATTCAATCCCAGGCAACATCGACTCACCCTGCTAGTATATATATATATATATATATATATATATATATATATATATATATATACTTCAGAATAAAATTATCCAACAATCAGCTGGTATGGAAACCTGTGATTATAAGATTTACAAGATATTACTGGTAGTAATATTCTATAAGTATTATCCCATCTAAATAAAAATTGTTCGATATACAAGATAGAACAAATCTATCAAATTTTAGCGATTAAATGAATTTAAAAAAATCATGACGTGAAATGTTTGAGTTTCATATCAAAGATTTTTATTGTTCTATGTAAGGCAAAGAATATATTAGAAATATTTTAACTCCTCATCCTATAGGGTTTCGATATCTACCATCTCTTCAGAGGAGAAAATAGCAAATTACTATAATGATATACACCCTATTTGCTAATATTTTTTTTAATAATGATTTTCCATGTTTCACTGACTTTAGCAAATAGGGTGTATACGATTTGCTAATATTTTCTCCTCTGAAGAGATAGTAGACATCGAAACCCTATAGGATAAGGAGTTAAAAAATATTTCTAATGTATTCTCTGCTTTACATAGAATAATAAAAATCTTTGATATGAAACTTAAACATTTCACGTCATAAACTTTTTAAATTCATTGAATCACTAAAATTTTATATATATATATATATATATATATATATATATATATATATATATATATATAAGTTTATTCAAACCAAAATTACTATATGTATATATTTATTCCAAGTAAAGATATCCACAAGTAAAAGCTATTGAATTTAACGAGGTTGTTGGATAGTGCTCAATAAAAAGAGCAGAAAATTATTTTATTCAATTTAAGTAAACAAAATCATCATATGTCGCTACAAAAAATTACTGTTTTAATCTAAAAAGATCATCAGGCCACAGAAGCATCTGTCCTTCATGAAGGCCAGTCTTTTAATGGTTAAAATGGTCAATCATCACAAACTAAAAATTCTTAATCCTCTAACAATTACCAGCAAATCTGGTTCTTCTTTCTCTGATCAAGGCTAGAATCTGAGTAAAATGTCCTTAGAGTTGCTCCTCTGAGTAGTGATGTCTGCCGAAAAGGTTAAGCGCAGTTCTTAGCATTCTGCTGTACACACTGTCAAGTTTTTTTCTTCAGTCTTTTGGTGAAAGTTCAAGTGCTACTTCCATATACAAGAAAAGATGTGAAATTGACTTCAAAGAAATCACGTTTCATCTTGATAGGAAGATTTTACTTTTCGATGGATTTCATCCTGTCCATCCCAGGCCTTACTAATTCAAAGCTGGAGTTCATCCTCTGTGCAATTTTACTTTACAACTTTGCTGCCAACATAGGTAAACTCATCGACATGTTTAAGATAAGTTCTCATTCAAGAAAGAATTGTTTCTATGTTAGTACAGGAGATTAAGGAAAAAAAATAAGAAAGCATATTAAACCAAGTTCAACAGAATTATGACTACCTGAGTAAAGTCTGCAGATATGGAAGACAACGATTAAAAGTTCACCCATCTCCTCTTCTTAAATAAATAAATAAATAAAATAATGTAACCTCCTCCCACTTCTTTCTTCCACTTTTAATTCCTCCCACTTTCACCTCTCTACTTCCTCTACTTCATACTAAGTCCTTCCCTTCTCTTGCTTATTTGGGTTGGGCATAAAAAACTCTAAAAGTAATTCATTGCTGTATTTCGGCCATGGTAAAAAAAAAAGAAACTTTTCTTTCAAAAGCAGCTACTTAATAACATAATGATTACTATGCATGAATCAACGAAATAACAGGTCGCAATTTCTTTCTGCTACTTTTTTTTTTTTTTTTTTTTTTTGTAGACAGTGTTGACTGAAAACATTCTCTTGTACATGTGTGTGGAGAGAAGGAGCGTGTTTACTTATTGCTAGTAGAACGAGCTGAATTACTAACTTCCTTCCACTAACACAAAAGATAGGAGGCCGTCCATTTCCAGACATGACACCAAACTAAGTTGAATACCCTTGGGCGAGGTATTCGCTTCAACCCAATCCTAGCGCCTTGAAATCCATCTTTCCCAGCTTTTTTCTTCTGCCTACTTTGTTTCCCAATTCTATCAACTACTCAAGCTCTTCGCGGCCAATCGTCTTGGATATGACACAAAGCGCCATAGGGCCGAGTTTGGAGGCCTTAGGAAGTGTAGAATCAGTCGGCTCTGTCACTGCCTCGTTTATAAGTTAAATAAAAACAGAGTAAGATTTAGTTCCCTTAAACAAATCCATAGCACCCATTTCATGGAAAATACTACACCTATGGTATGCTATATATATATATATATATATATATATATATATATATATATATATATATATATATATATATTTATTTATTATTTTTTAAAAACAGTAATCTACGGACACGCGTGTTTCAGAGCCCTACTCCTCTTTAGCATAGCTTGACTTGTTAGGATTCGAACCCCGGACCTTACGTATTTCAGTCCAGCGCCCTAACCCATTATACTATGATGCCATAGACAATTTACTGCTTAGTTTTTATCGTTTATCTGTAGTTTTGTTGATGAGTTTTTAAACAATATTAAGGTTAACGTCTCTGCCTCGGAGATCCGATGTTTTTCTTAGAAAGTCGCCCATTTATTATTTAATCTGAACAAATATTTAAAAAATTAGGCTAATTTTTCTATTTTCTAGTAACTTTAAGTGTGTATCACTTTATTGTAGGGCTCTCAGAATGCCTAGAACAGGTCGATTTACAACTAGTGAAAAGGTCTTGCGGAAGGTTTATCTCTCGAAGATCCAACCAAGAAGTTTGAGAGAGATTGAAGAACATTGTCTTCATTTGTTAAAAATCTAAATATCAAACTAAAGAAGAGCAAAAACACAAGAAAGTCAGTTTCTGCTCGTCACATTAGAAAAATTCACCACCAACTTATCAAGCAGCCGGGCAGCAGCAGTGCTGCTATATTCGACAGGGCTGGAATACCTTCCTTGTCCAGAAAGACACGCTACAATGTCTTTAAAAAATTGTAAGAAGCATTAAGTCAATAGCAAGACCTGTTTTAAACCAAACTCATAAGGAAAAATGTTTGGCTTGGGCTCAGAAATACATTAAAACCAGCTTTGAAAATGTTCTTTTCACCGATGAGGCCATGAGCAACCCTTGATGAACCAGATGGGTGGGCTGAAGCTTGGATTCCCTACCTCTCATCGATTCCATCGCCAATAAGAAGGTGGAGGTGTTATGTTTTGGGCTGGAATAATCTGTGATGAACTAATTGGACCATTTCTAATGCCAGAAGATGTCAAACTGACAAGACAGTCTTATATTTTTAAATGAGTATTTGTCACCATTGAGGCGTCACCGCAAATTGATTTTTATGCATGACAATACGCCATCCTACTCAGCCAAGGCTATGACATCCTACCTTAAGTTATTAGGCATTAGTGAAGAACATTTGATGACATGGCCACCTTGTTTTCCAGGTATAAACCCAATTGAACAGCTCTGGTTAATAATAAAGATGAAAGTTTATGAAGGAAGTGTTCAATTTTTGTTGAAGGATGAACTTTGGAGGAAGATTTTGGAAGTTTCCAGTAGCATCACATCATCTCAAATCCGCTGGTTGACATCATCAGTTAACAAGAGGCTACTCAAAGTGATGTTGATGCATGACAGTTATGTTGATAAATATTTCCGTAAACAAATTAATGTGAAATTCGTTTTTGTTTTTGGTTAATATTGTTACTGAATATATTCTTTATTTCATATAAATAGAAATAGGAAGTTAGAATATTGTTTTATTACCGAAAATATACATTTTTAGACACTTGTAATAAAGTGATACATACTTGAAATAAAAGAAAATGGAAAAATTAACATAACTTTCAAAATATGTGTTCAAATTCCACAAAAACCAGGTAAATAAGGCACCTTTTTATGCTCTTCCAGTGTGCCAAATTTCACTTCTCTGCGTTTCATAGCAATTTCAAAATTAAAAAAATATTGACCTGCAATAAAGCAGTACACAGAGTTTAGAGAGAGAGAGTGAGAGAGAGAGAGAGATTTATATGTAATTATACTAAGTTCGTGAAATTCAGTCAATTTTCATATATCAATAAGTTTTAAGACAAAAATGGTTGATTTAAAGAGTAAGCTACAAAATGATCAAATTTTATAATTGAGCATTAATATACTGTGTAAGCAAAAACAAGACTTCAAAACAAGGTGTTGGTGGCAACAAAAAGTGTATTTCAATTTACGTTACAATTGTTTCCATGTCCAGTTCGACAATTTCAACTGGACATGGAAACAATTGTAACGTAAATTGAAATACACTTTTTGTTGTCACCAAGTTTTGAAGTCTTGTTTTTGCTTACACTATATATATATATATATATATATATATATATATATATATATATATATATATGAAAAAAGGGATGACATATATATATATATATATATATATATATATATATATATATATATATATATATATGTCATCCCTTTTTTCAAAGCTTGAATCATCTGATCATCAAAGACAAGATTCAAGCAAGCTATCATGACCAGAAGGACCACAGAGTTTTATAATTTTATATATATATATACTCCTATAAAATTGGGGTTTTCTGTTTATTGATATTCATATTAAAAACGCCTTTTTCTATTTATTTAAAAAGAAAATACAACTTTGTTATATATGGGTCGTGGAATTGCATTCATCTGCAAAAGATCTAGCTAATTTACATATTTTTTAAACATTCATTCTAATTAATTCCCTATTAGTTTTTTTTCGGTTTTCTTATGGGATGATCATCTTTAGTTAACTATTACGTGTAATTATATTCATGCAGATATTCCATATTGTCTCCAATATAACTGGGCCGATTTCTTTTTTTTAAATTTCACACAAATTTACTTTATGTGTCTGGGAGTGTTCATAGATAGGTTTTGTATCCGAATGTCTCAGATAAGTATCAAAAACTGATAATCGAAAAAATCTGATTAATAAAGGAACAGTCCGATTTTAACTAAAGTTAACACCTTTATGCATCCTGATATCACAAGTGTACTTGAGAAGTTTCATTACTGCATAAGCGGAAGAGCTCAGCATTATATAAAATCAGATGTAGGTTCAGGGGCGTATTCGAAATTATTGTTTTTGTTTAAAGAACAACTGAACCATGATACTTGGCTTTTTCATTTTAAATTTTAATTAAAGTCATTGTTAAAATGATTTTATAAAATTAACAATCGGTATCCCTACAGTGCAATGTAGACTACAATGTATTGTGAACTACGTCATTGCAGGAAGGTTGTGAAGTTTCCTCCTGGTGCATTGTGGGGGGTCCCTGAGCAGGTAATCAATCAATTTGATTGAACAATGGATGGTTTAACTCAGGTCAATGGCAATAAAAGTATTGGAAGCGTAGAACATTCATTAATTATCATTCAATCCCGAGCAACGTCGGGTCTTTCTGATATATATATATATATATATATATATATATATATATATATATTCATCCACATACAGTACTGTTTCGCTGTTTCACAGCTCATCAGTGTGGCTAGTATATATATATATATATATATATATATATATATATATATATATATGTATATGTTTTATTTTTTATTACCGTATCTTTCTGTTAAGTTACATTATTGTTTCAGCTACTCGGCCGTTTTTTTGGCCGTCTGTAGCTTCCTCAGACTTTTACAGAAATGTTCGCTATTTTGGGATGAAAGAGTGAAAGAGTGAATGAGGTCAGGGGGTGCGAGGAGAGCGGAAGAAAGAGAGGAAGGGAACAAGGGGGAAGGTGGGAGGGGCGCTTGGTATGTCGGTAATGTTTTAGTTTTGGGGTTTAAGGAACTTGTGGGGGAGGGCCTGGAAAGTTCATTTCTGGTGTGGCTAAGGGCATAGGGATACATGGAGGGAAAGGGGAATATGTGGGGGTGGGAGGAGGGGGATTACTTTAAAATTCGAGTCTTAATGTTAAAGTTTTTATGCGTCTCGTTGGTGAGATGATTTCTTAGTAAGTATGTCTTGACCTGTTGGGTGTTCGCTTATGTTTGGAAGGTGGGGCTATGATTCGGTTTATTTATTTTTAGTTTTTATTTTGTTGTTATTGTTTGGAGAAGGTGAGCCAGAGGCCGCGGGCACGGGTACACATATGCGCACGTACACACATATATACTTAAAAGAAACGGTCACATGTACACATACATCCCCGCCCTGGCGTGCAAATATATGCACATATGTGCGCCTGCATGCATAGACACCCGCGTTGCTCTCACTTACATCAAATTTACGTATGTACATGGGGTGCCGATGTATATGTACATATGCCTGTGTATGCGTGTGTGGATGTGAAAGTATATGTGCCCCCTGCCTGCTGTCCACATAGTGTGTGAGAGCGTGCAGCTGTGTATATATGTCGATGTATGTGTTCACGATTATTGGTATCTGTATGTGCGCATATGCTTGCATGTATGCGTGGGGTGCAGGTATGCCTGAATCAATATGCGCATATGGACCCGTATAATCGCCTCCTTGGGGGCAGGGGCGTCGATGTGTGTATGTATCTGTGTATGAGCGCATCCATTCCTATGCACACGTACCCAATTTTAGCACCTTAAAGAAAATTTGTGATAATGTAACAACAGAAAGATACGGTAATAAAAAATAAAACGCATATTTGCTTTACTTATTTGTATTGAGCACTTTCTTCAGTTTTTATTAATTACCATTTCCACTATATATATATATATATATATATATATATATATATATATATATATATATATATATATATATATATATATATCAGGCTAAGAAGAATATCCATTCCAAGAAGGAAAAATTCATTTGCTGAACAGAACACTCTTGTATGACTTGTATCACCTTATAGAGGTTAAGATCGAAGTATAATGCTACTAAACGTTCCTTATTTCAATTTTGGTGAAAATCCATTACATGATGTTGATTCTGGAAAAAGTCTAAAAAATAAAGGCTTAAGCTTGAGAAGTTTAAGAAGAAATTGATATCCGAGGAATTTTGTTTAATTGGTGTCTAATGACTATGCATAGAATTCAATGCAATTCTGAAATATCTGACTTTTTGAATGAGACTTTAATCTCATCTTATGTCCACTAAAAACCCTTTTAAATAAATACTCTAAAAACATTGAGATTTGACGATCGGCATTGATATTATATGATATGCAATGTTGGAATCTTGATTGGAATTAAGCATCGTTTTTCATTTGTAGGCGACGAAATTAGTCTGCAGAATTGAACTAAAATTAGTATAAAGAGCCCTAGAAATTAGACTACTACTACTACTACTACTACTACTACTACTATATAATGTTATGTAACGAAAACCATGATAAGAGATCAGAATTTAATCTTTTGTTAACAGAGGTTGCCAACACTGCGTGACTTTCAGAAGAAGAAAGATTTCCCTCTGTTTAGCTGACAACTTTACCAGGTGGAATTAAAACGTGTCCGTTACTCAAAGATCCCCAGTGATAGTAGGGGCGACTGCGCACAATGTAACGAGACAAGCTATCTATCTGCTTATCCACTTGTCTGTCTATATCTCTCTTTTTTCTTCAAAGGGAAACTCATGCTTGTTCAAGTTCAGAAATCTCTCTCTCTCTCTCTCTCTCTCTCTCTCTCTCTTTGTGAATGTTCCGTGTGTTGTACGAGACAGCTCCTGATTTTTTTAGTTAGAAACGAAGTAATTAGGATCGAATATAATTATGATTGAAGGAAAATACTGGAATCAGAGTTCAGAACGGATGATACATAATATAACGGGGTACACAACGACGACGACGACGACGACGACGACGACCCAATAACTTGGGGAGGTCACGTTTATAATAGAAGCGATAGGCAGTGGAGCTGAAAGAGAGATAGAAAGATAGATGTGTAATGGAAGTCTTTAAAAAGGAGGAGTATACATTACTGAAGAGGGGGATACATTGAACACTTTGGAAGGCGTTTACATACAAAGTTCATGATACAATACGATGGGACAAGGTGATGATACATATAAACAGAAGATAACACATTACCTTGATTGAAATGACGAACGGAGACAAAGGCTTATATATAAATAGAAGACATTTATTTTTCCAGCTGGTGATGGGAGTTCGATGCCTGGCTAAGTTGCTACATTTTGTCATCTTTTCCCCTCCGCTTCCTAAGGGGTTTCGGCTAACTCCCAGCCGGACTAACTTGGAATGTTCTCCGACTTGCACTGCCTTGGACTCTGACTGTTTTCTAATCTAACTTAAGTTTATATATTGATACTATATTTCTTTGTGACGTCAGAACGCAACCCAAGCATGTGCATCCCATGCACATTCTTCCAACATGCGTCCTGGCAACGCAAGGACGTTCCTTACTTTCATTGTTCCATTATTCCTGCTTCGACCCAAATTAATCAACCCAACTTTCTGTTTACCACATTCTTTTGTTCCATAAGTTATTCTAATTTTGCATTCCTCACTACAAAGGATAAGTTCACTGCATTCCTGGAATCTCAAACTCACAATATGTATTCATTTTAAATTTTAATAACTACGTTCGATTCCAGTATTCTCCTTTAATAATAATATTCCATCCTAATTGCTTCGTTTCTAAAACTAAAATCTAGGAGCTGTCTCTTTCAATATACAACACATGTTGTTGGCATTAATAAACCTCTTGTAAAACTTAAACACCAGCATTTGAGTGATTGCATCCACAGAAAGTCAAAATTCGAGGTTTCTGATGACAATGAGCGTATAAGTTTCTTACAATTGGGTGAAATCAATTTCATACTGTGCAGGATCCAGTTTCATCATATTTCTTTTACATAGGAGTCACCACTTATCAAGGCCTGAAAGCCACTCGAGGATAAATGTTAATGAGTGTACAGCAGTCAGTGAGACAACAGCATATTAATAGTTAGTGATGGAAATGGGGTAGAAATTGATTATTTAGTGGAAGGCGACTCAACAAAAACTTGTTTACATTGGACTTGAAGACGATCATATTGTAGTCAGCTGGAAAGCAGGCCAGCAGAACAGTTCATCAGGCGGGCAGTTCTAGGAAAGAAGCTTTGTTCGTGGAATCTACGTTTAGATTTAGGCACAGATAGAGAGTGACGGGAACTGTTGATAGTTGTTGTAGCTAGATGAGTGTTTCTTTGTGAGAGTTTTGTAAGGGGGAACCATAGGTTGAAGCTCAGATGAGCACTTGTCATGAAAATAACGATAGAACTTCCATTCCTGCAACCTCTGCACCTATCGATCCAGTCCTTGGCCATGTTCACGTGGACCAGATCTACTTGAGGCATCTCCTAACATCTCAAGGACCTCCATATCAATCGCTTGTGATGTCATTCCGTGCTGTCCATGATCCAGTTTCCACATCTCCAGCTATCCTGTTTCCAACTTCCTGTCTATACAGTTTCCACTGCTGTCCAGATACAACATTTTCTGTTCTCCAATCTTCCTGCTGTACAGCCAATCAGCACCCGTGCTGCAATACAATAATACAACTATTATGACTATTATTAGAAAAATTATGGGATCAGAGGTTGCATATTTTTGCTAGTATATCATTACCCCCTTTTACTCCCCCTAAAAGGAGAAGGTAATTGCTGAGAGGATGGTATAAATGTTGTATATTGTAGGAGATTATATTAACAGAGATATATATTAAAACGTGTCATGTGTTATCTAGTGGATGTGATATATTGTTCTTTTAACAGACAGATAATAAACGTATAAATCGTATGTATGTTGTTTAGCCAGGAGGATATGATATTGACGTGTAAACTGTTGTATCAGACTTATCACACGGGATATTTTTTACAGTTTATATATAAGGAGAATAATATATGCTTCATAACTTTTTTTCTTCAAGAGTTCTTCTATCTTCCCACTGCTCCGTGACGAACCATGAAACGATCAGCACCATCAAATTGAGACATATGTTCCTACTTGTGAAACCACAAAACAACTCTTTATATTTTTATAATAAAAATTTATAACAGTTGTGTCAAATGGTTTTCACAGGATCTGCAGTTCGTCTACATTTTCTATTCTTACAGCCAGCTCCTAGCTGTCTGTCCACCCCTGTCTAGACGTCTGTCCGCTTTAGTGGTCAAATCTCAACTCTCTGAATCTCTCCAAAACTAACTACATCACGTGTTCTCTTACGTCACCTAATTACGTGTCTCAGACCAACCTAATGTCCGCAACTAGTTATCTGTTTATTCAACCCCCAAAATAATGTTTACATCTATTTTCTATTTTCACATTACTTTTGTGATTCATACGTCAATCATCTCTTCCCCAATTTAATTGTTTATTCTTCTAATCATAATAACTGATCCAGCGACCATCCGTCGCTCAAATCAATTAATAATAATAACAATAAAAATAAAAATAATGTTTTAACTCTTGACCCTGTTTGCCACAGTTAACACAGATACTACGCTATGATCACAGCCTAAAAGGGTCATAACATTGCATAAAGATCACAGAGCAAACATTACCTCAATAAAAAGGAGGAGATATTGACTGGGAGAATGATATCACGATGAACAAATATTTACTACACCCATCCACTGAAAAAAAGGAGAAGGTAATGCCTGAGAAGAAGGTCTTGCGACAACAGAACAGGTACTACACTACCCCCTCTTAAAAGAGGAGGTAATGCTTAGGAGAATGATTTCATGACAACAGAACAGATACTACACTGCCTCATAAAGGAGAACGTAATGCCTGAGAGGATGGTCTTTTATGACAAAAATTTCTAAATATAAAAACGTTTTGTTTTTTTAAACTTTATTTGACGTTCAATGTGATAATGGCTGATGACTTCAGAGTAGAAGAGCCGTCTTGCCACACCTGATTGTCTGAGATTTTAAGTGAGAAACTAATTAGAAGGTCGAGAAGACAAGGTTAACGAACAAAAGAAAGAAAGAAAGAAAAGAAGAGGAATAATAGAAATTCCAATGAGAGTCGTCAATGAGAATTATCAAGTTAGAGATCACAAGAACGTGTTATCAGTCATCATCTCGGTCATTCCTATAGGGATGGTCATGGTCGTCATTTAAGTTATCAAATGTGTTGGCGTGATTGTCTTCATCTTAAGAGATAAGTTCTGCAACCGCTGACTGTGGCGTTGTGTGTGTTTTATTGCGGTACCTCCACAGCGTTTCTTCTTCTTCTTCTTCTTCTTCTTCTTCTTCTTCTTCTTCTTCTTCTTCTTCTTCTTCTTCTTCTTCTTCTTCTTCACTTTCGGCTAAAATCGCCTGCCTTTAAAGATTGTGCTAAAATGCACACGATTATGATTGACTTTTTTTCAGTTTTATTATTCATGCACGACAAATTAAGACACGATAAATATAACTTATTTTAGATAAACCACATTGTTTAAAAAATAAAAGGATTAAATGTGCTTTATTTTATAATTTAATATTTTTATTGTATAATTAAAAATTTAAAACTTTAAACAATACAAATAATACGATAATAGTACAAGGCACGACAACTACTGCTGATTCTCTATTCGTGTGATATTAAGACAACAAATTAAGGTACGACAAATTGCTCTTGCCGTTATTTTGTTGCTGTTGTTGTTGTTGTTGTTGTTGTTGTTGCTGTTGCAGTTGCTGCTGCTGTTGTTGTTGTTTTTTTTTACACGGTGGTCACCACTTATCAAGGCCCGGAAGCCACTCAGGGATAAGGGTTATTGCAAGTACAGTACGTTAGTGTGGAGATTTAATGAAGTGTTTACTTAAGGGGGCGGTCCATTAGGAATTAGTTAACGTTAGACTTGAAGACATCCAGGTTGTAGTCAGGTGGGAAGCAGGCAGACGGAACAGAGTTCCACAGGCGTGCAGTTCTAAGAAAGAAGCTTTGTTCATGGAATCTACGTTTTGATTTAGGCATTTGATTTTTGTTGTTGTTTATTTCGAAACCTTTGTAAAAAAAATAAACAAGTTTGTTTATTTTGTTCCCCCCCCCATATTTCAGGGGAATATTTTTCAAAAAGATACGAGTAAGGCATAAAAATAAACTGTTCCCTTAAGTTAAAAGAAAAAAAACCCACTTTTTTAAAATCGTAATTAAAAAAATGTTCTATAATAATTATTTTTTAATAGTATGTTTATTCTTCCTCCAATGACAATGAAAAGTAAATATATAATCAAATTTAATTTAATTTAATTCATTCGAATCTCGGCTTGTCAAACTGAAAATATTTTTTTGGTTTTTGTTTTTTACAAACATTTTTTCATGAAAAAAAAAAAAAAAAAAAAAAAAAAAAACAGCATGACAACCCGTGTAAATTAAGATCGGTTGCTTCTAGTTGTTCTTGACAAGAATCTTAGGTTGCTCGAATGACGTGCCTAAATACCTCACAAATAAAGAACAGTAGGCGCAGTCGTCGTGCTTTGTCGTACATTTGTTATATCTAAACTTGCTACACATAATAAAACCCCTTTTTTCAGGGGCGTGCGGAGAGGGGGTGCTAGGGGTGGCAAAGCACCTGCCCCTTTTACTTCTGCTTTAAAAGTGCCCTTTTCAGAGGAATGTATTATAGGCCTGTGCCCCACCGAGACGATGTTCATTATTATATTTTTTGCCGTTGTTTTCTTTTTTTCTTTTTTTTTTGCTTGAGCACCTGCCCTGAAAAAGTTCTCTGCGCGTCACTGTCATTTTTCATCTTGGAGAGCACCATCCTCTCTCATACAGGATGGAACGATAAAATTGTTGCCCGAAAATAGACATGATTCCATTTCCGTTGGATGAAAACCGGTTTTCGTTCTTTGTTGCAGACTATCTATTAGTTGGCCAATTGTGTATAAATCCCCAGAGCGATAAGAGCCTTCTATCATGTCTGAAAGTGGCACAATGTTCAGCAAGCGAGATTGGCGATGCACCACCATTCATCTTTTGCTCTCTGCCGATCCAAGTTATGAGAAGAGGACCATTGCCAACACCCTCAAAATGCAAATCCGGATAGTTCCATGTTTGAAGGCACAGCTCAATGAAGTTTCCGGCCACGGTTATGGTTTTCAAGTGAGTGCCACATCATGCCACTTCACATCATCGAAGTTTGCTTGAAAGTCAACACCAAAGTGTACCCGGTGATCCCCTTGGTGATCCCCTTGTGCAATGAGGTGGCTGCTGATAGACCCTGGGTTTGACAGCAGGACTCGGCACTGGTCCACAAGTCCAAAGAGACCTAGGCTTGGCTTCAAAAGACGTGCTACAATTCTTCTCTAACTGGCCGCCTCACCCAACCTGAACACGTTGGACAACTTTGTTTGGTTCGATCGAGAACATCACCAACATGACCTCCTACAACACCAAAGCCAGCCTGATCGCCGCCATCCATCGAGTATTTGCTGAGCTCTCACCAGTGCGTGTAGAAAAGGCATGCTTCCAGTTCAGACCTGTATTGAGGCGGTGATTGAGGCTGTAGGCGGCTACATTGTCTAGATGTCAGTTCTACTATATAATCAATTGAGCTGAATTGATTTTTTCAATAAAACTTTTAAAATAAAGCTGTAGTGCTGTTTTCTTTAGGGCAGCAAATTTATTGTTTCACTTTGTATTTCATCCCTATTTTTTATTTTTTATCCCTTCTGTCTAGTTTCCAGTCCCACTCAGAGATCGACATTCTCGTTTTAGTTTGATCTTTTAAACAATCTGAAAAGCAGTTAGCAATTTACATTAAAAGGGGATAGAAGGATCTTACTGACCTGATCCAATTTCATTTTATTTTATTTCATTTATTTATTTATGTTTTTTTGGTGTTTGTAAGTTATTCTATTCCCCACCATCTTTCATATCATTTTTTTGCAAATAAAATTAATTTAAAAAACACTTGGGAATATTTTAAGTAGGATTTAGCCCAATAGAATGAATGCGGTATTATGGTGATCGAGTCTAGCTTAAAGTATGTTTAGATAGGTAATCAGACAAAATATGGTTATCGATCTCCCTCTCTGTCCCCCAACATTTTTTTCTTGTGCTTAATCTGCACATGCTGTTTTTCTTTTTATTGTATAATTTTGTTGCAAATAAAAGATTATAACTGACGGGCTAAAAAGCCGCCTTTCCATTTTTACTTTCAAATTCTAACAAGTTAATACTTACCGTGGGGAAATGTGATACAAGGTTTAAAGGTAGAGGGTTGAAAAATAAAACCCCAGCGCTTAAGAGAAAATGTACTCTGACCTACAAAAATGCCCGAGAAGCGCCTTCGTCATTCCTTGGTAGAGGGGGGAGGGTTACAGGCAATTAGCAATAAACTAACCCCTTCACAAAAAGAGAACATAAAGCCTGGGAAGGTGGAGGTGGACCTCCTGTATAGAAACATACCTCAGTCCAACAGAAAAAGGCTACCTAACTTAAATGACCCAGTTTTATCAAAAACATTTGACAAGCTATGAAATAAAGATCTTCTTATGAAAATTAATTTATACGGATCTACTAGACGAATATTTCATACGAGCAGAGGTCGCCCGACCTTGCCCTGTCGTAAAGCACGCATAAATATATTTTAATTGATGCAGATTTCGTATTTATTATTACAGAACTAATTCTTTATTGAACTAATAAGAATGTATGTATATATATATATATATATATATATATATATATATATATATATATATATATATATATAGTGGAAATGGTAATTAATAAAAACTGAAGAAAGTGCTCAATACAGTTGTAGAGCAAATATGAGGATGCTATAGACGCCCAAAAAACGGCCAAGTAGCTGAAACAATAATGTAACTTACGGTAATAAAAAATAAAACGCATATATATATATATATATATATATATATATATATATATATATATTTATATATATATATATATATATATATATATAGTCTTGGAAGCTTTTAACCTTTAAAACTATACAAAAAAATATTTTTTATCATTCGTTAGGAAACCATCTAGTCAGTAAGTCATTTAATCACCTGCAATCACTGCTTCAACTCGCTCTCGAATTTACTATAATACCAATAATTTATTTTTCAAGGGATCATCAGTTGTTTACCATGAAACACTGTTTCGGGGATTTAATATATATATATATATATATATATATATATATATATATATATATATATATATATATATATATATAAAATGAAAATTAATATTGAATTTACCAAAATGATCCAAGATGGTAAAATTAAAGTAACTTATAAATATTAAAGAATTAATATTTATAAAATTATCTCAGCCAGATATAAAAGCTCGATAATACCAAATAGGAAATAGAGCTTATAATATGAGCAAACAGTTAATAAAATATGTTAAAAAACACTTTCAAATGAGTTAAAAACAAAATAAGTTAAGCAGAGGGAATATGGTAAAGAAAAAGGTGATTACTGCCTTTGGATTATTATGGACCATCTTCTTCCAATTACGGGACTTCCTTGGATTTTACTTGTACAAATGGAAATTCTTTTAAGTTTCTTGAAGTTTTACATTTGGATTTTACCGTCACTGGAGTTTTTATCTTCCACCAGACTATTCATTAATGTGTAATCACCGTTTTCTTTACCATATTCTCTCTGCTTAACTTATTTTGTTTTCAAGTAAGATCTTTGACTTATTTGTTGTTTCATCAAATACTTCTGCATGCAAAATCCGATCCCGCATTTTGCTAATTCCTACCCTCTGATGAGAAGGAGAGTATTTCTTCGAAACTCCGCGGATTAAGGACTATCCATTTATCTAGTGTTTCCTTTTCAGATTAAATATGTTTTTAACTCATTTCAAAGTGTTTATTAACATATTTCATTAACTGTTTGCTCATATATATATATATATATATATATATATATATATATATATATATATATATATATATATAAATGCTCAATTGTGAAATGTGATAATTTTGTAGCTTAATCCTTAAGTCAACCATTTTTGGCTTAAAACCTATTGGTTTATGAAAATTTACTGAATTACACGAACTCAGTATATTACATATAAGTTTCTCTCTCTCTCTCTCTCTCTCTCTCTCTTTATATATATATATATATATATATATATATATATATATATATATATATATATATATATATATATGTAGCAAATTATAGGATTTTTTATTATTCCAAGTAAGACAAAGAATACTTAAGATATTTTATCTCCTATAGGGTTTCGATTCCTACCATCTCTTCAGAGGAGAAAATATTAGCAAATAGATATAACCGGTAATCACCCTATTTGGTAAAGTCAGTTAGACATGGAAAATCATAATCAAAAATTGATTAAATATAAGTCACATAGCAGGGGAAATTGAAGAAAGGATATAAAGGTTTAGTTCCAAATTGCACGGTAAAATCCAAAGTAACTGTCCTTTAAAGCAGTGAGGTAATGAGATCTAAATAAAATTTCTAAAGTATCTTTGTCTTACTTGGAATAATTAAAAATCCTTGATTTAAATAAACGTTTTTTAATTTCATTGAATCACTATAATTTGCTTTATTTGCTCTATCCTGTATATTGAGCAATTCCTATTTTGATGGGATAATAGATAAAATATTACGACCAGCAATATTTTGTAAGTCTTATAATCACATTGCCTCCCCACGTCTCAACTTGCGGAGCAGAGGCTCCAAGGCCAGGACATAAAGCAGGAGCGACAGCGGACAACTCTGATGAACCGACCGAGAGATAACAAAGGGTTTTGAGCGCTTTCCGTTGACTTGCACAACAGCCGTGGGCTGTTGATACATCATGGAGATCCACTTGCAAAAGTCCGGTTTAAAACCGGCAGCCTCTAAGACAGATGCCAGAAAATGATGGTCGACTCTATCAAACGCTTTGGACTGATCTAAATTGATCAGCACAGCTTCCGTGTCATCATCTATTCCTCCCTCTAGGATCGTGCGGATCAGGTGCAAGTTGTTCTGAATCGATCTCCCCTTTACAGTGTAGTTCTGTTACGGTTCAACCAACTCGCCGATAACAACCTGCAGCCGATTCGACAGGACCTTGGCCAAATGTCTAAATTTTGTCACTCCAGCCACGGAGAGCCGTGCGGACAGTAATTTGAATCGAGTTTCACTTTTTTTATACTGAAAAACGAATGCAACATGTGCCGATCCGAAAATATCGAATAATTAACGTTTCAAAGTCGGGCAAATTAAATAGATCGGCGACCACCGTTGTTAAGTCGTAGATATTATCATTTAGACGTGATATAAAAAGTTTTAAAAATGAGCGACGACCCTGAGAATCCGCCGGAAAAAAGCCTTTCTCAGACATACACAAAAAGCAAACATACATACATACACACATTTTCACTTTTATATATATATATATATATATATATATATATATATATATATATATATATATATAGACTAGCGGGGGGGCACCCGGCGTTGCCTGGGTATTTGGAGGTGTGTGTGGTTTTGGGTAAATCAAAACTCAAGGGGGGGGGTAAAATAAAAAAAATTGTAGGTAAGTATGAGGATCGAACCCGAACTCTTGAGGCAAAGTTGAAAATTAAAGTGTGAAAAAAAAAAAAAAACGTGCGACGTTACCCATTGGGCCACCGCGAAATACTAATGGAAACACGTTTGCATTTATTTAGTATTTAGAATTGGCAGGTGCACGTTTTAATGACTTAATGAGGTCAACTTTGACTGCGGGGTAGTATTTCATTTACTGCGGGAACGCTTTTTTTATTTTTATTTTCCCAAGATGTTGGAGGAGGGGGAACCAGCTCCCCATAAAAAGGGGATTGTTAAAATTGGATAGCAATTATCTGATATAAGGAAAATATTTCCACATTGATCAAATCTGATTGCTTTCGGACATTTCAGGCGATCGGAAAAATACCGCCAGAATTAGTGTTGCTTTTATTATATGAAAAAGCCTAATCCACATGCGGCGAAAAAAATGTTGGATATTTATCTTTTCGAAGTCGAGCAAATTAAATAGACAGGCGACCTCCATTGTTAACTCGTAGATATTATGATTTATATGTGATATAAAAAGTTTTAAGAAGTTGTGACTCGACCGACCGCTTCTCGGAAAAAAGACTTTTACAGACATACACAAAAAGCGAACATACATAGATACATAGATACATACATACATACACACATTTTCGCTTTTATATATTCAATGAATTCAATAAACATGCATATACGATTATATCTATCTATCTATCGATTTATCTATCTATGTATCTCTCTCTCTCTCATATATATATATATATATATATATATATTTATATATATATATATATATATATATATATATATATATATATATATATACTAACAAAAGTACCTGTCGTTGACTGAGTTAAAAAAACAGCCTACAGAAAATGGACTCTGATTTATGAAAGTAAGATAGGTTATGAAAAGGAAGGGTTGTAAAGAGATAGCTTCGAATTTAGGGGTATCAAAACCAAAGCAAAATATGATGAAAGTAAAAATAAAATAGATAAACCCCATAATTTATTATACCATACCTGTTCACACTGAAACACTTATCACAATATTCTGTGGATATATATTAAAAAACCTTGTTAAACTTTGTGACATATTTCCATTCTATGGAGGCCAGGCACGAACGAACACCTCATAATTTTATTATACTATATTTCTCAAACTGAAACATAATTATAAAAGTATACTTACGCAGATAGATATGAAAAGTCTTTATTAAAGTTTGTGCCTATTTCCATTCTATGAATGCCAGGCGCGAACGCAGACCCCACAATTTTATCATACCATCCCTATTTAAGTTAAAACATACTTATCAAAGTATTATTATGTACATCTATATCAAAAACACTTGTAAACTTTTTTTTTTTTAATTTTTTATTTCCATACTTTGTGGACCAGGCACGAACGCAGACCCCACAATTTTAATGAACCACCGTTGTGCCAGATGAAACATACCCATTCCTGTGTCTCGATACATCTTCTATCATTATATCTAATCAGTTTTCTATAACAGTCAACCATATAGGAGCCTATTTGTGACCAGACACACACACAGACGTTCAGCTTTATAATATATATATATATATATATATATATATATATATATATATATACATATGTAAACCAAGTTATCGGAGATATATATATATATATATATATATATATATATATATATATATATATATATATATATATATATATAATGGTATATGCATGTTTCATTGAACAAAAGAGATAATTCCTGTTTGTTTCTCTTGTGATCCATATTTTCAATTTAGCAGGCCAATGTTCAAACATTCTGTTCGAGTGTAAATAGAAATTCGCAATAGCTGCGATTACTTTCGATTTCCATGAGTCGTCATCAGGCAAGTGATGAATTAAAAAAAATTCATTTAGCAAATCTATCCAAAAAAAAATCGATTAAAATCATTTACAAGCTTAAAGTTTATGCATGAAATTATATTTTCGGATATTAATTTATGTGATTAAATGAAGTAGTCATATATATATATATATATATATATATATATATATATATATATATATATATATATATATGCATATATATACATATATGTATATATATGCATATATATTTATATATATATGCATTTATATATGTATATATATATGTATATATATATTTATATATGTATATATATTTATATATATGTATATATATTTATATATATATACATATTTATATATATATGTATACATATTTATATATATATGTATATATATTTATATATATATGTATATATATTTATATATATATGTATATATATTTATATATATATGTATATATATTTATATATATATGTATATATATTTATATATATATAGTTATGTATATATATTTATATATGTATATATGTATATATATATTTATGTATATATATAGTTATATGTATCTATATGTATATATATGTATATATACATATGTATATTTATGTATAGATATATAGTTATATGTATATATATATATGTATATATATGTCTATATATTTTATATATATTTATGTATATATAGTAATATGAATATATATATTTGTATATATATGTATATATAATGTATATATATGCATATATATTTATATATATGCATATATGTGTATATATATGTATATATTTATATATATATATGCATATATATGTATATATGTGTATATATATCTTTATATATGTATATATATGTATATATATTTATATATGTATATATATGTATATATATTTATATATGTATATATATGTATATATATTTGTATATATATATATATAAATATATATATATATATATATATATATATATATATATATATATATATATTTATATATATGCGTTTTATTTTTTATTACGGTATCTTTCTGTTAAGTTACATTATTGTTTCAGCTACTCGGCCGTTTTTTTGTTTTTTTTGCCGTCTGTAGCACACCCGGGCGGGGATGTATGTGTACATGTGAGCGTTTCTTTAAGTATATATGTATCTACGTGCGTATGTGTGTGCTCGTGCCCGCGACCACTACCTAATCCTCTCCAAACAATTAACAACAAAGTAAAAACTAAATAAATAAACCGAATCATAGCCCCCCCTGCCTCCAAACATAAGAGAACACCCAACAGGTCAAGACATACTTACCAAGAAATCATCTCACCAACGAGACGACAAAAACATTAACATTAAGACTCGAATTTTAAAGTAACCTCCTCCTCCTCCTCCTCCTACCCCCACATACTCCCCTTCCCCCCCCCATGTATCCCTATGCCATCAGCCACACCAGAAATAAACTTCCCAGACCCCCCAAGTTCCTTAAACTCCAAAGCTAAAACATTACCGACATACCAAGCGCCCCTCCCACCTTCACCCTTGTTCCCTTCCTCTCTTTCTCCCCCCCCCCCCCCGACCTCATTAACTCTTTCACTCTTTCATCCCATAATAACGAACATTTTTGTAAAAGTCAGGGGAAGCTACAGACGGCCAAAAAAACGGCCGGGTAGCTGAAACAATAATGTAACTTAACAGAAAGATACCGTAATAAAAAATAAAACGCATATTTGCCTTACAACAGTATTGAACCCTTTCTTCAGTGATTATTAATTACAATTTACGCTAAATATATTTATATATATTTATATATATATATTTATGTATATATATATATATATATGTGTGTATATATGTATATGTATATATGTATATGTATATGTATATATATATATATATTTATGTATATATATATTTATGTATATATAAATATAGTTATGTATATATAGGTATATGTATCTATATGTATATATATGTATATATATATACATATATATTTATGCATATATATAATTATATGTACATATATGTATATATATACATATATATTTATGCATATATAATTATATGTATATATATGTATATATATGTATATATATGTATATATATTTTATATATATGTATATTTATGTATATATATATAATTATATGAATATATATATTTGTATATATATATATGTATATATAATGCATATATATGTATATATATGCATGTATATGTATATATATATATGTATATATATGCATGTATATGTATATATATATATGTATATATATGTATATATATATGCATATATATGTATATATATATGAAAAATATGTATATATGCATATATATATGTATATATATGCATATATATATGCATATATATGCATATATATGTCTATATATATGTATATATGTGTATATATATGCATATATATGCATATGTATATATATGTATATACATGCATATATTGTTAAATAGCACGGCGTGTTCTTGCTTAATAAGCTTTCTTTGTAGTTTTTCAATTTTTCTAATTGTCTTTCTTGTTTCTCGGTTGAATCTGTGTTATAGTTATGTGAATATATATATTTGTGTATATATATGTATATATAATGTATAGATATGTGTATATATGCATGTATATGTAAATATATATGCATATATATGTATATATATGTATATATATATATGTATATATATGCATGTATATGTATATATATGCATGTATATGTATATATATGCATATATATGTATATATATGCATATATATGCATATATATGTATATATATGCATATATATGTATATATATGCATATATATGTATATATATATGCATATATATATATGTATATATATGCATATATATATGTATATATATGTATATATATATGCATATATATATATACATATATATATGCATATATATATGCATATATATGCATATATATATGCATATATATGCATATATATATGTATATATATATATATATGCATGTATATATGTATATATATGCATATATATGCATATGTATATATATACAGTGATGATCATATTTATTGGCACGGTAAAATAAAAGTTAAATTTTGTCTAATAAATTCTAAAAAAGGGATTAAATTAAAGAAAATAACAAAGTATATTATGTATTTTTAACTGGCCTTTCCGATGCAGCAATCGGATTTTAGAAAAAATAAATAACAAAGGAACAACAAACATAATTGCAAAAAACCCTTGTTCAAAATTATTGGCACGATTTATTTAATAATCAATTGTATAGCCTTTGGCCTTGATTACCTTCCTCAGTCGCTTTTCATAGTTTACAACCAAGTTGTTGCACTCTTCAGTAGTAATTTTAGCCCACTCTTCCTGACAATAATCCTCCAATTGAATAAGATTCTTAGGCTTCCTTTGCATTACCCTCAATTTTAATGTTCTCCATAAATTTTCAATTGGATTAAGGTCTGGGCTTTGTGATGGCCACTCCAAAACATTAATATGATTGTCCTCAAGCCATTTCTTAGTCAGTTTAGCCGAATGCTTTGGGTCATTATCTTGCATGAACCACCAACGACGACCAAGTGAGAGCTCTTTAGCAGAGTCTTTCAGGTTTTCATCCAATATTTTAACATAATCTTCCTTTTTTATGCTATCTGTGACCTTAACAAGTCGCCCTGGTCCAGAGGCAGCAAAGGATCCCCAAAACATCAAACTGCCTCCACCGTGCTTCACTGTGGGTATGGTGTTCTTAGGCAGGAAAGCTTCGCCAGATTTTCTGTAAATATAAGACACTTTATTATGGCCAAATAACTCTATTTTCGTTTCGTCAGTCCATAGAACACGTTTCCAGAATGCAACATCTTTATCAATATGACGTTTTGCAAAGGCTAGCCTTGCTTTCAGGTGCATAGGCTTCAATAAGGGAGTCTTTCTCGGACGACATGCTTTTAAACCAGCTCTCTTCAAAACTCTACCAACTGTATGTCGAGATACATTCACTCCAGAGGTGCTCTGTTCATCAACAATCTCCCCAACAGAGATCCTTGGGTTTTGTTTTACTTGTCGAACAATTTTCCGTTCATCTCTTGGGGAAAGAATCCTTTTTCTCCCTCTACCCTCTAAACTCATAACGTGGCCTTGCGATTTGAACTTGTTTATTATGGCTCTAACAGTGGATTTGGGAAGGTTTAGCTTCTTTGAAATCTTATCATAGCCCTCCCCATTGGTATGGCATGCTACAACAAGCTTCCTGACGTCTTCGCTGTGTTCCTTAGTTTTAACCATGGCGATTGAAAATTATAATTTAGTCACTTA
The DNA here is from genome assembly GCF_053919585.1 of Euprymna scolopes. Taxonomy (NCBI): domain Eukaryota; kingdom Metazoa; phylum Mollusca; class Cephalopoda; order Sepiida; family Sepiolidae; genus Euprymna; species Euprymna scolopes. Next base: position 73,766,924 of record NC_136510.1, read on the forward strand.
TAATAGTTTAAATAAATCGCTATCTAAAAATTATCTGAAAAAAATTATTCACTGAATTAGCGTTAAACAAGCATAATATGGCTATAAAAAAGTTCAGAAAGCACGTAAACCGGAAATTGATTGATATTATACTGATACTAAAAGAAAAACAAAGCCGTGCCAATAATTTTGAACAAGGGTTTTTTGCAATTATGTTTGTTGTTCCTTTGTTATTTATTTTTTTCTAAAATCCGATTGCTGCATCGGAAAGGCCAGTTAAAAATACATAATATACTTTGTTATTTTCTTTAATTTAATCCCTTTTTTAGAATTTATTAGACAAAATTTAACTTTTATTTTACCGTGCCAATAAATATGATCATCACTGTATGTATATACATGCATATATTGTTAAATAGCACGGCGTGTTCTTGCTTAATAAGCTTTCTTTGTAGTTTTTCAATTTTTCTAATTGTCGTTCTTGTTTCTCAGTTGAATCTGTGTAAGAAAGTTCCATAGTCGTCTTGGTCCATTTTCCCCCCTTTTTTCTTCTTTGCAAGTACTTTCAACTGAGTTTTTCAATAGTCGTCTTCAGACACTTTTGAGTATCGTTTGTTTAAAATCTGGATGCTTTTATCTGCTTCAGTTAAAATTATATTTAAATTTCTTGAACTAGTGAAGCGTGTCGTGTGCAAATATATATAGGATTTTTTCTTTTTTTTCTTCTTTTTTTCTCCTTTCTTACGTGTTAGGACGTGGCTAAAATAAATGTACAATGTTTTTAAAAGTGTATTTTACAATATGGTATAGAATTTACAGTTTTTTTTTAATTATTATTTATAACTTTACATTACAATACATATATAGATATACACGTAACCATATGCATGTATACGTATATACATATATTGAATGGTCACGGACCAAGGCACTTCAGAATGTTACTATTGTTTTCAAATTTACATAATTTATTTTTAGTTGTTTAGTTTTTATATAAAGTGTTTCCAATATTTTTAATCATCTTATATTTGAATCCATATGGGGGATTTTTGTATTTTCCACTAAGATCTTTCTAGACTTGGAATGTGGGCAGCCATGTTGTTTTAGGTGTTGGTAAATAGAGTTTGTGTCGACAAGGTGTAGGGTCAATCGTCTGGACAATGTATTAGTCGTGTGTTGGTCTCAATATGATTCCCTGTTTAAAGAGGCACTTATTTTATTTCAAAGAAAATTCAGCAAGAGATATTTTTAATTCTCTCTGCCCGTCCACTCCTTGACAGCTATCAAACAAGTCAACCATTATTTTCTGGACAACTAAATCGTGGGTTAAATATTTTTAGAAATGTGTAAATGAAAAATATCTAACAATGAAGATACTCGAACAAAATAACAAATGACCAAATAGAATCAAACTTTTTACCTTAATGCACGTTTGCAATTTAAAATAAAAAATGAAAGAAGAGGTGTATTTGTTTTATTTATTTACTAGCATGTTTGGAGGTGTGTGTTGAACAAAAAAAAAAAAAACAAGTGGTAGTAGGAAGGCAGGCTCGAACCCGTAATCCGAAGGATGAAAAGAACGGGAAAAAAAACCCTGACATCTTTACTGTTACGACCACTGCCAAACCGGAAGTGAGGTAGGTTTTAATTAAGGCTAGACAATCGAAAAGAGGGATGACTTTCGAAAATATCGGTGAAAAATGCGACCCTCCCTGTAGAAAGTGCCCAGTTGAGGGTGAAGAAACGAATGTTTTCAGCCAATTTTTTGGTATTTGTCGTCTAAAGGGGCAAGCTTCTATCTTGTGGAAATTTGTCGCCTCTGTCGAAAGTTTTAGGCAGACATGCAAACAGACATACATACATTTATATATTGGTAGCTCAAATTTTTGACCCAAACCGATTAAAAAGCTTGCCCTATGTCTGAATACCCTTTATATAAAATTTCAAATGTTTAGACCAGAAATTGTCTGAGTAATTTGGTAGAGACCGCAGAGGTCAATTTTTTTTTTAACTTTGACCCCTATTGTGACCCCTTAAGATTTATTGTTTTGGGCTCAAATTAAGTTATTAAGTTAGATCCATGTCCAAGTAACCTACATCTAAAATTTCAAGTGTTTATACCTAAAATTGGCAGAGAAGTTTAGGAGAGTTCTCAAAGGTCAAATCGTTGAACTTTGACCCCTTAACAGTCAAATTTCTGGCCGAAAACGGATTAAAAGATTTTCCCAAATTTCAATACCCTGTATATCAAATTTCAAGTTTGTAGACTGAAAATTGACAGAGTTATTGCGTAAGGAAATGTACACAGACATACACACAGAGACACAGACAGACAGACAGACAGACAGACAGACGCTTTCACTTTTATAGATACTAGCATTTCAGCCCGGCGTTGCCCGAGTATTTTAAGGTGTATGTTGAGCAAAAAAAAAAAGAACGGGAAAAAAAATCTGACGTCTTTGCTGTTACGACCACCGCCAAACCAGAAGTGACGTAAGTTTTAATTAAGGCTAGACAATCGAAAGGAGAGGAAGACTTTCGAAAATATCGGCGAAAAAAGCGACCCCCACCCCTGTAAAAAAGTGTCCAGTTGAAGGTGAAGATATTAATGTTTTTAGCCAATTTTTCGATATTTGTCGTCTGAAAAGTCGAACTTCAAAAAAATACTGATCTTGTAAAAATTCGTCGCCTCTGTCGAAGGTTTTAGGCAGACATGCAAACAGACATACTTGTATACATACATTTATATATTGGTAGCTCAAATTTTCGACCCAAACCGATTAAAAAGCTTGCCCTATCTCTGAATACCCTTTATGTAAAATTTCAAATGTTTAGATATCGATTTAACTTTTAGCTTACAATGACAATTATTTTTATGGAAGAAGATAAAGTTATTTATAACAGCATTAATCCTGATAGAAATTTATTGTTCCCCCAAAATGATATTATTATTAAAAGTAACTTATACAAATTGATGCACTGTGATTTTTTTTTTTTTTTTTTTTTTTTGGTGGGAGGGGTGAATAGCTTGAATGATTGCTGATAGGCTTTGAAATATTTATTTGCACAAAATATAAAAATACATAATGAACAAATTAGACACACGGCCATGCAATAGTGTCGGGATAATGGGTATCGTTTATCTCAAATACTTACAATTGTCTACCCTACTCTTAACTAGAAATATCTTTCACCAAAATACCACATTCACTCCAGGGGTTGTCCTACTTAAGATAAACCCAAATTTTAAAGATTTTATTAAATTATTTACAGTAATAATATAAGCTTTGATTTTACTGACACGGTTGTGTGGGAATGTGAATAGTTTCTTGCTGTCTCGAGGAAGAGTCACACATAGGATTTTGACAAGAAAAGAGCAAGAACCCCGGTATATAGGTATGCAGAAATCGGGGACCGAGATTAAAAGTGACTGTAGTTAATTTGTAACCAGTTATTCATGGCCTTGGGCCAGTCCATAAAAATAAAGGACGTTGGCAGACACTGAAAAAGATATAAAAAGACCTGCGGGACTGAACTGTCCAGATTTTAAATGCTGTTTTGAGACACATATTTTCATAAAAACTGGTATCAAATCTAAGGCACATTCGTTGTCAGATTTCATTATCAATATTTATATGAGTAAAAGACGATTTGTTGTTAATCAACACCGTTGCAGGAGATTTTTATGTGCACAAGAAGCTATGAAGTGATTCTTCCTTTTTCTACTCTTCATCTTTTGACATAACGGACTTTCAAGTGAGTCTATCTATAGTCTATCTCTTCGTTTGTTCAACATTTTCTTATGTGAGTTATTATCCAGGTTGTTTTTTTACAGTATACCAACTGTCTTTCAGCTTACTTAAAACCGAATTCAGTCATTTTGCTAAAAATTTTATCCCTTGAAGATTTTAATCAGCATTATATTACATTTAACGTCTGCTTTACATGCTAGTATGTGTTAGATAGCTTTTAGAATTTAACTTTCAAACTAACTTATCTCTGGCCAGATCTTTATTTATCCATTTTTTTTTTCTTGAGCCCATCCTAATCATTTCCTCCTGCACTTTCCGTGGCTTACCCCTGTGAAATGATCCAACATTCAAGAATTTCCATCCATTCTTTCAACATAGCCATACCAACAAAGTCTCCTGTCCTGCCACATCTCTTTATACTGTCCACATTTAATCTTTTTCTGAATTCATCAGATCTGAGCTTATGTTTAAGATTCGCATGTTAAACCTATTCTGGTGGTACACTTGTGTTGAGCACCAATGATTGTCTCCCCCTTGATTGCATTCGAAAGGGACCGGAGAGTATTAAGAAAACCATCGCTGTCTGATCTCTCCCTTGAACCTCCCACAAAATGAAAAAGTTAAGCCCCCCCCCCCCCGGTAAGCAATGTTCCTATTTTAAGATTGAATAATAACTGATCTATTCCTTGCTTCCTTTGTTCCAGATCGTTTGACTCGTTAGTCTGGATGTCTCCAGCAATTCAATGTTTTCATTAGTGTTGGGACGATTATCGGAATTGGAATAAGAAATCGAAAAAATCGGAAGATTTGGGGGTATCGGAATCGGTATCAGAATCGTAAAAATTGATGCCTATTTTCCGATGCCAAAATGATCCTTTTAATAGTCTTTTTTTATTTTATTTTTATTAAAGTAAAAACCTTCCATTGCTGCTAATAATGATAGAATAATAAATATTTATTGATTTTAAATCAACAGTAAAGTTAAAATCGATAGATCATCCCCCACAAGTGTATTTTGACGTTTAGGAAAATATCTACATATTTAACATGTGTTTTTACGAAAAGCAGGAAAAATAACAATCTTATAGTTAAATAATTAGAAATTTATAAAGAATCGGAATCGGTAATTATATCGGAATCGGGAAGTTAGCACAGAATCGGTAATTGTAGCGGAATCAGGAAAAATATTGGAATCGTCCCATCACTAGTTTTAATATCTTATTGTAATACAGCTTCCGATTCCAGTAGCTTCTTTCCAAGGATTGCAAGGTTATAGAACTCTCTTCCTGCTCACTATTTTCCTTCTACCTACAGCTTTGGTCTTTTCAAGACTAAAGTCAATAGGTATCTCCTGTCTTTACAATAACCAGATTTTGTTCTTGCTAGCCCCTTATATCAAGTAGCTTCATGCCTTGTCTCGAGCGATTTCTCTAAAAAAAAAATATATATCATTCATAGTTTTGTAGAATGTATGTTGCTTGTCTTTCATAAACGTCAACTGTAAATAAAATGTGTTAATGTTAGTTTTATTCTTAGCTTTTCGTTTAATGATTGATATGTTTGGAATATATGTTTGATACATGAGTTATGAATTAAAATAACGACTATTCTAACAGTCCCATTATATATATATCAATTATATCATTCTCATATGATTTATTTCTGTAATATTAATCCGTGCTGCAGATTTAATGTGTTGCATGTGAATAATTTGTAGGTTAATTTATTTTATAAATAAATAATCGTTAAATAATAGATTCTACTTAACTCATATGTACTACTACTCCGGATTAGAGTGAATCTAAGAGTAATCTTAATCAAGCGATGACTCCCAAAACTCCCAAATCATCACCACTATCACACCCAGATGCAGCTTCATGTCATATCTTCAAGTTGATAATTTTAATAATACAGCATGACCAAGCAATATGAAAATATAAAGAAAAATACTTTTACGCCCATATAAACGAAAATAATACAGGGAATATGATTATCTAAGGTTAGTGTATTTATTGAAATAATTGTACTGCAAAAGTTATAAACCATTTATACTGATGATTCTGGATTATGTAGGTGGCACATAACATATGATGATAGGCTGTAAAAAATAAACAAAAAACAAGAATAACAGGTCAGGCTTTGTCTCGTGCAATTGGATTTCAACCTCTGGAAGGTTGGAGCATAGACCTCTGATGTTAGAGAATGAGACCTTGTAGTGGGGGTCTACATTGAAAGTTGTAGTTCTGGGTTTTCTCTTGATTTGTTTGTTGGAATTTTTCATAGTTAGGTTGTGAAGTTTGTGGAAGAGGTCAGCAGAGTTATTAAAAGCAGGGCAGAGAGGAAGCAAGAGGGAGAGAGAATAGAGATGACATAATTAGTGAATAAGGAAGACCTTGTAGCCCATTGAAATGGAAAAATCGCAGCAAATTCCACAAATATGGCATCAAGAGGCCCCAACTAGAAGCTACTGCATGGTTCACACTCCATTCACCACATGGCAATACAGCAGCCCCGGTATTTTGCACTTGCTGATAGGACAGCATCCTTGGGAGTTACTCCAGGGTTTGGGTCCCTGACTATCAGGCAGATAACGTCAACCCAGGAAAACCTTTACCTTCAGCATCCTTATTAGTGACATGGCAACCAGAACAGTGTGGAAAGAGAAGTAAATAATCTCTTGCTATTGCTCACACAAAAGTGCCAACCGAGTATATACTGTTTTCTTCCCTCTTTGTCAAAACATTGCTCATTCATTTGAGATGAGGACAAAGAAAAAAAATTGTGATGTTCATCAAAGAAGCAAGCGGCCACGTGTGTGTGCTTTGTGTGGCTGTACAAACGATAAATAAATAATCAACACTCACAATGGAAAAGTCCTTCTGTCCTGCGGGCTGAGAAGAAAGAAAAATCACAGAGATCCAAGATGGCGTCCGTGATCTTTTAAAGGCCTCAATCTTGCACAGTTCTCACATGGTCACATGACACACCTGCTAATGAGGTATACCAGACACTGCGTACCGTGAACAAGGCTCTGCGTCTCATCAGACCTTTTTGATACAACCCATGTAGTGAAATTTGCTTTGCGTCTCATTAGACCTTTTCTTTTTTGTTTTGCTACAAAACTAGGGGAAGCAAGAGTTTCTAGACTGTCGAAAAAGCCTCCACAAATACCTTTTCCACTTTCTTTAAATATATATATATATGTGTGTGTGTGTGTGTGTGTGTGTGTGTGTGTGTGTGTGTGTGTGTGTGTGTGTGTGTGGATGTAATCAGTCGCTGGTAAATGAGTCCCGAAATAGTAAATAAGCAAATAAATGTGTAACTTACTATTTCGTACTGAGTGTTTTGGACGATTTTTGAAGCAATTTCTTTTTCTGCTTTTTTTTTTTTTTGTTAGCATAATCTGTTTTTTGTTAGAATAGGCTAACAAAAAAAGCAAAAAAAAAAAAAAAGAAATTGGTTCAAAAATCGACCAAAACACTCAGTACGAAATAGTAAGTTACACTTTTATTTGCTTATTCAGAAATACATGTTCAGAAATCCTTTTCAAGTGTTTAATAAAGTATGAACAATGAACAGACGTTTTGAAAATGAGATTACGTGTGACCACCCTGAAAATTATATGATTATCGTTTCTTCATTTGGTTTATGTGTATTTTTTGTAGGTAAACGTGTGCCCCTCTCCGGTGTAAATCATATTTCCAATCCGCTTATCCATTATTCCCGTTTTCCAGTAGGAATTATTGTTTTCGAATATCTGAAAAACAAACAAACTTTGTTTCCAACTTTGAAGCGTCACTTCGTAACATTATTCACGTCCTGATTTTGTATGTGTTGGCAATAATCTATGAAACACTATTTTAATATTCCTTGCAAACGTTGCATTTACTGAAGTCAGTGAAGATGAAACATTGTTATTTGGGATTATCGTATATAACTGCAAAAATAATTTGAATGACCTTTTCCTCGATTTCTTAAACGTTTTTCTGAACGAATTCAGGAACCGTCTCGCCTAAATACGGCTTCTCCTATGGTATGACGTGATCGTGATATGTTCCGCTACAAAGGTTAGATAGAATATTTTTAATTTACTAGACGTGAATTGTGTTCTGTTGTTTGATCTAATAGAGTCAACGATCACGAACCGGGTGAACAAGTCATGTAAAAACAAATGATTAATACTATGGTTGGTTTCTTACATTTTAACATCTGCACAATACTTTCAGCTTGGTCACTTTTAGCAATTTTAATAAAGCTTTTTTATTTATTTTATTTTTAAGTCTAAACTATGTTCCATTCAACGGCAATTAAAGCACTTTTTTCATGTTATATGAACTATCTTTATACAAATGCACTTGGCCACAACCAAAACACGATTTAGGGGGCAAATTTAATTGGTGAATTAATTTTCTGCTTCTTAGGAATTGTTCTAATGTGTGACACTTCACTTTCCCTAATGTCTCTTGAATCTTGTAAAACAATAATAATGCGTTGACAGTCTTCTGTGATTCATTGAAGCGTTCAACCAGATTAATTCCTGAGTTTATTAAGGACCCTTGTTGGGGAGTTGGATAAGTCCTCCGAAACAAATAAATAAAAAGCAATACACTACCAAATAATGTAAAATAAACTTTTGTTCATTTTCGTTTAAAAAAATTACTTTTTTAGTGTGCGCAAAGGTGGCAGTCTGTATGAAAGAAGGAAGAAGGTGAAGACTTGAGAGCGTGAGAAAAGAGTCCGACTACGTGTGAAAGAAAGAGAGAGTCAAGTAATGTTCTTTGACGTGCGAGAAAAGCTGTCATTTCAGTTACTGAATTCGCTCGGCAAGCGTTCGACTTGCTGGTGTCTGATGTCCCTCTCTGATCAGAGAAGTTCTTATTACCTTTCATATTTCTTTAGAGTCTCCCATAGGCTTGCAAAATATAAGTTTTTTTTTAATCGAGTACTGATTGGTCAAAAATTCGTATTTTTTACGAAAAAAAAAAAAATACGCGCTTTCAACTACGGCGGACATTTCTCAAGCGTCCTGCTTTTTGAACCAAAATGTTTGGTGTGGATGAATGCTGTAATTCTCGCCCAAATGAATTTATAAATTTTAAAGTGTGTGTGTGTGTGTGTGTGTGTGTGTGTGTGTGTGTGTGTGTGTGTGTGTGTGTGTGTGTGTGTGTGTGTGTGTGTGCTTTAGAAACATAAAATAAGAAACAGCACATCCTTTGTCTAATTTCTGCATTTGTATTTGATACTAGGAGATTACATATTTCAAATTGTTAGCGCTACTCAACTCTGACCATTAGACAGACCGACTGATAGATTAAGTGAAATGTAATATATATATATATATATATATATATATATATATATATATATATATATATATATATATATATATATATATATATATGAATATTTTCAAAATTTTTAGGTGTCAGGAAAATGATAAACTCCTTTTTATGTCCCTTTTGTTGGTGTTGTAAGTCCAATATTTCGCTAAAAATAGCTTCATCAGGGTAGTTAGTCAATTCGTAGTTTGTTTGTTTTTTTCTTCATTTTGCTGTTATAGAGGAAGAAAGTCATGGAGAAGAAATTTAGAAGTACGAGCTGTACATTTTTGACGTGTGCGTTCGCTCCAGCTTCGAGCAGGAATATGAAATAAGAAAATAGTTGCACACTATATGAAAACACTTGTTTTGAATAGAACATTGAATATTATGAAAACTTTAGGTGTCAGGAAAATGTTAAAATCATTTTTATGTCCTTTTGTTGGTGTTCCAATATTTCGCTAAAAATAGCTTCATCAGGGTAGTAGTTCGTATTTTATTTTAGCGAAATATGTACATCTATATCAAAAACACTTGTAAACGTTTTTCTTTTTAATTTTTTATTTCCATGCTCTGTAGACCAGGCGCGTACGCAGGCCCCACAATTTTAATGAATCATCAAATTACCTTTTTTCATATTATCTTTAAAGGTCGTTAAACGTATTAGCCCCCCCCCCCCCAAAAAAAAGTAGATTTTTTTCTTTTTAGAAGGTAAAACTACGCTGGGTTAGGTCGCAAAAAAATACCGACTCAAATGCATCCTTAGCAACGCCAGGCAGGTACTACGATTTTTAAAAATTAAATGCCTCCAATAAAGTAAATTCGTATGAAATAGCATGGTATTGCATTATTTTTATTATTTTTCTTTCTTTATTTATTTTATTTTATTTTGTGTGTGTGTGTTGTGTGTGTGTGTGTGTGTGTGTGTGTGTGTGTGTGTGTGTGTGTGTGTGTGTGTGTGTGTGTGTGTGTGTGGACTGCTTGATTCTGTTGCTGACGTTGACATATGTGTGTGTGCGTGTGTGAGTTCGTTTCCCATGGACTCTGAAACAACTGGGCCAATTTTTATGAAATTTAACACAAATGTTTTCATGCATCTGGCAGTGTTCTTAGATAGGTTTTGTATCAGAATGCCTTCTATTAGTATCGATAATCGTAAAAATCTCATGAAAGAAGGAACAGGCGATTTTGACCAAAGTTAACATCTTATACAGCCTAACACCACAAGTGCATTTGAGAAGGTTTATTACCACACAGGCAGAAAATCCCTGCATATAAAATCAACGTCAAGTTCTCTGATATGACAGAGGCGCGTTCGAAATGAATGTTTCAATTTAAAGCACAATTGAACCATGATACTTGACTTTCATTTTAAACTTTAATTCACGCCGTTATCACCGCACAAGCAGAAAGGTCAGGAATATAAAATCAACAGCAGGTTTTTTTTATATGACAGGGGCGTGTTGGAAATGAATGTTTCTGTTTAGAGTACAATCGAACCATGATACTTTACTTTTGTATTTTAAACTTTTATTCAAGCCGTTATATATACAAATAATTTTATAAAATCAATACAGTGCACGTGCACGTGCACGGTAGACTACAATGTATTGTAGACTAAGTCAATGCGGGGTGGCATGTGAAGCTAAGCGGTGCACCAGGAGGAAGCTCACTGAAGCTTCCTCCTGGTGCACCGCGATGAATCCCTAACTAGAACAGGCAGTCAATCGATTTGATTGAAAAATGTAGCGATTTCACCGATATGGGAATGTGAAATATTCGTTGATCATCATTCAATCCCAGGCAACGTCGGGTGTCTGTGCTAGTTCAAAACTAAAAATGTTACTGTAATATCATTCGTATTTAAATACGAAATTAACTCTCCCGATTAGTATATAATACTTTCAGTGTAATCTACTCAGTAAGTCGAGAAGCTACACCTGGCGACATTTTATTATTGTAATATAATCTTATTTTTCTTTTCAATCATCGTCCTATTTATTTACATTACAGCGTTAGATTGAATAAGACCACCACCACCACTCTCGGTGGCCCTGATAAGACTCGCTACGTATATTCTCTTTCCACTATGCTTTTACTTATTTGAACTCTTATGTTTCATAATAAATAGAAATTTCGATAGATTTAAATATATTTTGTTCGAATTTCGAAAAAATAAATATGGAGGGAGACACGCACTAAAAAATGTTTTCCCTCGTATATTTTACGAAAACTACATTTTATATGTAATTTCATTCTAAAGTGGATAAGTATCGAAAATTTCACGAAAATCTGACCATTAGTTGATTTTTGCTAGATTTATTAAATACGAGTATGTTTTCACGTTCGGAATGTCTACTACATAGGGACGTTATTTTAAAGCGTCAATTATATAAACACGATTTTCGTCTCGCAATTTCATTATTTTCGTTCGATGAAAAATTTTTTTTTTAATTATTACTGGTTTATTTTGCCGTTCTTTTAAATCGTACAAAAGTTATACTGATAATATTAATTTATAATAAAGTTACATCGTGTTACATATAGGGTAAGGTAATTCCGTGGTGAATTTTGGCAGTACCTATTGTATATATGGCTAAGATTTCAATAAAATTTAATACGCGTATTTGAAATGGTGAAATGGTTCTGTTCCCGTAGGTCACTTAGAAGTGAGGGTCACGTAAAGGGTAAAGTAGAGATTAGAGACCAGAATTGATACACGTGATATAAATTTCATCAAAATAGTATATATTTGAGGTTTTAAAGAAGGTTCGGTCCCCATAACTTCCTTAGGCCATTTAGAGATTCGGAAATACTTTCACTGTCTCATAAAATTTTATACATATGACTTAAATTTCATAAAAATAGGATATCTACACCCACACCCCTATTATATATATATATATATATATATATATATATATATATATATATATATATATATATATATAATGAGTAAATGGTAAAAATAAAAAAAAATGGAGAAAATGCTCAATACTGCTGTGGAGCAAAATATGTTATTATTACCGTTTTTAATCTGCTTGGTTACACATGTCTCGATTACATTTATTTTCTGGAGAAGAAAGTTTTAAAGTTTTTTTTGTTCATGTAACAGAAATATTTCCTTCGTATATCTTAATTTGTGGTGAACTGTTTAATATGCTCATTTCTTTTTATGAAGAATTCCTTTTTTACATTTATTTTCTGGAGCAGAAAGATTTGACGGTGTTTTGTGTTAAGACGATTTTATTCAATCGTTCTTTATTTAATGAAGGAGAAAACTTTTTTCAATCAGATTCACGAGTTTGAATGTTTGGGTGCATGTGTAAATCGGCTTTCCTCACAGCCAGTGGAACTTTGTGGATTTTTTTAAACCGTGGATTTTAATTTTTTGGAATCGTCTATCATTTTTTCTGCCTGAAATATTTGTTCAGCGCTAGAAAGAGTCGTGATTTTTTTTTAAAACAGGGTGGAATCCTGGTCATGGCACCAAATTATACTATTATGGTCACTAGTGTGACCACCCAACGGTTACAAGGAACGTCCCGAGAACGGCAACTAAATTATAATACGACGGGTGGGCTTCATTCCTATGCAAGAATGAAATCCTGATAAACAGCAACAAACTGTAACATATATAACTATATGTATAGTTACTTTGAAGTCTTCTTCAAAAACTAAATGCATACCTGGAATTTGGTGTGGCTATTCTTCCGTGCGGTTCTCCATTCCTTGGTGATGACTTCTTTCTGTCGGGTTCTGGTTGAGGGGGGAGGGGCAGACCTCGTCTTGGTGTTTAGGCAGATCAAACAACACACAACACAGATTGTAATATATATAAGAGAATTTGAACTATTTATTTTTACAAAAAATATTCACAATATATTACAATTACAACAGACAATTCATAGCAATTAAACTTTTAAAAAGCTAAACTAACCCTAGCTACTTATTATGTTGGGGAAGAGGGGGGGTGCCCCCTTATACGGAGAGACAAAATATACGTCTTCACCCCATAGTGGTCACCAAAAAAAATGAGTCTTGTGGAATTGCATAGTTGTCTCTTCCCCCTATCCTTTTGCGAGTGACCAAATGACTTCCCGCCTACGGGGTGGGGGTGGGGGGGAGTGACATCGTAGTGGCACTTACGACATATACAAATCGTGATATAGCTAAACAGTCGTGCGAGATGGACGAGCGGGTAAAGAGTTTAGGCTCATTACCATGAGGACCCGCTTTCGAATCTCGCTAGATTCAGCCACTCTGATGAGTTGTACCTACTATTTACAATGCCTCCTCATGCGACAGAGTTAGACACCAGGGTCGTTTTTTAACGTGGAGAGAAGATACAAAAATAAAAAATTGTCTCAGTCGTGAAGGATTGCTCCTCCACCAAAAGAGAACAAGAAATGGAAGTGCACCATTGAAGAACAGATACTACACTTTGATCTACGTGTCAGTGGATAATTATATTTTAAAAACAATATATATGCCGCTCCACATGTGGGGGTACCAAATTGGTTAAAGGGAAAATTATCCTCAATTCGCATTTAGGTAAAATGCACTTTCATAAATAATTGAATTCATTCAAAACGTATCGCAAAAACAAAACACACACACACATATATATATATATATATATATATATATATATATATATATAGAGAGAGAGAGAGAGAGAGAGAGAGAGAGAGATTTGTTGTTGTTTTCAAACGATAAATACGGTTAAATGGTGGCTCCATCTCGAAGCTCATTTTTTTTATTTACTTTGGACGTATATAACATTTTTATTTATTTATTATTTTTAAAACAGTAATCTACGTACACGTGTGTTTCGAGGTAACTACCTCTCATCAGCGTAGCTCGTCTGTTTCTAGGGATCGAACTTCAGACCATGTTTACCACAGTCCGGCGCGTTAACCATTACGCCATGAACCCTAGATCACTTTACTGTTTATTTTTATCGCTTATAAATTTAGATTTGTTATATATATATATATATATATATATATATATATATATATATATATATATATATATAATACTTTAATAAAAATATTAACAATTATTTTTATATCTAAACGCACTAGTGTTTCATGCTTACGTAATCATCAATGTAGCAAGTGGCAATTATTGCCAGTCGGGGAATTCGAACACAGTCATAAAGTCAACTTGTATTCCGTATATTAGCATTCTACCTCTAGGTTACCAGTAATTAACACAGGAACTGAGGGAAATTAAGTACCTATAAATGCAGAGTCAGCGGGCATGAACAATAAATATTCAGATAGTTTTCAATAAGAAGAAGTCAGACAATTACATTTTGAGTTTAAGTTAACTTAATTCGTTAAAGAAAGCTTAAATTCAATTTCTTCAGGGTTTTGTTTTTATAACGGTAATATAAATAAATATTAAATTTTTTTGATACCTATAGATACTAGTGTTTCATAGCTAAAGTATTAATAAAAAATGTCTATAATTTCGACTTTTAAATAATGTTTTTTGTTGTTGTTTTTTTCTATTTCCAGATATTTTCAGATTTTATATGCCTGGTATTTCTACTTATGCGATGATAACGGCTTGAATTTAAGTTTAAAATAAAGAAGTCTAGTATTATGTTTCAGTTGTGCTTTAAACAGAAGCATTCATTTCGAACGCGCTCCTGTAATATCAAAGAACCTACTTTAAAGAAAGGCCATTCTCACAAAAGCGTCTTTCTATCCATAACTAAATGGAGGTGGCGGTATTCGACGGAGCACAATCAACTGGCACATTCAATTGTTCGGTTTTCATAAATTTGATAAACTTGGCATCAGTTGTGAGCTTGCAAATCAAATCAAGACGAGATTCGTTTTATTCGAAATATATCCACGCAAGTACAAAGTATACTTAGAGCGAACGAACAATTTTTCAACGCTGTTTTTATTGTATATTTACTCCTCACCAACCGCCCCCCTCTCTCTCTCTCTCTCTCTCTCTCTCTCTCTCTCTCTCTCTCTCTCTCTCTCAGCTGTCTAAAAAAGAAGACTGCCCTGTCCCCTGTGCTTCTCCCACTTCATTCCTTATTCCGTTTCACATCAGCCTTTGTCCTCATATGCAAATTAATGCCATATGTATATTAACAAACCGTCTATAGATAAAAGTTGTTTTTTTTTTCTCTCTTTTCTTTCTTGATTCTATCACCCGAAAGGGTAGACAGAGGCACCATCGGCTCATCGCTTCTGTAAGTCACTGTAAGTTTTGCATTTTCGCTGCACTATTTACATTATTTAAATGTTTCTGGCGACTATCCTCATATCGCTTCTAAAAAAGAAAAAAAGAATGTTAAATTCTTTTTTCCTTCTTTTTTCTTTCCTTAGAAACAATATGAAGAAAGAAAGAAAGAAAAATGAACGGAAAAAGTGTTAATCAATTTCGTTTTTTTTTTGTTTTGTTTTGTTTTTTTGCGCGCGACAGAAAAAGAATGAATATATTCATAAATACACTTGCATTATTATTATTATTATTATTATTATTATTATTATTATTATTATTAGTTAACTTTATTATTATTATTATTATTAGTTAACTTTATTATTATTATTATTATTATTATTATTATTATTATTGTTATTAGTTAACTTTATGATTATTATTATTATTATTATTATTATTGTAGTAGTAGTAGTAGTAGTAGTAGTAGTAGTCACTAAAAGTTTTCAAACAAACCACCATGAAAGATTTCTCTTTCAACAACTTGTAGTGTTCTCTGAAGTCTAAGTGACAACAAGTCTCCCCAGATTTTCAGTACTCTTCACTTCTTTCAATAATCTTAGCAAATAAATTTACCTTATCGCAATGACCGTTTAACATTGATTTCTCGCTGACACGGATCATTCCCCTTCACTGGAATTTGGGTGCCAATAAGCCTCCCCAAGGTCCAAGTCCTCTTTGTGGAAGTCTGCCCAGTGCTTTCTCTATACCGTTTTCCATCCTCCTTGACCCTTTACAACTAGTTGGTGTGATGCCAGTTGATGCCGACACTACAAGTGTTTTTAGGGAGAGAGGAATAGAGTACTTACGATTATACTTTTCAGTTTTCTAGATTTCGATTTCATGTGGCGTTTCTATATCTTTTTGCTTTACTTCTGTTATTGTTTCTATATGTCCAGTTGGATCACGCGTATTAGTCTCTGCATTCAAGGGTTTTCCTTAATATTTCAGCAGTTTTCATTATTGTTACCAGTTGTATCTTCTCAGCCATTCTTCTGGTTCCAATTTCCCCCATTCTTTTTTTCAATTTTTTTTTTTTGGGGGGGGGGGAAGATTGTTCCTCGTGCTCCGACAATTATCTTCCAAATCGTTTTCAACTATCTGGCCAGTTCGGTGTATTTGCTTCACTTCCCTCGTCTCCTTGATATTCAACCTGTAGTCTACTGGAACTACGATCTAGCAGGACTTTGTCTTCTGGTTAACTATTACGACATCCTTGCTTGCTTGGGTGGATTTATCTGTTTGTAAGTCCACGTCCCATAGGATTTTATGAGTTCTGCTGTCGGTTTATGCTTATACCATTTGTCTGGGTGTTCAAAACCCAGTTGTCTGAAGAATTCTTAGTGCACTGCCTTCCTACACTTGATCGTGTCTATTCTTATAGTCTTTTTAGGCTAGTTTGATGTATTCACTTATGTAGTTCATCGTTTCGTCTCTTGATTCACAAAATTTTCACTTACTGTTCTCTTGTGTCTTTGCTTGGATATAGGTAGTTCTAATATATATATTTAAGCGTATTTTACGACCGGGCAATGCCGTGAAATATGATATTTTGATTAATGCAAATTTCGTATTTATTATCATATAATATTGAACCCAATATATAGCAATGATTTAAAAAGTTAAAAAGAAAAAAAAATGACCCGTGCGCCACCACTGAGAATCGAAGCCAAAACGTTTAGCTTACGATTTACTTTTTCCTTTGACATTAATGCCTGAGTTATGAAGACATGTTTGCTGAAAGACTAAAAATTAAAACATGAACCAATAGCTATTACGTTACGCATGCATATTAATAATGCTGTCGTTCGACCTTCACCTGGCAACTCCATTTCTTTATTTGTCATACTTTTGCACCGATTTTCGCCAGTTAAAACCCAAATATAAAGTTTCGCATGGGTTCGAATACCCTATATATTAAGGTTTATATCTGTAGACCAAAAACTGGCAGAAGAGGTTGGTAAACAAAATATTTTTAACCAATATATATACGCATACATAAATATGTATAGAAAAAGGTTTGTGTTTACTATAACTTTTTTTACGTAAATGTTACATCAGTATAAATCATGTAAAATATCTGCATGAATATAATTACACGTAATCTTCTTCTTCTTCTTCTTCTTCTTCTTTCCTTCTTTCTTCTTTCTTTCTTGTATATAATAAAAGAGACGCAATTTTCCCCCTCTGGACGAAACTACCTTAGATTGACAACAACAGATAGAACATAAAAAATTACTATGTTTACCACGTTAGCCATTACGTTATTTAACTATAGACCGCAGTTAAATACACATTATTTCGTTATATTAAAAAATTACATTACTCCGAGGAGCACCATGACCATCATCGTCCTAAACTAAAGAGGTAGTAGCTAAAATCTTACCTTCACTTTACCATCTACTCTTACTACGCCATTCTACACCGCGTTCTTTTATACGTTTTGCTTTTTCTCCTGGGTGTTAACCGTCATTAACTGACTACACATTTCCAACACATACGCATATTCTTATCCATCACATACGACACAAATAATGATTTCTCCCTTTGAAATATCCGGTGCAGCTGTTTGGATGAGAAGTATTCATTCTATAATTCCAGCATTCGGTTATTCCACCAAATAAACGAACAGTTATCAAGTATAAAACACGTACATAATAGTCTTACGTTTTATTTATTATTGACAGAATTATTCCGCTTAGAAACTATGAACTTTAAAAAAAGCCAACTGCATCCCCGTTGCATAATTTGGATTTCTTTACAATAATACACGTTTTTACTTTACATTGGAAAACATCGACTTCATCTCTGTTGTTGGATTAAAAAAACTAAACGTGGTTTTTCATATATATTTTTTAGTTTTTTCGCTAGATAAAAATGTGACAAGTTGTTTTTCCCCCGATAGAAACTTGAACAATTACCGCGTTATTATATATTTATACTTTGGTAGAAAATAACTGTTTTCTTTTACAAATACTTTCCGTTCGGAAAAAATGTCTTATTACTTATTTGGTCGAGTTTTCTTTTTCTTTCTTTCTTTCTTTCTTTCTTTCTTTATTTATTTATTTACATTGTGTAATTTATTTACTATTATTACAGTGAAAGACATTCATAAAAAAAAGAATTCATAATTATATTTTATTTTCGTAACACATATAAACGATATAGTATAGGTACGGGCAATTCTAATGGCTGCTTAGGTATGGGGCCTTGTTTTGAACGCGGGTTAATCATAATATTTTTTAAATTTTCGGTTACTTTTTGATTATGTTTAAAAGATTACAGCTTAAAGTTCATTTCTCAAAGAAAAATAGCGTGTGAAATAAAAAAAGATACATGGAATAATTTTATCTCAAATCTGAAAAACCGTATATTTCACATAAAAATTCATCATGACAAATATCGTGTTGACATTTTTCTGGCAAGAGAAATATAAGTTTTCTGGAATTATTTCCAAGTGAAGTATTAAGTTAAAGTCTTAAAATAATGAATTAATGCCATAAATGTACTTAACTTTTGCTAAAAAAGGGTAATAGTTATCCAAAACTATGGCTATGGTAGTAACAAGATTAGTTTCACGTCAAAAAAAAAAAAAGTCATGGCGGCAAAATTCAAAAAAGCACGGAAGCACATTAATGACATAATTTCATTATTATTTAACAATGTTCCGGCTTATCGGCCATTTTTTTTTTTTTTTTTTTTTTTTTTTTTTTTTGCAGTTGCAGACCCCTCCCTGCACTTAAATATTCATAAAAATTCAGAAAATTAAACGATTTTTATGAAAATTTCAGTATTTATTAATTAATGATTATAGAATACAATAAACTCATTGAGGTGTTCCAGAATTTTGACCGATTCTATTTTGGAGTCGAAAAGTTATGCAACTCTGAAACAATCGGCCGATATGATGTAATACTCATTATTTCTTTATATCGAAGATATTGATTTGTATTAGATTTTAGAAATTGAAACATTATACTTTCATTTATTTTTGGAATGCGGTAAATGTTAAATTATGTCTCTTATCGAAAAATAATTTCAATTTGACAATCACAGAAGTGGTTATTAATGAGTAACCATTTTGTATATTTTACTTAGTAGCCAATTCTTGTATCTTCTTCTGGGAAAGATCTTTATCAATGAATTTCTTTAATACATGTCCAACTAAAACTGGATTGCCAGTCTCAACTATAGAATAGTGATCTTCGATATATGCTAGCAAAGCCATCTGCAATTTAAAAGGAAAGTAGAATTTAATTAAAAAGTCTCGATAAATGCTTACAACTTAAAAATTAAACCAAATAATTATATAACATTCAATTTTTGCAAAATTACTAAAGTTTATTTAGTATGTTTTTATTAGTATTTTGTTTAATTTTCGATTTCTAAGTGATTATCGAAGCTAGACTATGGTGCTAAAGAGACCTTTTATTTCATTCTAACTCTGCGGGCTTTCCGATAGCTTTATTTTTTAATAGAAAAAAAAACAGGTAATCTGGAAGAAAGGGAAAGCCTGTTTCCTCCGTTTAACTATAGGTGGCGTTACTGTCTGTCTACCCAGTTATGGAAGCACAAAATGTATATAATGGCACCCTTGAAATAAAAATAAATGTTTTTGTTAGATTTTAATTTTAAACATGTTTTTTTTTTGTTTTTTTTACAAACATATTTAAGTTTTATTTTTTTTCAAACATATTTACGTTTTTTTTTGTTTTGTTTTTTTTGGTTTTGCAAACATATTTAAGTTTTATTTTTTCAAGCATATTTACGTTTTTTTTTTTTTTGCAAACATTTAAGTTTTATTTATTCGAACATATTTACATTTTGTTGCTTATTTATTTTCAAATATTTAGGTGTTTTTTTTTTCGTTTTTCATATTTATTTTTATTTTTTATTTTTTGTTTGTTTTGGAAACATTTACGTTTCTTTTTTGTTTTTCCAAACACATTTACGTTTTTTCTTTCTTTGCAAACATATTTTTTGTTTTCGTTATTTTTTTTTTCAAATATGGTTTTGTTTTTTGTTTTTAATTTTGTAAACATGCGCAATCTATTATTTACGATCTTTGCCGCTAATTAACCCTTGCAAAACCACATAATGGATGCAATTGTTGATAACATTTTACCTCTAAGTGACATGTGTTTTCTTGAGTATTCCTTAAAGGATGTTCTCTTAGAAACGTAAAAACAAAAACAAAAAAACGTAAATGTTTGAAAATAAACAAGCAACAAAACGTAAATGTTTGGAAAAATAAAACTTAAATATGTTTGCAAAAACAAAAAAAAAAAACGTAAATATGTTTGAAAAAAAAACAAACTTAAATATGTTTGCAAAAAAAACAAAACAAAAAAGAATATGTTTAAAATTAAAATATAACAAAAACATTTATTTTTACTTCAAGGGTACCAGGCAAATGGAAGAGAGTTCCACAGTCGTGCACTTCTAAGAAAGAAGCTCTGCTCATGGGATCTACGTTTGGATTTAGGCACAGATAAAGAATGGGGAAAATTAATGACAGTAGTTTCAGTTAGACGGGTGTTTCTCGTGAAAGATTGGGGCCAGAGATTGGAGCTCAGACGAGCACTTGCCATTGAAATAACGATAAAACAAAGACAGGCTCAGGACGTCTCTTCTGTGGGAGAGAAGCTGCAGGGAAGAGAAAAGGACATCTCCCACTAAGTCACGGAGTCTATTTTGTACTCTTTCAAGGCAGGATAGGCTGTTTTTAGCAGCTTCTGCACAGATGTCGCAGCAGTATTCCATCCTTGGACGTACTTGGCTTTTATGCAGATAGAGAATTGTATCCGTAGTGAGATATCTTCTGGAGCGGTAGAAGGATCCCACCATTTTTCCAGCGTCCTTGGCAACAGACCTGATGTACCTGTTCCATTTCAGATCAGGAGTAAAGGTCAAACCCAGAAGCATGTCAAAACATGGAGCCTCTCTAAGTCGAGAGCCATCCATTTCAATTGATGCTAGATGGGGATCAGAGCGTTGATGATGTAAAGATAAGAGCTTGGTTTTGAATGCATTAAAAGTAACCAGCCACCTCTTCCCTCACTCTACCATGCGCTCAAGATCAGAGGAGAGAGAATCAGAGAGAACTTTGTTATTTACAGCCTTTGATGTGTTGCCATAGATGGCCGTGTTATCAGCATAGATGTCAACGAATGATTTAAGTACATGTTTTGGGAGATCATTGATGTAGATCAGGAAGAGAGTTGGGCCCAGGATGGACCCCTGAGGGACTCCAGCATTAATACTGTGGGCCTCTGATTTCTGCCCATTAACCACTACTCTTATGAGCCTATCAGAGAGAAATGATTTAATAATTGAGAAAATATTTTCAGTGATACCGTGGCTGGAAATCTTGTGAAGTAGGCCCTTATGCCATACCTTATCGAAGGCCTTCAATATGTCAAGAGCAATTGCCCTAGAAAGGAAGCCTTTAGCAAGAGATTCACTAATTTTATGAGATATAACCGTAAGCACATCTGCTGTAGATCTTGCGGAGCAGAAACCATATTGCATGTCACTAAGAAGGTTGTTTCTGCTGAGGTGGTTCACTATTTCTTTATTTAATATGGATTCCAGTAACTTACTCATGACACACAGGAGACTTATTGGTCTGTACTGAGACGGAGATGACTTTTCGCCTTAATTCTTAAATACAGGGCATACTGACGAGGTTTTCCAGGGTGTTGGAAAGCACTTCTCCTTAAGGCAACACTTAAACAGTTTTGTAAGTATGGGGGCAAGTTCTGTTTGGAGCTTTTTCAGCACTATAACTGGAATGCCGTCAGGGCCAGTTGCTTTACTGGAATCAAGGTTCTTGATTAGCTTGGCGACCTCACACACAAATATTTGTATGTTGCATAGCATATTGTCTGTTATAGAAGGAAATATGAGGAGTTGATGGCCTTCATCGCTTAGGGTAGAATTAGCTGCAAAGTTCTTGGCAAATAGTTTGGCCTTGTCTGATGCTGACGAGATGACCTCAGGTCCATTGATAATGGTTGGGATAGAACACACGCTTCTGTTCAGGATCCTGTTTGCTATTTGCCAAAACTAGTGGTAACCAAGCCGCTGCTCAGCTACTTTGGATTTAACAGACTGAGCATATAGCTCTCTTGCATTTTTTATTACTCTTTTACAGTGGTTGCTGGCGCAGTCCTGAAAGCAGCTTTAGTCTCAGTACATCTATTATGTTGGTAGCTATGGAAAAAGTGATTTCTGTGCGCGATGGCAGCAGCACATTCTGGGGAGAACCCTGGCTGGCTGTCAGGTTTTTGTTGGAATTTTTTGGATGGTATGAATCGGTCTATGCCTACAATTAACCATTCGGTCAGGTCTGATACTATAGAGGACATGTCCTTTTTAAACATGGAATGCAGAGGTAGATCAGATAATGTATCGATATACAGTATGGTGGAGAGGTACGTCTGAAGACTTATTACATTTCATTTTTATCTTAACTGATACAACAGAGTGATCAGAGGATCCCAAAGGAGATAGAACGGAACATGAACATAGCTCAGGGGAAGTTGAGAGAAAAAGGTCTAGAATGCTTGCATACTGACCGGAAGTATCGGGCACACGGGTGGATTCGTGAACAATCTGAGTGAGGTCATAGGCAATGGCAAAATCATGACAGAAACTCCCCTTGTTATCGGTCTTATTTGAGTGGGTCAGCCATTCCACATTATGGACATTGAAGCCACCGCAAATGTGAATGTTAGCCGAAGGATGAGCAGACAGTATGTGGTCAATTTTCTCAGATATACTCTTAAAGATAGTAACCCCACTGCTGTGGGGGCGATAGAGGGCAAATATAAATGCGGTGGTGTAAGCTAGTGCAACTCGGAAGCAAATATAAGGTAAATTAGGGTCTTTTCTGGAGATATCCCTACCACATGGAAAGCCAACTTTGATGTAGGCACACACTCCATGCTCATGGCGATCTTGCGGGTCAGCTTTAGATGTTAAGTTAGAGTATCCTTTAATTATGAACTCATCTAGGGAAATGGTCGGCCCTATGCCAGTTTCACTTAGAAAGAATATGTCCGGTTTCGTCTCCTGTAATTGTGTTTCAACCTCTGGAAGGTTGGAACGTAGACCCCTGATGTTGGAGGAGACATGGTAGTAGGGGTCTACGTTGGAGGATGGGGTTCTAGGTTTATTCGTGTTTTTTTTTTTTTTTTTCTGGAGATTTGTCATGTTGAGGTTTGGGATTTGTGGAACAGGTTGATAGGCTTGGTTAGAGCAGGACAGAGAGGGAAAGTAAGAGAGAAAAAGACAGGAATTTTTTTTATAATACGTTGACACAATAATATTCTGCCCTTTCTTTTATTTTTCCTATTAAAATCATTCCGTTACCATTTTTTTTTTTTTTACTATTTAGAACGTCTGTTTGCTCGCCTTTTCTTTTTGCTCAATCGGTATAATCCAGCGGTTTCCGTCGTTCGCTGGACATTGCCCACCGAGAATCACGGAAAAACCGACTTAAAACTGCAGAAGTACCGAAGTTTGACTATGAGTACATGTTCTTTTTTTTTTTTTTAATGTTAAAAGCGTTGAACAATACGAAATACAATTTTGGGTACTTATGTATTTTGGTACCGTGCTGAAATAATTTTGTTTTTATTTACAAAGCCATTTTAACCTTCGGGTGGGGGGAAGGGTGTTTCGTCAATATTAAAAAAAAAAAATAGCATGAAACTTGAATTTAACCTGAAAACACTATTTACAATTAGCGCGGAATGCATATTTTTTTCTAGATTTCTTGAACATGTGTATGTCTACGGCTTCACAAGCATCATTACATAGGAACGATTTTTGTCTCACATTTATATTATTTTTGTATACTGTAAAAATTTGTGAAAATTATTAGCAGTTTATTTAAAGCTTCTTCTTTTAAATGGTAAAAAAAAAAAGTTAGGATGATAATATTAAATTACACTTACATAGTGTTATATACAGTGGGGGGAGGTTAAAGCTGTGGCAAGCGTTCGAGGTACATATTATTATAACACTTATTAAAAAAAATAAAACAACTGATTGGGCTATTTTGGCAGTACAGACCTTAGTAATTTATTATTTGGCCAACAACAAAAATAACAGCCGTATTTGACATTTTACGCGGGGGTGGGGGCATGCTACCACCGGGCAATGCCGGTTAACGAGTCCTGCTAATAGTTAACTAAAGATAATCATCCCATAAGAAAACCCAAAAAAAACTAATAGGGAATTAATTAAAATGAAAGAATATGCAAATTAGCTAGATCTTTTGCAGATGAATGCAATTCAACGGCCCATATATAACAAAATTCTATTTTCTTATATATATATATATATATATATATATATATATATATATATAACTCAAACAAGAATTCAAACACAACAAATATTTGATGTACGATCGTTTCTAAAACGATTTAGAATATTTTGTTTGTTTTTATACTTTAGATGAAAACGATTTAGAGAATATTTATTAATTTATGTCAAATAGCTATTGTTAGAATTCCTCACAAATCCAAAGTAGCGAAATGAAAATTATAATGATCAATCCAATAGACTGCATATTCTCGGTAACACGGTAAGTACATTTCAAAAAGAGATATTCATTTTAGTGATTTCAATAACCATTCTTTTTGTGAAAGAAATGTAATGTTTTTTTCTTAAATTAGTGCTGACATTGACATAGATTTATTATTTCTAAAAAAATATTATTAATGTTGTAGACCCGTGCTAGGAGTCACAAATGAAAGAACCCAGAAGTAGTGTAAAGTGTATAAATATAATATGTATTTATCATATAGAATACAGGAGCCACTAAAGTAGTATGAGAGGAACGTGTTCGTAGCATGCGGTTAAGCATGGCATGAATGTCTCCATCTAGTCTCTAAAAACCAGTGGTATTTATAGGACTGGTTGATTCCACTTAGTTCTCAAATAGGGGTGATTTGTACCCCCACAACAATTAATATTACTATTAAATGATACAGATGAATGTAAAAATCACTGTGGATCCTTCACGGGGCCCGCTCGTTTTAATTATAAAGTGTTCCAAACACAATCTTATGAAATCTGTGTAATTCCCATTTTTTTCTCTATTTTTGTCTCTAGCAAACAACAATCGTCCGTTGGATAAATCCAGGATTTAGCGCCAACAAAATTTTCATGGGAATGGCTTTCCTAGCCAGGACTTTCCAAGTGAACTTTGAAAAATTGAAAACTCCAACATTGGGATTTCCAGGACAAGTCATTAAAACTAAAGACCTACTTGTTTACGCAGAGGTAACTATTTTGACTTTTAATAAGCAGAAATTAATGTATGCTTTCTTTACGTTGGAAAAATGAATGTACTTGCAAATTATAGGTTCGGCCGTCGGGAGGCTGAGGGGAAGTATGGAACAAGGATGGGTGAATGGTATTTAGTCGTAAGATATGTTGAATAGTCAGATTGTCGATAATGAATAAAAAGCTTTTTAAAAAACATTAGAAAACTGAAAATAGGAAAAATAAGAAACAAATTTATACTGAAACTAATCTTATTCAATATTAATCTATATATCTATAAAAGTGAAATTGTCTATGTGTATGTACATTTCCCTACCAAGCTACTCTGTCAATTTTCAGTCTACAGATCCGAGATTTGACATAAGGGATATTGAGATTTGGGAAAATCTTTTTAATCGATTTTTGGACAGAAATTTGGCTATCAAGGGGTCAAAGTTCAACGATTTGACCTTTAAAAACTCTACCAAGCTGCTCCGCCAATTTCGGGTTTAAACACTTGAGATTTTAGATGTATTTTAGATGGATCAAACAATAAATGTTAAGGGGTCAAAATTGGGGTCAAAGTTTTAAAAATTTTTATCTCTACGGTCTCTATCAAATTAATCAGCCAATTTTGGGTCTAAACATTTGAAATTTTACGTAAAGTGTATTCAGACACAGGGCAAGCTTTTTAATCGGTTTTAGCCGAAAATTTGGCTACCAAGGGATTAAAATTCAAAAGATTTGACCTTTAGCGGTCTCTTGCAAACTATTCAGCCAATTTTTGATCTAAACATTTGAAATTTTACATAATCGGTATTCACACATGCAGCTTTTTAAATGAGGGGCGAAAAATTGGCTGTTAAAAAGTTTAAAGAGTTGAATTTTACAGACTCTACAAAGCTCCTTCGTCAATTTTGGGTCTAAACACTTGAAATTTTAGATGTAGGTCACCTGGACATGATTTAAACTTTTTAAGATATATATATATATATATATATATATAAAGTTATGAACAGTACAGAGGGCCCGAGCAAAGCCGGGCTGAAAAAATAAATAAATAAAATGAAAAATGAAAAGTAAATAAATAAAAAGAAAATTGAGAATTAATTCAAAAGGGAAATTGTTTTACAAGAGATAGCGATTCAAAAAAGTGGTTAAAATCAAATATACAACAAATAAGTATTACCATAACCAATAAAAATTATTTTGCAACCTGTTTGCATCATTTGGGGGGGGGGTAATAGTTTTAAATGCTTTTTATTTCATCTAAAATATTAATCAGTTTTACGATTGGTTAAAATTCGCACATCAAAGATGGCTGCTGTCATATCCATAATTTCTTCCTGCGGCTTCGTTTTCGATTTACGCTGTTTTTCCAAACTTTTTTTGAGAGATCGGGAGGAAGTTTACCATTACTAGAGTTCCGTCCGTGCAAGGAAAGGGCTCTTTAGTTGTTCACCCTCCAAAAAAAAAAAAATCCTGAGAAAAAGCAACGCAAATTAAAAACGAGACTGCAGGAAGAAATTTATGGACACAACGACTTTGATATGCGATTTAATACGTGAAATGAAATAAAAGACATTTAAAACTACTTAAAAAAATTCCAATAAATGATGTTGACATCTATGCTGATGCTGATGACACGACCATCTATGGAAATACAGCAAAGGCCGTAAATGACAAGGTTTTCTCTGATTCTCTCTCTCCTCTCATCTAGAGCGCGTAGTACAGTGGGTGAAGAGGTGGCTGGTTACTTTTAATGCATCCAAAACCAAGCTCTTATCTTTACATCATCAACGCTCTGATCCCCATCTAGCATCAATTGAAATGGATGGCTCTCGTCTAGAAGAAGCTCCATGTTTTGATAAGCTTCTGGGCTTGACCTTTAATCCTGACCTGAAATGGAATACGTACATCAAGTCAGTTGCCAAGGTCGCTGGAAAATTGGTAGGATCCTTCTACCACTCCAGAAGATATCTCACTGCTGATGCAATTCTCTATCTGTATAAAAGCCAAGTACGTCCAAGGATGGAGTACTGCTGCCACATCTGGGCAGGAGCTGCTAAAAACAGCCTATCCTGCCTTGAAAGAGTACAAAATAGGCTTCGTGGCTAAGTGGGGGATGTCCTTTTCTCTTCCCTGCTACCTCTCTCCCACAGAAGAGACGTTGCGAGCCTGTCTTTGTTTTATCGTTACTTCCATGGCAAGTGCTCGTCTGAGCTCCAATCTCTAGTCCCCCCTTGCCAATCTTTCACGATAGACACCCGTCTAGTTGAAACGACTGTCAAAAATTTTCCTCACTCTTTATCTGTGCCTAAACTAAACGTAGATTCCATGAACAAAGCTTCTTTCTTAGAAGTGCACGCCTGTGGAACTCTCTTCCGTTTGCCTGTTTCCCACCTGACTACAACTTGGATGTCTTCAAGTCCAACATAAACAAATTCCCAATGAACCGCCCCCTTAAGTAAGACACTTTATCAAATCTCCAATACTAACGATTATTACGATACTATCCCATTGATTACTGTACACGCAATAACCCTTATCCCTGAGTGGCTTCCGGGCCTTGATAAGTGGTGACTACCTTGTAAAAAAAAATGTTGCAAAAGTAATTTTTATTGGCTATGGTAACATTTATTTGTTGTATTGTTTACTTTGACCATTTTTTTTTTTTGAATCGCTATGGATTGTGAAATAAACCCGGGAAAAGTTGTGTTGTTTTTACGAAACAATATTCCGTTGTTTCTGAATTTTGAGATGAGGATTGGTTATTTGTATTATTGGGATCCATCGGACTACTGTTCTCCTCTTGAGTGTGATTTTCACAACGTTTCGGTCGATGCAAACCCCTTCTTCTTCTTGTCGCAACGACCCATGGCACAGTGGTTAGAATACTTGGAAAAATCAATTGTAAAAAGTGATATTTTCCTGAAGGTTGAAGGTTCAATCCTCAGAGTGGGCGACCAAAAAATAAAATTGCGAATTACGTAGGACCTCTGTCCAGTCATAGCTGACGGAACAAGAGCATGTTGCCTTCATGAAATAAATAAAGGGTTCCGCTCGAAATTCCTCCCAAATTCCCGAGTTTGACAGAAACATTCTCGACTTAGACAAGATATACCTGAAGAAGGTCGGAGTTGCATCGACCGAAACGTTGTGAAAATCAACTCAAGATGAGAACAGTAGTCCAATGAATCAAAATAATATTCTGTTGCTTGATGGATTTAAAATTTGCTTATTATTTTCTTAAAAAATTACATTAAAAAAAATTGAAGGAATATGATTCGATTTATACTGGAACTCAATTTATTCAATACTAGCGAGGGTACCCAGCGTTTCCCGGGTGTGGAGAGTTGGGGGGGGAGGTAAAACAACAGTAAGAAGTCCGGGTGGAAAGCGGTTTTTAAAAACAAAGTACTAGTCGCGGGGGAGGGAATCTAAACAACAGTAGGCAGACCGGGTAGAGAGATGGGTAAAAAAAAATGGTAGTAGCCGGGCGGGGGGGGGGTGGGTAGTCGGCGTTGCCCGGGTATGTGTAGGTAGTGTAGTAAGGAACCCCGAGGGGGGGGAGAACAAAACAACAGTTGGCAGCCAGAGTGAAGGGAGGTGTTAAAAAAATGTGGTAGTAAGCAGGCAGGTTCGAACTGTGACACGAAGACGGAAAAAAGTGAAAGAAAATCTGATGTCTTACTAATGCTCCATCATGCGACCGGGAGTTTGAAACGTTAAAATTAGGCAAAGTCAATCCAACCGATAGGATGACTTGCAAAAATGGCTCGCAAAAAATCGACATATCCTTGTACAAAACTGGCTAGTTTAGGGTGGAGAAATTAATCTTTTTGGCCAATTTTTCGATATTTGTCGTCCTAGACTCCAAGCTTCAAAATGATTCTGATCTTGTCATGATCCGTCGCCTCTGTCAAAGGTTTTACGAGACATACATACATACATACATACATATATACATACATTTAAATAGACAGGTGAGATCTATCAGGACCAGTTAACTGGCTTGTCCGGTGTTAGTATCCCCCTACCCCCGCGTAAAAAATCAAAGTACTTCTGTTGGTGTTGTTGTTATTGTGTAGCAACTCAACCAGAAACCAGCTTTCAAAATGAACACCACCAACCTACCTTTGTTAAGAATGGTTTTCGAAATAAACACCCCCTTTTGTGAGTGGGGGAGTGGTTGGTCATTTTATATATTTTTTTTACAGAAATATATTTCACAGCAAATTAATTAGGTTTGTGACGTATTTGTGCTTAAACGTAATTAAAAGTAGCAAAATTACAATCAGGTACCTTTCATATATACATAAAAGCAAACTACAATTGTATTTTGGTTTGTAACCTACGAGGGTTTATAAATGGAAGTAAAACATTTAATAATAATTTGCGAAGTGCAAAATAATGTTAAAAAAATTAATCAACCCCCTATGGAAAAGTCCAAATTGCATCTATTACCGCGTCGAGAAAACAAAAAAAGGAAAGATAAAAGTTACCAGCAGTGCCAAGGCTCAAACGCGGATGCTAAGTGGAAAAGTAAACACGTTTATCGAATTGGCCACGGTAAAAATGTCACTTTACTGGGCTTCGAAGTAACCTTTATAACGTGCGAATGAATTAGTGACCCAAATAAAAGTGTAACACGGCTGATCTCTCTCTCTCTCTCTCTCTCTCTCTCTCTCTCTCCCATTCTCTGTATCTCTCTATTTCTATCTGTCCCTCCCTCCAATTCCCTCTCGTTCTCTCTCTCTCTCCAGTTCTCTCTCTCCCTCCAGTTCTCTCTCCCTCCGATTTTCCCTCTCTCCCTCCAGTTCTCTCTCTCTCTCTCTATATATATATATATATATATATATATATATATATATACACACACGGTGAAACCTGCAAGTTCGTATTAACATGCCTTGTCGCTTATGCTGGAATAAAAGTGGTCTGTAAAGCAATGTAGTAAACGAAATATTATAATTAAGAAATACAAGAATAGGAACAAGACAATTGTTGTGTTTTACGTTCTGAATACATAAATAAATAGAAATATGTAGAAGTAACAGAGACGGGAGTGAGTATAAGAAGAAACAGGTTCACGTAGCTGCGTATTGTCTCGGGTGTCCGTGGATGAATAAATATAACAGCATTATCAATGATTTAATTTAATGTCGGAAAAGTCCAGAAATGCAAAGTTAATATAGCTAATGGATAAATAATGAATCCAGAGAAAAAGGTTTGTAAAGGAACGAATGGATATGTAAAAAAAAATGGTGGTGCGTTTGTAAGTGGCGAACCATTCGTTTAATGTTGGAAGATGCGAGTATCAGAATATGAGAATGTCTACCGAGCAGTCAATCAGCTGTGCCGGATTTCAACATGGGAGAAATTATTATCTATAAATAGGAATATATAAAAGTTATAGTATGTGTATAATGATCATTTAAGAGCGGTTATAACCCAGCAGAGTAGGAATGGTGCCGGTGCCTAATGGGAGCGGTGGAAGCACAGAATAGAAAGAGAGAAAAATAGGAACTACTTCCTCTAAAGATGGTGATATTGTGCTCGTGGCCCTCTCGGAACTAACATAAAATTTTATTACAACGCCTAAAAGTGTATGTAATGTCGTTTTAAATTTACATGAGACAGTGGCTTATAGTGTAGACATAATAAATGTGTATGTGGCATCTGTTGTTGCAAATCTACGGTAATTTGATCCAGAGTGGAAAACTACGACGTTTTTATTATATATATATATATATATATATATATATATATATATATATATATATATATATATATATAGGGATAAATGTAAAAAAGAAAAACAAACAGACAAACAAACAAGAATTATGTATGTAAAAGTATGTACTATGTGTGAAACAAGGGACAATCAAATATTGTAAAAACTAAATTTTGAAATAAACAAACGATAATCACACAAAAATTAAAATCGAACGATAAATAAGTTTTAAAATGAAAACGATTTAATTTCAAAGGAATGATATAAATACAAAGTTACTAGTGTAAAGCTATATCTTTTTAAATCAAAGTTATAGAAAAATCTGTTAGATAATTTAGTTTAAAATGGATTGCTAAATAACAACGTAATTATTTCAGCACGACTAATATTCTGCATAAATGCCAAATGCTAATGAAATTATGAATTTTTAGTTCTTATTTAGAATCAGACCTAAAAAATATAGAAAATACAGACAAATCTTTATGATGTACGTACTGTCACGAAACAAAGATGTCATATTCTAAAAATTACGTAAACAAGTTTTTTTAATAAGAAAATCAAATTTTGTAACATGGGAGGGCTAGGGAGACGCCATGTTTCTTAGAATATGTTAATATTCAAGGGCATGCAAACGTGGATTTTGTAAATATGGTTATTATTAGGTTGGTGCAAAACTAATGTCGTTTTTGCCGTTCAACTTCATGTCGAAAAACATTATTTTTGCACCAACATAATACGGGACAACTCAATTCAACTACCGACATTTTGTATTGTATTCGGGTAAAACCGTAGTTTTTTTTTTTTTTTTAGTTATTTT
This sequence comes from Euprymna scolopes, assembly GCF_053919585.1. Classification (NCBI taxonomy): domain Eukaryota; kingdom Metazoa; phylum Mollusca; class Cephalopoda; order Sepiida; family Sepiolidae; genus Euprymna; species Euprymna scolopes. Next base: position 73,799,060 of record NC_136510.1, read on the forward strand.
TTTTTTTTAGTTAAAGAAAAATACTTGATCAATTTACGTGATTTTGGGAATATGGTATTCCGTTCTGTGACGAGTACAGGCACTGTAAAGATAATTCAGTATGTTTTTTTTTTGTGTGTGTTTATTTTTAAATTAAGTCGAATTCTAAATAAGTACCGAATTTTGTAAACGTTATAAAACTTGTTGATAAAAAATTTCCAAACTATTTAGGAATAAATAAACAATTTTAATTTACACGTTTTTTACGGAAATTTGTTGGTTTGACTTATACTTCTGAACGAGGATAAACATTACTTTTTAAAAATATTATTATAGAAAAATCTTCCTCACAGAAATAATAAACTTGTAATACTTTATACAAAAAAAGTTTTGATGGAATTTAATACATTTAAAAGAATGAACTGAACAAGTTCATACACTTACGTTTGACTCCCGATATCGAAAACAAAAGATTTATCTTAAATTTATAAACAATACTGTGACAAGTTTTTATTTATTATTGAGAACTAAAAAACGTCTCCTGTAAAAATTATTTGTTTAACAGTTTTAAAAACTAAAAAGAAAAAAAAAGAAGAAGAAACTGAATCCCTAATAACTACAGCACAAGATAACTCGATAAGAACCAACAATATCAATGCAAAGATTGATAAAACACAAGAAAACAGCAAATGCAGACTCTGTGGACAAAGAGACGAAACGATAAATCATATAGTAAGTGAATGCAGCAAACTGGTCCAAAAGGAATACAAAAACAGGCACGACCAAGTGGGGAGGGAAGTACACTAGAAATTATGCAAATAACTGCATTTTGAACGTACTTACAAATGGTACAAGCATAAGCCCGCAATAGTACTTGAAAACGAGTACCACAAAATCCTATGGGACATGGACATACAAACTGATAAACCCATCCAAGCAAGAAGGCTGGATGCCGTAATAATTAAAAAGAAAGAAAAATCCTGTCAAATCGTAGACTTTGCTGTTCCAGCTGACCACAGGCTGGATATCAAAGAAAAGTAGAAACGGGGCAAATACACAGAGCTAGCCAGAGAGCTGAAAGGGATATGGAAGATGAAGAACATCAAAATAATACCTATAATAATAGGAGCACTAGGAACAACCTCGAAAAACTTTGAAAAAAGAATGGGAGAATGAATGACTGGAAAAATACAACGAACAACAATCATGAAAACAGCTGAAATATTAAGAAAAACTTTTGAATGTGAAAACTAACACACAGGAACAATAAGTGCGGGCCAGACAAACTGCTGCAAAGGCAAAACATGAAACCAAGAACACTGAAACGACATATATAAGTTCTCTAACCCAACCCTACCCCATTGCCACATCACTGCCCCCCCCCCCCAAAAAAAAAATGAGCGATACCAAATATCCAAGTAGAGTCAAGGAGGAAGGAAAGACCGGTGAACTTACCAGACCTCAGCCGAATAAGTGCGAAGAGAACTGGGACCTTGGGGAGGCTTAGTGCCACTCAAATCCCAGCAAAGACCAATAGCTGCTGCCAATGAGAAATCAATGGCAAGCAGCTGTTGCGATGATGCAAATTTATTTGCAAATATTATCGAAAGAGGGCGAGAGTACTGGAAACCTGGGGAGAATTGTTGTCATCCAGCTTCCAGTGAACACCACAGGCTGTTTTCAGGGAAAGATCTCTGAAGACCTGCGTGAAAGCTCCTTGTGAGCCAATAATAATAATAATGATAATAAAAAATAATAAAAATAAAAATAATAAAAATAATAATTTTCTACTTTTTTACCAAAATTCACTGTTTTTAGAAAAACATAAATAATTAAACATTGTTGTATTATCAAGAAAAAGGATAGTAAAAAATCTCATTTAAAACTTATTTGAAAACGAGTACATTTTAGCTCAAAATTAAAGTCACGGGTGAATTAGTAATTTAATACACTTTCAACAAATATAAAACTTCACAGTATTTTCCCGGCAAAGAAAAATTCACCCTTTTAATTGCACCTATCCAAATGTAAAATATATATTTTTTAGTTTTCAGAAAATAAAATGCAGTGAGTTTTGGACCAGTTTTATGAATCCCAAGACAGTTTCTTTGAGAATTAAAATAGAAAAATCTTTCGTAATAGTGAGCACCGTGGGTCCGTGACCATAGGACTACATCTGTGACGGTGGCAGGTCACGTAACTTTTAATGGAGAGGCCTGAATCTATATTTACGTCGGTTGTGGCAATACTCAAAAAATTGATCGTCGTCCAAAATGGCCTCTATCAAATCCAGGAACCACGCCACTGCTGCTATTTTTCTGAGTTTTTCAAATAATATTGTTATAGCGTTTTATCTATTTATTAATTTTCGAACGAGAACCCATTAAAAAAAAAAAAAACTTCTTATAATATTTGTGAGATCACCGTTCAACGCTACTTAAAGAACAGGATTAACTGAGAGAGAGAGAGAGAGAGAGAGAGAGAGAGAGAGAGGGGGGAGAGGTGGTCACTCGTCGATATAAAAACAAAAACGTTGCAAGCCTCTCTATTGTTATTTCTATGGAGGGTGCTCGACTGAGCTCCAGTTTATGGTTCTTCCTCGTAAGACATTCACAGCAAGAATACAATTAAAAAAAAAGACTTTCCTTTTTCTTTCCAAGTACCTAGCGCCAGGAAGAATTTCCATGGACAGAGTTTCTCACCTGTGGAACACATTACCACTGGAATACTTCCCTGCTGATTACAACTTAGTCGTGTTCAAATTGAATGTCAACAAATTCCTGTCATGGATTGCCTCTAAAGTAATAAAACGCAGTTGATACTACTTATCAATATGAGTACTCCGAATATTTCTGCTGACATTCAGTCACATCTCATTAAAATCTTCGAGTGGGTGTTGGCCTTGAAAAAAAAAAAAAAAAAAAAAAAAAAAAGAACAGCAAAATATAAGGTATTTTTTTAAAGATGGATAAAAAAAAAAAGGTAGGAGTATTCTCATTGGTGCATTCTACTTCCTGTTAATGTGTTGTAGGCGTATGATTGGTCATAATAGACTCTTAATTATCTATCAAATATCAACCTTTCGATTTACAAGTGTGCCAAATACGCAGTCGAGATCTGACGTGACCACCGAGACTGCAAAGGCTTATCGATAAACGTGACGCCATAGCGTGCTAATGAATGATAATCACGGCCAGTTTTAAAAATACTATTAGTAAACTTTTAAAGTTACAACTGATAAAAGAAAAAAAAAAAAAGAAACGATGTTTAATTTATATTATTTTATTTAGTGTATTTTTATAAGCAAAAATCATATATATGTATAAATATAATAGTAGGTCGCTCGGTCGTAAAATACGCTTAAATATGATATTTTAAATCATACAGATTTCGTATTTATTATTATAGAGCCAATACTCTATTGATTATTATATTGTACTCAATATATAGTAGCGATTTCAAAAATTAAAAAAAATGTATATATGGGTGCCATAAGCTAGAATCGAAACCAAAACATACATCTTTATTCGTTACTATCTGTACTATGTCCTAACGCATATAAAAGCTAAACAAAATAACGCTGTAAAAGGTATAAACGTATATTTGCACATGTGTAGAACATTATTTTAAGTCGAGTTACGCCTGCCAAGGTTCAATTTTTTTTTTTTTTTTTTCAATTTTAACCACTTATACATATACATACATATATACACTATACATACACTCCCGCATACACAATATACAATGGGGTTAGCCGGCAGAAACAAATAGTTCGGAAAGTAGTATCCTGGGGGAGAGTAATATTTCTTTACAGGAGAGGGTCTGCAATAGTCCACAATAAAGTAACGCAAATACCCGACTGCAAAGGCCAGCTTTCTATGTCATAAATGAGCAGGACATAAACAACAGAATACATACATGCTCGTTTCTAAACGAGGAAAAAGTAATTTCTGAGTGTTGTTTCCTTGAATTGTTTTTTTATTATTATTCTTAGAGATATGTTAAGGATAGACATACCTCTAATCCGTTTAAATACCCGTGTTTGTCGTGCAGATTTTTTTTTTTATATAGTTCAGTTGGTATTCGTTAGTTGTGCTGGTGCGATAAGTTTTTTTTTCCTCGTTTGTGTATGAAATGGCAGAATTCGGGTTTGGTTCAAAAACTGTGACGTTCTGGAAATAGTCGCGGCCATCTGTATTCATTTCCAATGAAAGAATAAAGTTAATAGTGGCAACAAGGTTAGCTAGGTGGGGGAAGTAGAGGATACTCTAAGCTGGTGTGGGGTTGGTTGGATCTGCCTTTGCTGACCGTCAAGATATATATATATATATATATATATATATATATATATTAAGTAATGTGATTTATAATTTAAAAGTTTTAAAATTTTTAAAATTTAAAAATCAAAATTTAATTAAATTAAAAATCAGTTTCATAAGAAGGAACAACAACAAAGTCAATTATCTGTACGATCGTTTCGGAAATCCGTGCTTTTTATTTGTGGTATACATGAAGTCACGTAGAATAATTATACATAGTTTTTTTGGTAAGCACGGTCTCCTCATCAGCAAATTTAGGAGGATTTCTATTGAATTGAAAAGACACCAAAAATAAACCTAGCATTAAAAGTAAGGCAGATGAATCTGAAAAATTGAAGTAAAAGGTTTGGATATAAAATTTATAAGAAAATTAATAAGGAAATTGGTATAGGTTAGAGATAGAAATGAGTAGAAAAAATATATATATTTTTGAATTTACATAATAAATTTGATTTAAAAATATATATATATATAATTACCTTTTGGTTTTCATTTTTTTGAAATCAGGAACTGTATTTAAAGTAGTCATTTAGATGTTTGCTATAGCTTTTTATTTTATTGAATGATGAATTTTAAAAGGGCGACGCTCGTGCAGTAAATTGTTTCCGTTAGCGTATTTTGATTTAGAGACGCCACAGTTAATATCTATAGAGAGAGAGTTTTTTTTTTTTTTTTTTTTTTTTTTTTTTTCCAAGTTTTTAAGGGGAGATAATTGTCATGGCTTTATTTATTATTTGATTTACGAGTCTAAGGGCGGTAATTGGTTTAACTTAATTTATTAAAAAAAAAAAAAAAAAAAAAAAAAAAAAAATCTATTTTTACTAATGAGTAATTTTTAATGATTTAAGGTGGTTTATATTTATTAAATTTAAACCAACGTTTATGATTACACGATAGAAGCTCGTGTCTTGAATTTACTAGTTTGGTTGTGCTTTTTATATCTTCATATTTTAAAATTTTTACGGTTTCTTTTGTACATAATGTACAAAATTTATCTCCTGGTTTATATGATTTGCAAGTCTCAATTATTTGCCATTTTAAGTTGAAAGAAATATTGCTATTTTTTAGTTGCCAAATATAGTTGGATAGAGTAGTTTGGTTTGATAGAGAGTTATTTTTAAAAGAATGTTTGTGCGTTGAAATTCTATGTTTTATTGGGCCAGATGTGGAACCAATATATATTACCTCTTGATTATTATGATTATTTTCCGTTAGGTCTATTGTTGGATTATAATGTGGTGGGTTGGTTAATAATTGATCGGTAGATTGATTTAAGTTGGTGTTATTATTTAATTCGGTAGTTGAGTTATGGCTGTTGATAGGTTCTTGTATATTTGGAGTTTTTGATACTGTGCAGCTATAGATAACATTTTTAATTTTACATGAGCCTTGTAGGGGACATTTATTTTTTCTTCTACAGTTACAGTCCGATGTATTTTGTATAGTTGCATTTTGTAGTTTATTAATTTTATTATTATTAGAGCTAATTATTTTCTGATGAAGGTTAGGCATAGTAGAGTAAGAGACTTTAATTGTGTTCTTATTGAAAATCTTATTATATCTATGGGGGGCTTTAAAGTTCTTATCTAATATTTTAAAAAATTCTCTAGCTATGTTTGTTTCTAGGTTTTTGGAATACGGGGGGTTGAACCATAGGATCTCCTTGTGTCTATTCTTACGTTTGCGGGTTTTAGTTTGTTGTTTATTTATATTATTATCTAATATTTGTAGTTTGGTTTTATCTTTTTTTGTCTCCTGGTTATTTTTCTTAACTCGTATACGGGAAGACATTGCCATATTATATGTTATTACGCTCTTAATAGGTTTATTTTTAATGCAGTTTATGTTTCTATCATTTTCATTTATGAATTTAATTTGTGAATTATATCCAGAGTTTTTAAGGGCTTCATTATAGTATTTTTCATTTTTGGTAAATATTGATTTAGTAGAAGACAGTCTAGAAATTCTTAGAGCGATATTGGGAACTATTGAGTTTAATATTGATTTAGGGTGGTTTGATTGATTGTGGACATATAGAAGTGATTGGTTAGGTTTATGGTATATATATATATATATATATATATATATATATATATATATATATAGATTGGTTAGGTTTATGGTATATATATATATATATATATATATATATATATATATATATATATAATTTATTATTTAAATATTTTTGTAAATATTTTCACGTACATAAATTAAGTTATCTATAGACATGACATGTTTGACATAAGGGGTATTGAGAGTTGGGAAAATCTTTTTTAATCGGTTTCGGCCATTATATTTTTCTGATTTTTAAAATTTTGGGGTTTTCTGCAACCTTACAATCAAATTTCGTCGGTTTTATTTTGTAAAATAAATAATGTTTATTGGCGATTTAAACCCTGACCATTCTTCTTCAATATAGAGTAAATCTTACGATAAATTCATTTCATTTTACTAGTTTTTACTAGTATTTTTTGTTATGGGTGTCGAAAATTAGTGTCATGCCTAAGTTAATCCCATAAACCTACTTGGGTCCATGTATATATGTAGTGTTTGGTGATCATATAAGCGTTGACTAATATCCAGCCGACTTTATCATACACTCAATTGACCTTTAGTACCGGCCTGACCTAGATCTCAGCATACTTCTACTCTCCACAACATTTACCTTATCTATCGTAACACACATTCTTGAATTGGGTTCTGGTTTGTAAAAACATGCATGGAATTAGAAAAAGTTGGTCTTCGGGCCGGGATCAAAGTGTAGTATCTGTTCCGGCAGATGCTGCACTTAAGATAATTTGTACCAGTCAATGGAGGGGAACCCCTCTATACTGGGAACCGCCTGGGTAATACCTAGGAGGTCCACCCTCCCAGGCCTTGCCACCGGGCTTTCCGGTGGGGCAAGTTTATTGCTTGCTGCCTGAGGCACCGGGGAATGCCGACGGGGTTACTCAGGCAATTTTTAAAATTGCAGGAGTGCCCCTCCTTTAGGGGAGCCTGCGGGGTTCCCACTTTCCGGCCTTGTGCCACATAATGCTGATGTGGGCAGCATTTAAATAAAAACCCCTCTATACTGGGACAATTATTATTTTTGGTAACCAGAGTGACCCCTTTTAGGGGAGCTGGTTTTTACCTCACATTAAAAACGGCCTTGTGCCTAATTTGCTCAGTGGGGGAGCAAATAAATACTATCTGTTCTCTGATACATACACAGCGATAGGCAGTGTTGTTCTGGCGACACATTCTCGTGGCCGGCGAGCTTGTTGGGTAGCGTTCTGTCCGCACCCCCACTTTGTCTGTCTTTCTCTGCTCTCCCCCCTCCCCCACGGGGGGGGATCCGAGCTGATAATTTACGACCTTCCCGCGAGGGAGGGTCGGAAACACTTTCTCTCTTCCCTCCACTAACCTCCCACTCCCTCTCTCAGTTCTATCTCCCCTCTTGCCGCCTTTGGCGCCACTTCTTTTTGGCGCCAAAGTCGGCTCCCAATTTGGACGCCGACTCCACGTCACTCATTTTGGTGAATTATACAGAAGAGAGAGAGAGCTTTTTTCAAAAATGGACACCCCCAGCCCGGGGACCACCAATACAGATACCCCCAGCCAGGAGGCTACCACAAGAAAAACTGCTCCCCAAGAGGACGGCTCCCCAACAGGGGAAGCAAAAAGCAACGGGGCATACCGCCCGGACACGAAACCGAACGACGCCCCCCAGAAGGGAGAAAACTCACCAGCAGCTCCCCAAGAGGGCGACTCCCCACAAAGGGGAGAAAAAACAATGTTGGACAGGGCATCCCGCTCTGACAACAAAAATCAAGAGGCAGTAGCCCCAAAGGACGATAAGAGAGACAGTGCTCCCCAGGAGGGCTACTGCCCCAAAAGGGGAGCAAATCAAGAAAACGAGAGGGCATACAGCCTAAACCTCCCCAAAACAAAAGGGGCAAAAGCTCCCAAGGACAATGCTCCCCAGGAGGCCGACTCCCCAAAAAGGGAAGTATTTCCTGGAAGAAGTATAGAGCAGGGAGAGTCGGTCCCAAAGGAAAGCGGAAAGGGAAATGCCCCTCAAAATAGCAACCCTTCCGCCAAGGAACAGCAAAAACAGTCCAACCTCACCAAAGATCCAACACCAACAAGAGGGTCGGCATGGGGGAAGACTGTAGAGAAGCAACTGTCCCCTCAAGAGTATAAAGACTTGTACTTGACCAAGTACAGACAATACATAGAGGGGGCAGAAATTAAACCAGTGCCAGGCGCTTGGGAGGCAATCGAAGACAGAGTGCTCTCCCTCATCATCTCGGATATGCCGGAAAACCGCCTCCTAGGGATGAAAAAGGAAGACATGGCAGGGCTCCTACATAAGCTAAATATCCCGGTATTATACCTGTACCAGAGGAGCTACGCCATGTGGGACATCCTCCTACCCACCAAGGAAGATGCAGAGAGACTCTCCCTCCAAGAAATAAAGCATGGGAGAGTCAAACTAACACCTGAATACCAGGGCAAGAGAAGGACTCGGGTGCAGGTATTTAATGTGCCAACCCAAATACCTGCGGAAGTATTAGGATGCCTCTTCAGCCAGTACGGTGAGGTAGAACAGGTGACCCCAATACGGTCAAAAACTGGGACTCACCTGGGCTGCTACACAATAGCAATGAGGCTGAAGAGGAAAGGTTTTCAGGCAATACCACCGCTGCTGACATACAAAGACGCCAGCATAACGGTAGTGGTGGAGGGCCGTCGTCCACACTGTTGGTTCTGCCAAAAGCAGGGCCACATGGCTAGGAGTTGCCCCCAAAGGGTAACCCCTAATCCAATAACCCAAAAGGCGGTCACATCCACTGAGACAACGCCCGCACCAAAACAGGCGGCAACAACCCCTGCAACTGCAGCACCAACCCCAGCTCCAAGGAAAACTCAAACCACCCAGGAGGCCAAGGGGGAAGAATGGAGCACGGTAGTGAGACAAAAGCGGAAACACTTAATCCCTTCTGCCACCGTCCCACCACCAGCCCAAAAATCGAGGCAGGAGCCTCTGCAAATGCAGAAACAACAACAGCCACCGCAGCCAATGCCGCGGAAACAACTGCAGCAGCAACTACTGCAACAGCAAAATCAGCAAGTGCAGCAGAAGCAGCAGCAGCAACGACACCAGCGAGAGCAGCAACAACAAAAACAGCTGCAGCAGCAAATAGAGGAGCAGACACAACCAACGGTCCCCACACCAATCGAGACGGGGATCAAGCGGAGAAAAGACTGCTCCTCTGAGGATGAATCCGCAAGTGAGAGGGAGAGGAACTCAACCTCACCTCTCCCCGGTTCATTCGAAAGAATGAAAAAGAAAAACAAAAGAAGAAAAGAGGAAGAAAAGGTGGCCCCCACTCCCTGTGAACATACACCACCCCTAACAACAAAATCCACTTCCACCCCCAAACCACACACTGCAACAACACCAGACACCGCACCAACACCAGACACCGCACTAACACCAGACACCGCACCAACACGAGACACCACACCAACACCAGACACCGCACCAACACCAACACCAGACACCGCACCAACACCAAACACTGCACCAACACCAACACCAACACCAGGCACCACACAAACACCCGTCCCCACACCAAGGCAAACTGAGCCACTACCCCAAAAAGAAAATGAAAAGAATGAACCGAGGGAGAGGAGAGACTCCTCTGCCTCTTGCAGACCAAAGGTCCTTGCCCCTGAGGAACTATGTTATGTAGACCCTCTATCTGTGGCCACAGACATTTCCCATCGGCAGAGGAAAAACTTAAAACCTCTGCTCGATTACAAACAGATAGAGGGGAAAGATGTAAATATCCCCTCAAATTTCCCGGACGCCCCACTCCTAATAACCTTTGTCAGAACTCCAGAGGCCTGCAAGACCAACTTGTGGACAAGGCTGCAGGCCGCTGAAGGGGCGTTTCCGGGAATTGAACTGGTTAAAAAAAATGACCCTTCTCTTGATGAACTGTCAAAACAATGCAAGGGAAGGGTCCCAGTGTTGGTCCATCCGTCACTCTATAGGGCCCTTAAATTGACCTACCCTTTGGATGTCGGCGGCATTGTGAGAGAAGGTCAGGACATGAAAAACCTGACCACCTTGAGCATTGCACACAACGTCGGTGTCCTTTCCCCGGCTGACTTCGGAGCTGAGTGTAACACACCTTAAGGTAGGTACCATGGCTTTGAATTTGGCTAGTCTGAATGCGAGGGGCTTGAGATCATCGGGCCGGGCGGCTCGCCTCCGGCACGACCTCTTGTCCCTGGGAGTGGATGTCGCTGCGATTCAGGAGACGCATTTCGTTTCCTCTGTGGATTGTCAGATGCTGGCCCGAGACTTTGAGGTTTTCTCAGCATATGGCAGCCCGCGGGGGAAGGGAGTTTCCGTGCTGGTTAAACGTACCCTGTCGGCGACGGTCGACGTTGTCCATAGAGATGCAGTGGGTAGGCTGGTTGTGGCCGATGTTGCCGTAAAAGATTCTGTGTTTCGGGTGATTGCGGTTCATGCGCCCAGCACCGCTCGTGAGAGGGTCTCATTCTTCAGTCAGCTTGACGCGTTTGTAGATTGTCGGAAGCGGGTAGTGCTAATGGGGGATTGGAATTCCATCTTAGACCCCGACATAGATAAGGTAGGAGGCGGAGCTAGAGGATCGGAGAGGTGCGAGTCCAGCCTGGCTGATCTGATGGCTAGATGCGGTCTGGTCGACAGGTTTCGGGTCGAGCATCCAGGGCGGGAGATGTGGACGTGGACCAATAGTGTTTCCTCCTATCCAAATACTTATTTGGACAGGATGTTAGTTAGGAGAGGCGAAGTAGACTTCTTATCTTGTCCCACGTTCACTTGGCTAGGCCAGACGGACCATAAATTAGTTATGGCCCGGCTGAAGCTAGGAAATAGGCCTAAGCTAGCGGGGTACTGGAAGTTAAACACCTCCCTTCTGGAGAGACAAGACTTCCAAGATCAGTTAAGAGAATTGATTAAAAAGGCACTAGTGGGGGCGGTTACCGGGAGTAAGTGGTGGTTAGGTCTCAAAGCCAAGATCAGAAGCTTCTCCGTCAAGTATGCCCAGCGCCTCGCACTAGATAAGGCCAAGACGAAGAAGAAGCTAGAGCAGAAACTAGCCCAGGCTACCGGGGAGGGTGATAGGGTTAGTCAGGAACTAGCTAAGCAGGACCTTCTACGCGAGACTAGCGAGCGTTACGAAGGCCAAGTAGTTAGAGCTAGGCTTAGAAAGATAGGCAACGAAGCAGTCAATTCTGATGCAGACGTGCGCCGTGAGGTTTCTAGGCGTGGCTCGGACAAATATATTGCAAAAATCAAACATCCGAATGGACGCACCCTGGAATCGACTCGGGAGATCTGCGAGGGGTTTCGAGAACATTTCGAGGAGCGTTTTACGCAGCAGCCCGATCTTCCGGTCCTTGAGTTTAGCGACTATTTGGCCGACTCTCCCCGCCTCGAGGCGGCTAGAGCGGCTGGTTGCGAGGGCCGGGTGACGGAGCAGGAGGTCTTTACTGCGCTGAAGCAGGTCAGCTGTGACAGATCGCCAGGACTTGATGGTCTGCCATACGAACTGTACTTGAGGCTGTCGCCCATGTTTCTGCCTCTTCTGACGGATATGTTCAACCATTGGTTTGCTCAGGGATCCATCCCAGGGCAGGTGACCAAGGGAGTGATCACATTGCTGAAGAAAGGTGACGGGCATGGAGGGGAAGAGTTAGATGACTACAGGCCCATAACTCTGCTAAACACAGAGTTGAAGATTTTGGCCAAGGTCCTGTCGAATCGGCTGCAGGTTGTTATCGACGAGTTGGTTGAACCAGAACAGAACTACGCTGTGAAGGGGAGATCGATTCAGAACAACTTGCACCTGATCCGCATGATCCTAGAGGGGGGAATAGATGACGACACAGAAGCCGCGCTGATAAACTTAGATCAGTCCAAAGCTTTCGATAGGGTCGACCATCGTTTCCTGGCATCTGTCTTAGAGGCCGCCGGTTTTAAACCGGACTTTTGCAAGTGGATCTCCATAATGTATCGGCAGCCCATGGCTGTCGTGCAAGTGAACGGAAAGCGCTCGAAACCCTTTGTTATCTCTCGGTCGGTTCGTCAGGGTTGTCCGCTGTCGCCCCTGCTTTATGTCCTGGCTTTGGAGCCTCTTCTCCGCAAGCTGAGACATGGGGAGGCAAATTCGGCCCTGCGCGGAATGGCTCTGCCTGGCGGCTCAGCTGCCAAGGTATCCGCGTTCGCCGATGATGTCACGATCTTCGTGTCGGGCTCCAGAGACATTGAGGTCGTGTCGGAGGCACTCACACAGTACGAAAGAATTACAGGGGCCAAGATAAACCGCAACAAGTCGGTAGGACTGCGGTTGGGCGCATGGAGTGGCAACGCAAACCTCCCTGCGCCCTTCAGCTGGACAGATGGCCCGGTCCGGATCCTCGGCGTGTGGTTCGGACCGGGTCTCCAGCTTGACAAGAATTGGTTGGAGGTACGGTCAAAGGTGGAGGCTGCAGTCAGTTCGTGGCTTCCTAGGAAACTTTCCTTAAAGGGTAGAGCTGAGGCGTGCGCCACTTACGTCTTTCCTCTCATCCTTTACCGACTGGCCGTACTTCCCCTGCCTGCACAACACCTAAAAGCTCTCGTCGAACTCTTGTCCTCGCTCCTTTGGGACAGAGGAAGACACTGGGTGAGCAGACAGGTCTGTATTCAACGTCCGTGTGAGGGAGGCTTGGGAATGCCGGACTTGAAGTGTCATCGAGATGCTGAGAGACTGGCCTTCCTGAGCAACTATATGCAGGAGGACCAACCGTGGCACCCCGTGGTTACTGCCGCCTTCCCCGACCTCGTTCTCGACCCTTCCATCGAGAGCCGTCGCAGGCCGCGGGGAGAATCTGCCTACATGAAAGAGTGCCGAGCCGCGCTAAAACGACTACCAAGGTCCAGTGACCTTGTGACTGCTACCCGTAGGGAACTCCACAGGGATCTAGTGAGGGAGGCCGCTGACGACCCGCTATGCGCGCGTTTGGGGTGGCAGCAGAGTGAGATCCGCTCCGCGTGGAGCTGGGCGCCAGGTTCGAGTCATCTGAACAATTCGGAGTTCTCTCTGACCTGGCGATTGGCCCGAAATGCACTTCCACTCAACAACATACAATGCAGTTCTGGGTTTCTGGAGTCGCCCGATTGTCCCCGTTGTGGGACAACGGCTGTGGAAACTACGGATCACGCTTTCTTTGATTGCCGCGAACTCCGCCAGTACTGGTCGTATGTCAGTGGGGTGACGGCTCGCATCGATCCTGAGCATCCTCGCCCAATTACTGTATCCAATGTTGTGGACAACGTGAGGCCGCCGTGGGACCGGGAAAGACAAATGGTCTACGTTACGATTCTGGCCGTGGCGAGAATGGTGATTTGGACGTCGCGTCTGCAAGGTTGCCGGGGGGTGTTGTCTTTTTCTGATCAAGATCTGATCGCGTTCTTTAAACACCAACTACGGGTGAAGATCAGATGTGATAGAAGAAGGCTGCATCGCGCGGCATTTGACAGAAGATGGATACATGTGGCAAGTCTGTGTGTACGAAGAGGAGCCAAATTCGAATACGTGTTCCCCGCCTAGGTGTGGAACGCGCAGTTCTGTAAAGTTAAATTAAACAAGTAGTCTCTCAGCTAGCTGAGTGTGTGTTCCATCCCTCCCCGATTAGGAAGCCTCCAAGATCCCCATCCCCTCTTACCTGCAATTTTTGTTTTTCACCCCTTCCTCTAAATTTTACCCATCTTGGAGAAAAAGAAATACAAACTAACCTCCATCCCTTACCCACAAAATTTTCTTTTCTCCATTCACCCCCATCTAGAGGGCATCCCCACCTAGAGACTGACCCGCAGAAGCGAGGTTCCTTTTACAAACCTAGTGGAACGGGCAGTCTATCAACTAGACGGGGTTGGGAGGGTCCTACTAATCACCTTTTGTTTTTTCTTCCCCCTCCCTCGACACAAATGAATTATTGTTACCATTTTATTGTTATCTTTTTTGTTTTTACACGTCAATAAAAAATGTTTTAAAAATTGGGAGTTACTAGGACGTCCCCCAAGATGAAAGGGTGAATGCGGTATTATGGTGAAAGAAGATACTAGCTGGGAGAAACTTTTGACTTTGTTTAGTTCTGGAGCGACAAGGATGACCAACGACCCCCAAAATCCCCCCTTTTGAGTTGGCCATGTGCCTAAGTTTTTTGTTCACCGTTAATTTTACTGTATTTTTTTAACATGAATAAAAGATTTAATATCTCAAAGTGTAGTATCTGTTCCGGCAGATGCTGCACTTAAGATAATTTGTACCAGTCAATGGAGGGGAACCCCTCTATACTGGGAACCGCCTGGGTAATACCTAGGAGGTCCACCCTCCCAGGCCTTGCCACCGGGCTTTCCGGTGGGGCAAGTTTATTGCTTGCTGCCTGAGGCACCGGGGAATGCCGACGGGGTTACTCAGGCAATTTTTAAAATTGCAGGAGTGCCCCTCCTTTAGGGGAGCCTGCGGGGTTCCCACTTTCCGGCCTTGTGCCACATAATGCTGATGTGGGCAGCATTTAAATAAAAACCCCTCTATACTGGGACAATTATTATTTTTGGTAACCAGAGTGACCCCTTTTAGGGGAGCTGGTTTTTACCTCACATTAAAAACGGCCTTGTGCCTAATTTGCTCAGTGGGGGAGCAAATAAATACTATCTGTTCTCTGATACATACACAGCGATAGGCAGTGTTGTTCTGGCGACACATTCTCGTGGCCGGCGAGCTTGTTGGGTAGCGTTCTGTCCGCACCCCCACTTTGTCTGTCTTTCTCTGCTCTCCCCCCTCCCCCACGGGGGGGGATCCGAGCTGATAATTTACGACCTTCCCGCGAGGGAGGGTCGGAAACACTTTCTCTCTTCCCTCCACTAACTTCCCACTCCCTCTCTCAGTTCTATCTCCCCTCTTGCCGCCTTTGGCGCCACTTCTTTTTGGCGCCAAAGTCGACTCCCAATTTGGACGTCGACTCCACGTCACTCATTTTGGTGAATTTATACAGGGAAGAGAGAGCTTTTATTCAAAAATGGACACCCCCAGCCCGGGGACCACCAATACAGATACCCCCAGCCAGGAGGCTACCACAAGAAAAACTGCTCCCCAAGAGGACGGCTCCCCAACAGGGGAAGCAAAAAGCAACGGGGCATACCGCCCGGACACTAAACCAAAGGACGCCCCTCAGAAGGGAGAAAACTCACCAGCAGCTCCCCAAGAGGGCGACTCCCCAAAAAGGGGAGAAAAAACAATGTTGGACGGGGCATCCCGTTCCGGCAACAAAAATCAAGAGACAGTAGCCCCAAAGGACGATAAGGGAGACAGTGCTCCCCAAGAGGGCGACTCCCCACAAAGGGGAGAAAAAACAATGTTGGACAGGGCATCCCGCTCTGACTACAAAAATCAAGAGGCAGTAGCCCCAAAGGACGATAAGAGAGACAGTGCTCCCCAGGAGGGCTACTGCCCCAAAAGGGGAGCAAATCAAGAAAACGAGGGGGCATACAGCCTAGACCTCCCCAAAACAAAAGGGGCAAAAGCTCCCAAGGACAATAAAGAGGACAACGCTCCCCAGGAGGCCGACTCCCCAAAAAGGGAAGTATTTCCTGGAAGAAGTATAGAGCAGGGAGAGTCGGTCCCAAAGGAAAGCGGAAAGGGAAATGCGCCTCAAAATAGCAACCCTTCCGCCAAGGAACAGCAAAAACAGTCCAACCTCACCAAAGATCCAACACCAACAAGAGGGTCGGCATGGGGGAAGACTGTAGAGAAGCAACTGTCCCCTCAAGAGTATAGAGACTTGTACTTGACCAAGTACAGACAATACATAGAGGGGGCAGAAATTAAACCAGTGCCAGGCGCTTGGGAGGCAATCGAAGACAGAGTGCTCTCCCTCATCATCTCGGATATGCCGGAAAACCGCCTCCTAGGGATGAAAAAGGAAGACATGGCAGGGCTCCTACACAAGCTAAACATCCCGGTATTATACCTGTACCAGAGGAGCTACGCCATGTGGGACATCCTCCTACCCACCAAGGAAGATGCGGAGAGACTCTCCCTACAGGAAATTAAGTATGGGAGAACAAAACTAAAGCCCGAATACCAGGGCAGGACAAGGACCCGGGTGCAGGTATTCAATGTACCTATGCAAATATCAGCAGAAATCCTGGGATCCTTCTTCACACAGTTCGGCGAGGTGGAAAAAATAACCCCAGTGCGGTCGAAAACCGGCATGCACTTGGGCAGCTACACTGTGGCCATGAGGCTAAAGAAAGAAGGCTTCCAGGCGATACCAGCACAGCTGACATTTAAGGAGGCAACTATGACAGTAGTAGTGGAGGGGCGTCGTCCGCACTGCTGGTTTTGCCAAAAACAGGGTCACATGGCCAAGAGCTGCCCTCAAAGGTCAAATCCTACTCAAGTGACACTAAAGGCGGTCCCAACCTCTGAGACAGCACCAGTGTCCAAACAGGCTGTCACAACTCCTGCAACCAGAGCACCAACCCCAGCACCGAGGAAACCCAAAACTGTGCAGGAGCCCAAAGGGGAGGAATGGATCACGGTAATGAGGCGGAAACGGAAGCCCACAATCCCATCTGCCACCGTCCCACAACCAACCCAACAACCGAGGCAGCAACAACAACAGCAGCCTCCACAACAGCCGCAGCAACAGCCATGGCAGCAGACACAGCAGCAGCAGCCAAACCAGCCGTTGAACCAGCCGCAGCAACAACATCAGCTGCCGCGGCCAATTCCACAACCAATGCCACGAAAACAGCAGTAACAACAAAAACAGCAGCAGCAGCAACAGCCAGAACAGCAGCAACAAAAACGGCTGCAGCAACCAGAAAAGCAACAGCATCAACCGGAGAAACAACAATTAGAGGAGCAGCAACAACCAACGGTCCCCACACCAATTGAGACGGGGATCAAGCGAAGAAAACACTGCTCCTCTGAGGATGAATCTGCTAGTGAGAGGGAGAGGAACTCAACCTCACCACTCCCCGGTTCATTCAAAAGAATAAAAAAG
Source organism: Euprymna scolopes (assembly GCF_053919585.1). Classification (NCBI taxonomy): domain Eukaryota; kingdom Metazoa; phylum Mollusca; class Cephalopoda; order Sepiida; family Sepiolidae; genus Euprymna; species Euprymna scolopes. The sequence continues at coordinate 73,816,462 of NC_136510.1, forward strand.
AAAAGGAAAGGGGAAGAAAAGGCAGCCCCCACTCCCTGTGAGCATACACCACCTCTAACAACAACACAACCCACTTCCACCCCCATACCACATACTGCACCAACACTAGACACCGCACTAACACCAACACCAACATCAGACACCGCACCAACACCAACACCAACATCAGACACCGCACCAACACCAGACACTGCACCAACACCAGACACTGCACCAACACCAGACACTGCACCAACACCAACACCAGACACCGCACCAACACCAACACCAGACATCACACCAACACCAGACACCGCACCAACACCAACACCAGACACCACACAGACACTCGTCCCCACACCAATGCAAATTGAGCCGCCATCCCAGAAAGAAAAGAATGAACCCGGGAGGGGGAGAGACCCTTCAGATTCTCCCACTTACGGACTCACTCCAACAGGGACTCTCGCCCTCGAAACGAGAGAGGAACTTTGTTCTGTAGACCCCCTGTCTGTGGCAATGGGCGTACCACACCGGCAGAGAAAAAATTTAAAACCTCTGCTGGACTGCCAACAGATAGGGGGAAAAGACGTTAATGTCCCCTCTAATTTCCCGGACGCCCCACGGCTAACAACTTTCGTCAGGCTTCCTGAGGCCTGCAAAACCAACGTGTGGACAATGCTGGAAGCCGCTGAAGGGGCTGGTCCGGGAATTGAACTGATTAGGAAAAATGACCCTTCCCTTGAGGAACTCGCAAAACAATGCAAGGGAAGGGTCCCAGTGTTGGTCCATCCGTCACTCTATAGGGCCCTTAAATTGACTTACCCTTTGGATGTCGGCGGCATTGTGAGAGAAGGTCAGGACATGAAAAACCTGACCACCTTGAGCATTGCACACAACGTCGGTGTCCTTTCCCCGGCTGACTTCGGAGCTGAGTGTAACACACCTTAAGGTAGGTACCATGGCTTTGAATTTGGCTAGTCTGAATGCGAGGGGCTTGAGATCATCGGGCCGGGCGGCTCGCCTCCGGCACGACCTCTTGTCCCTGGGAGTGGATGTCGCTGCGATTCAGGAGACGCATTTCGTTTCCTCTGTGGACTGTCAGGTGCTGGCCCGAGACTTTGAGGTTTTCTCAGCATATGGCAGCCCGCGGGGGAAGGGAGTTTCCGTGCTGGTTAAACGTACCCTGTCGGCGACGGTCGACGTTGTCCATAGAGATGCAGTGGGTAGGCTGGTTGTGGCCGATGTTGCCGTAAAAGATTCTGTGTTTCGGGTGATTGCGGTTCATGCGCCCAGCACCGCTCGTGAGAGGGTCTCATTCTTCAGTCAGCTTGACGCGTTTGTAGATTGTCGGAAGCGGGTAGTGCTAATGGGGGATTGGAATTCCATCTTAGACCCCGACATAGATAAGGTAGGAGGCGGAGCTAGAGGATCGGAGAGGTGCGAGTCCAGCCTGGCTGATCTGATGGCTAGATGCGGTCTGGTCGACAGGTTTCGGGTCGAGCATCCAGGGCGGGAGATGTGGACGTGGACCAATAGTGTTTCCTCCTATCCAAATACTTATTTGGACAGGATGTTAGTTAGGAGAGGCGAAGTAGACTTCTTATCTTGTCCCACGTTCACTTGGCTAGGCCAGACGGACCATAAATTAGTTATGGCCCGGCTGAAGCTAGGAAATAGGCCTAAGTTAGCGGGGTACTGGAAGTTAAACACCTCCCTTCTGGAGATACAAGACTTCCAAGATCAGTTAAGAGAATTGATTAAGAAGGCACTAGTGGGGCGGTTACCGGGAGTAAGTGGTGGTTAGGTCTCAAAGCCAAGATCAGAAGCTTCTCCGTCAAGTATGCCCAGCGCCTCGCACTAGATAAGGCCAAGACGAAGAAGAAGCTAGAGCAGAAACTAGCCCAGGCTACGGGGGAGGGTGATAGGGTTAGTCAGGAACTAGCTAAGCAGGACCTTCTACGCGAGACTAGCGAGCGTTACGAAGGCCAAGTAGTTAGAGCCAGGCTTAGAAAGATAGGCAACGAAGCAGTCAATTCTGATGCAGACGTGCGCCGTGAGGTTTCTAGGCGTGGCTCGGACAAATACATTGCAAAAATCAAACATCCGAATGGACGCACCCTGGAATCGACTCGGGAGATCTGCGAGGGGTTTCGAGAACATTTCGAGGAGCGTTTTACGCAGCAGCCCGATCTTCCGGTCCTTGAGTTTAGCGACTATTTGGCCGACTCTCCCCGCCTCGAGGTGGCTAGAGCGGCTAGTTGCGAGGGCCGGGTGACGGAGCGGGAGGTCTTTACTGCGCTGAAGCAGGTCAGCTGTGACAGATCGCCAGGACTTGATGGTCTGCCATACGAACTGTACTTGAGGCTGTCGCCCATGTTTCTGCCTCTTCTGACGGATATGTTCAACCATTGGTTTGCTCAGGGATCCATCCCAGGGCAGGTGACCAAGGGAGTGATCACATTGCTGAAGAAAGGTGACGGGCATGGAGGGGAAGAGTTAGACGACTACAGGCCCATAACTCTGCTAAACACAGAGTTGAAGATTTTGGCCAAGGTCCTGTCGAATCGGCTGCAGGTTGTTATCGACGAGTTGGTTGAACCGGAACAGAACTACGCTGTGAAGGGGAGATCGATTCAGAACAACTTGCACCTGATCCGCATGATCCTAGAGGGGGGAATAGATGACGACACGGAAGCCGCGCTGATAAACTTAGATCAGTCCAAAGCTTTCGATAGGGTCGACCATCGTTTCCTGGCATCTGTCTTAGAGGCCGCCGGTTTTAAACCGGACTTTTGCAAGTGGATCTCCATAATGTATCGACAGCCCATGGCTGTCGTGCAAGTGAACGGAAAGCGCTCGAAACCCTTTGTTATCTCTCGGTCGGTTCGTCAGGGTTGTCCGCTGTCGCCCCTGCTTTATGTCCTGGCTTTGGAGCCTCTTCTCCGCAAGCTGAGACATGGGGAGGCAAATTCGGCCCTGCGCGGAATGGCTCTGCCTTGCGGCACAGCTGCCAAGGTATCCGCGTTCGCCGATGATGTCACGATCTTCGTGTCGGGCTTCAGAGACATTGAGGTCGTGTCGGAGGCACTCACACAGTACGAAAGAATTACAGGGGCCAAGATAAACCGCAACAAGTCGGTAGGACTGCGGTTGGGCGCATGGAGTGGCAACGCAAACCTCCCTGCGCCCTTCAGCTGGACAGATGGCCCGGTCCGGATCCTCGGCGTGTGGTTCGGACCGGGTCTCCAGCTTGACAAGAATTGGTTGGAGGTACGGTCAAAGGTGGAGGCTGCAGTCAATTCGTGGCTTCCTAGGAAACTTTCCTTAAAGGGTAGAGCTGAGGCGTGCGCCACTTACGTCTTTCCTCTCATCCTTTACCGACTGGCCGTACTTCCCCTGCCTGCACAACACCTAAAAGCTCTTGTCGAACTCTTGTCCTCGCTCCTTTGGGACAGAGGAAGACACTGGGTGAGCAGACAGGTCTGTATTCAACGTCCGTGTGAGGGAGGCTTGGGAATGCCGGACTTGAAGTGTCATCGAGATGCTGAGAGGCTGGCCTTCCTGAGCCACTATATGCAGGAGGACCAACCGTGGCACCCCGTGGTTACTGCCGCCTTCCCCGACCTCGTTCTCGACCCTTCCATCGAGAGCCGTCGCAGGCCGCGGGGAGAATCTGCCTACATGAAAGAGTGCCGAGCCGAGCTAAAACGACTACCAAGGTCCAGTGACCTTGTGACTGCTACCCGTAGGGAACTCCACAGGGATCTAGTGAAGGGGGCCGCTGACGACCCGCTATGCGCGCGTTTGGGGTGGCAGCAGAGTGAGATCCGCTCCGCGTGGAGCTGGGCGCCAGGTTCGAGTCATCTGAACAATTCGGAGTTCTCTCTGACCTGGCGATTGGCCCGAAATGCACTTCCACTCAACAACATACAATGCAGTTCTGGGTTTCTGGAGTCGCCTGATTGTCCCCGTTGTGGGACAACGGCTGTGGAAACTACGGATCACGCTTTCTTCGATTGCCGCGAACTCCGCCAGTACTGGTCGTATGTCAGTGGGGTGACGGCTCGCATCGATCCTGAGCATCCTCGCCCAATTACTGTATCCAATGTTGTGGACAACGTGAGGCCGCCGTGGGACCGGGAAAGACAAATGGTCTACGTTACGATTCTGGCCGTGGCGAGAATGGTGATTTGGACGTCGCGTCTGCAAGGTTGCCGGGGGGTGTTGTCTTTTTCTGATCAAGATCTGATCGCGTTCTTTAAACACCAACTACGGGTGAAGATCAGATGTGATAGAAGAAGGCTGCATCGCGCGGCATTTGACAGAAGATGGATACATGTGGCAAGTCTGTGTGTACGAAGAGGAGCCAAATTTGAATACGTGTTCCCCGCCTAGGTGTGGAACGCGCAGTTCTGTAAAGTTAAATTAAACAAGTAGTCTCTCAGCTAGCTGAGTGTGTGTTCCATCCCTCCCCGATTAGGAAGCCTCCAAGATCCCCATCCCCTCTTACCTGCAATTTTTGTTTTCACCCCTTCCTCTAAATTTTACCCATCTTGGAGAAAAAGAAATACAAACTAACCTCCATCCCTTACCCACAAAATTTTCTTTTCTCCATTCACCCCCATCTAGAGGGCATCCCCACCTAGAGACTGACCCGCAGAAGCGAGGTTCCTTTTACAAACCTAGTGGAACGGGCAGTCTATCAACTAGACGGGGCTGGGAGGGTCCTACTAATCACCTTTTGTTTTTTCTTCCCCCTCCCTCGACACAAATGAATTATTGTTACCATTTTATTGTTATCTTTTTTGTTTTTACACGTCAATAAAAAATGTTTTAAAAATTGGGAGTTACTAGGACGTCCCCCAATATGAAAGGGTGAATGCGGTATTATGGTGAAAGAAGATACTAGCTGGGAGAAACTTTTGACTTTGTTTAGTTCTGGAGTGACAAGGATGACCAACGACCCCCAAAATCCCCCCTTTTGAGTTGGCCATGTGCCTAAGTTTTTTGTTCATCGTTGATTTTTTTTTCTGTATTTTTTTTTTTTTTTTTTTTTTAACATGAATAAAAGATTTAATATCTCAAAGTGTAGTATCTGTTCTTCAGATGCAGCACTTCAATTTCTTGTTCTCTGTCAGTGGAGGAGAAATCCTTCACGACTGAGACAATTTTTATTTTTGTTCCTTTTCTCCACGTTAAAAAACGACCCTGGTGTCTAACTCTGTCCCGTGGGGAGGCATTGTAAATAGGAACTATTATCTTAATTGAATTCCTGCTAATTTATAAAGTTTTGTTTATATACGTTTTTATATTGTTTTTTATTTATTTGTGTTTTCATGTATCTGAAATTAAAATGCAACGAAGCGGAGAAAGAAAGAGTGTAAGCAATTATAACCATTTTTTTTAGCATTTGTAGGAATCACTTTGCGATTAAGTCAATCCTAGAATTGTTATGCTCTAATTTGCTAACGTGAAAGGTAAACCTGAGAGAATTTTACTCTAAATTAAATCATTAATAAAAAAAATAAAACTTATGAAGCAAAACATTTATTTCGAAGATACACAATGAAAATACAACTCTTGTTCTTTCGTTATTGCTATTGTAAATGTTTTTAAAAAAATCTGCAGTTTAAAAAGTGCCTTAGAAAACCTTTCCAACACTTCTAAAAGTGATTTTTTTATATAAAAAAAAAAAAAAAATGCCAAAAATAAGCTAAAGAATAAATAATCTTATCTTCTTAGCATCCTACGTTTATAGTCTTGGATGACGGGAGCATGCTTTCCTTGGCTTTCCCCTGACAACTGGCCCTGCTACCTCAACTGTTCTACATCTACTAACCCAGAAACTGTCATCTATTCTTTCAATGTTAGCATACCATTAAAGCCTCATGTTCTACACACATCTGTCTATACTGTCCAGATTTATTTATTTATTTTATTTATTTTATTTTTTTTTAGTTCATCATATTTGGGTCTGTCCTTAAGCTTTGAGTTAAATATCCATCTCGTGATCACAAGATGACATTGAAACACAGAATCGGGCTGGGTTGAGCGACTTTCCAAAAAAAACAGCACCATTCTAAAATCAAAAGGATGCCGATAACTGTTAAAGTAAAAGGCAATTTATATTATCCCAGTAGATTTATCCCTCTGTCTCCGCCTCAAACTGTATGAATGGACACAGAAAAAATGCCCAGGTGACACAACATATAAAATTGGTCACTATGGAAGAAATTCACATGAAATAAGCCAAGGAACAAAAACTAATGAAAAAAGTTGGACCACACAGTCACTCTTAGTCGTATCATACAAAACACTGCAACTGCTGAGAGTGTCAAGCCGGAGGTACACTGCCAGACATACGAGTTACACAACCACCTCAATTACACCAGATGAATTCCACCCTGTTAACTGTTTTGGGGTTAAATGTACGGCATTATCATATCGATACACTGGTTCCCGTAGTTAAGTGATGTTGAGCCTCGTCAGTACTAAAATGAGGAACCATTTTCGAATACCAACTGCTGTATGTGGGGAAAAAATGTTCGCTTATCTCAGCATTGTTTCCAGTCAATCTTCTTCTTGCAGTTGACATCAAATAGTGCCAATTCAGAAGAGGTGTTGTTGTGGATTACTCAACTCTTGCTTCACAATTGACTCACATGTGGCCCTTTTGCAAAGTGCGTCCATTAAATCAACTATATTTGAAAATGCAATATATTTTAATCCTTACTCGAGGATAAAAAGATGCTGAAAGATAAATAATAGATATTTTTGTTGTGGAAGCTAATAAGTAGTAAATATTATTTCTTTCTATTAAATTGAATTATCATTTTATATTTTTTCAAGACAGTGCCAAAACAGGGATAACCCCTATTTTAACTACATGAATTACTTATAGTAAAATGGGTTCTTTTCTGCTTTTTACTTTTCAGGATTAATACGCTAATACATATATATTTTTTTTTAAATAAAATTATTACTTTATATTTTCTGCGGGCAATGCCAGAACACGGATCCTGTTAGTTTTCAAATATTGTTGACTTCTCTGAAAACAAAGGACTTGGTGTGTGTGTGTGTGGGGGGGGGGTCAGTAAATTACACAACAAACAAATAGAAAGTTCAAAGCATAAAGTGAAGTAAATCGTGGTATAGAACGCCATGTTCAGTGGAACATCTAAATAAATTGAAAAGTGACAGATATCCGTACTGTTGGGACGTGTCTCTTAACCCGACGGGGTCGTAACGGCGCTGCATTATTTAATGCAGACTGTCTTGGGCAAGAATAGCCTGGAGGTGCCCATCCCTCTCCAGGCTCGTCCCTACAGTTAACTGACGCTACAGAAAGAAATGCGTACTTATCGTATCTTAGTGAGCAAAGAATAATAAAAGTAGGTCGAATTTGTTAAGTTTTCTCTCTCTCTCTCTCTCTCTCTCTCTCTCTCTCTCTCTCTCTCTCTCTCTCTCTCTCTCTCTCTCTCTTATTCAAATTTCATTGAAATAAAGACAAAATAGATGACTAAATAGGATGTACAGGGTGTCGTTTGAAAATTTGGTTACGAAGGCAGTTATCTGACCTAATGTTTTTTTTATATCAGTATTAATGGAAGCTTTTATTAACAATAAGATATTGTTGTTAGTGGAAGGATGCCCTAAGATGGAGCACTGTTGTCACATTTGGGGATGTGCTACTTAGAGCACCCGTTCTTGCCTTGATAGAGTACAAAATTGACTTCAAAATCTAGTGGGGGGGGGCCTTTTCTCCTCCATACTACAGAAGATGCGTTGCTAGTCTTTCGTTATTTTCATAGCAGGTGCTCGATTGGATTTCCGTTTAAGTTTCCCCTTTCTGTAAAACATTTACAATAAAAGCTTGTCTAGCTGCAACAACTATCAATAGTTTCCTTTTCTTTCTATTTGTCTAAATCTACACTTCTTTATTATAATAACGAAAAAATACTGGGTTTCAAGTGAAGCAAATGGTACCTACGTAATTGTCAGGTCTCAAGTAGTAGCATATCACAAAACTACGAAAAACGATAAGGTAGAAAAATAATTATTAATGAAGAAAGAAATTTGTGAAATGAAGCGAAATTACTGTTTACTTAAAGAAAAATGAGATAAGTTGACAGCGGAGATAATTAGCTTCTGTTGCTTACGTCACGTAATGAACATTATTCAAAATGTTGGACAAATTTATTTCCCCGTCTAAACTTTATCGAAAACTGTTTTTCATTAATAATAATTTTTCTACCTTATCGCTTTCCTTAATTTTGGGATATGTTACTATTTGCAGCATGACAATTACGTAGATACCATTTGTTTTACTTAAAATTCAATGTTTTTTCGTTATTATAATATAGAAGCACTCCTAAATCTAAACGAAACATCCATGACCAAAGTTTCTTTCCTAAAACTGCATGTAGAACACTGTGCGGCGGGGCTGCTTCCCAACTAACTACAACATTTTCAAGTTCAATGTCAACAATTTCCTGTTGAGCCAGCCTCCTAAATAATCAAATTCTGCCCAATCACCACCATCATTACCAATCATCACAGCGTTGTCTTACTGTTCAACTGACGTTCATTTATCCATATGATCTTTATCTTCGAGTGGCTTTTGGGCCTTGATAAGTGTTGACGCCTAAGTAAAGATTTAACAAAAAACTGCCAAGTGAACACCTATAAGATGGTTACTTGTCAAGAAAAGACACAAAATTAAAAAACGAACTTAAATTGCAAAAAAACTTTGTGAATACCATGTAGATATGACGACAAATGTACAGCCATATTGTTATGAGGGCTTAATTTACCTTCCTTAAATACAAAGAGCAGTATTATCCGTCATTTCAGAAAGATTTTCTTTGATGAAAATCTGCAATAACAGAGAAAAAGAAATAGGAAGATTTAGAAAAAAAAATCCAAAACTTTCAAGAACTTTCAAGAAATATTGAAAGCGTTCGAGAATATTCTAATATTAAACAGTGCTCTCTCTCTCTCTCTCTCTCTCTCTCTCTCTCTCTCTCTCTCTCTCTCTCTCTCTCTCTCTCTCTCTCTAAAAAAACAAGTTGTTTTTTTTTGGGGGGGGGGGGGTTTGCGCTAACTCGGTTGTTGCTGGTTTGTTGACATGATGAATCCAATCTCAGCTCTATCGTGATTCCAGAGTTATGTCGGGACACTTCTATAAATTCAGAATACGGGCATGTGAGCTAGAAAACGCAGAAGTAGAATCGGGGAGATAACAACTACATGAGAACCGGTAACTGCTTTTGAAATATTTCTCTGACCAAAAATATAAATTTAAAATTTTGAGATTGTATGATTAATGAAACTACTCGGCGTACTCTGTCCTCCTTCTTCTTGTATCCTCATCCTCCTCCCTGTCACTAGGTTTTCTGACTTCATGGACAGCTTCAGTAAAAAATATTTGGGGTTGTTTCACAATAGACAAACATACGAAAAAGTGGTAAAAAAACAAACAAAAAAAACAAAATCAAATTCACAATAAATGTTATCAAAGGGAAGATAATTTACTCTTCTATCCATCTGGAAAGGTTTTTCGTGGTTTTACTCATTTTAAAACGTTTATTTGGTTCGAAAAGCAAGTGGTGTCGAGTGTTACGTTAGAACAAGAAATTATAGTCAATATGTGTCTCTAACATATTTAAGTCTTGGTAATGACTCAAAAATAACTTTCAAAAACAACAAATAGCTGGTAAAAACTCACCCTATAAACGTTATCGTGACATCTATTATGTGGATTTCTACCAGTGTTTTGTTTTATTTTTTTTATTTTTGAGCCATTACCGAGACTTCAAAAATGTAAGAGACACACGTCGGTCATTTTTCTTGTTCTCACTTAATACTCGACATACTTGCTTTTCGAACTGGGGTTTGGAGGTTTGTGTTGAGCCGCCCCCCCCCCCCAAAAAAAAAACAAATAATAAAGTAGTAGTAGGCAGGCAGGTTCGAACCCGTGCCGTAAAGGAGGAAAAGAACGTGGAAAAAACGTGACGTCCTTGCCGTTTCGTCCATCGGCAAACCAAAAATGGCGCAGGTGTAAATTAGGGCTAGTCGATCGAATAAAAGTGGTAGTAGGCAGGCAGGCTCGAACCTGTACCGTGAAGGAAGAAAAGAATGTGAACAACAAAAAAAAAAACGTCTTTGCTATGGCGTCCAAAACCGAAAGTGGCAAAGATCGAAATTAAGGCTAGTCAATTGAAAAGAGGGGATGACTTTGGAAAATATTGGCGAAAAAAGCGACCCTCTCATTGTAGAAAAGTGCCCAGTTGAGAGTGAAGGAATTAATGTTTTTGGCCAATTTTTCGATATTTGTCGTCCGAAAGTTGGAGATTTAAAATGATTTGGTTTGGTCAGGTTCCGACGCATCTGTCCAAAGTTTTAGGTGGACATACAAACAAATAAATAAACAAACACACAGACGTTTGAAATTTATATTATAGACTAGCCTGGGTGCCCCGCGTTGTCCGGGTGTTTGGAGTGGTAGTAGGCAGACAGGCTCGAACCCGTGACGCAAAGGCGGAAAAGAATGTGAAAGAAAATCTGACATCTTACCGCTACTCCATGAAGCGACCGGAAGTTCGGGACGTATAAATTAGGCAACGTCAATCCAACCGATACGATGACTTGCAAAAATGTCTTTCAAAAAATCGACTCCTCCTTATAGAAAACTGGCCAGTTGATGGTGAAGAAATTAACGTTTTTGGCTAATTTTTCGATATTTGTCATCCGAGGAGTCGAGCTTCAAAATAATGTCAATCTCGTGAAAATCCATAGCCTGTGTCGAAAGTTTTAGGCATACATACGTACATACATACATACATACATAGATACATACATTAAAACAGAAAGGTGAGATTTATATTATAGATTATTATTATAATCGAAAATATGTATTTTAAACGTCCATATTTTCGATTTCTCCTTTCTAAATCTCTCGATGCAGCTTTGAGAAAGCGAGGGCGAAACTGGTCAGCTGACCCCCCCCCCCCCATTATTTTTCTTTCGTCTTCTTCGCTCCTTTTTCTTTATCTTAAAACGCATTTTACTTTTAATCATGAATTATAAAAGTCTTCCCTTCATGATTGCAATATATAAATTCTGTAACCCCCAAGAATCATGATATATATATATATATATATTATAAATTATAAATTACTAACTAGCTCTACCTACGTATTGACCACTTTTGAAGCAAATACTTAAAGTTTACGCATAAATTTATACTTTGGTATATTAATTTTATGTGAATAAATGAAGTAGTTTTAAATATATATATATATATATATATATATATATATATATATATATATACTAGCTGTACCCTGCCACGCATTGCTGTGGCTCAAATTGGCGCAATGGAAAAAGTTCCAAAATGAGAAAAAGCATGTTTCTTATAGGTTTAATTTTCCATTTTGCATGGGTACACAGTTTTTGTTGTTCCTTTTTCTTAGCTGATATAGAGATTTTCCGGTATTGTGACTCTTGAATACATAACATAAATTGTCCATGTGAAAAAACAGTCAGTGTGTAACTGTAAGGCCCACAATTGTAAAGATTGTTCCCTGTGCTTTGTTGATGGTTAATGCAAATGACAATAAAATTGGAAAGTTCAATTTCCTAAAGTGTAATGATGTATCCGGTGGAATCATAGGAATGCATGGAATGAAGATATATTCATCTGTGAAAGGTCCTGTTAAGATTGTTGTTTCTATGATATTGTTTGTTAATTTTTTTTTTACTGCAAGCTATGTGCCATTCCAAAGGTTGGATTGGTTTATATTTCACAACATCATAATTATTACACCAAATTTCAGTTGCAATACATGCGGTGGCATCTCTGGCAAATATAGCTGTTGGATAATTAACCACTTTATCTGCTTTCACAACAGTGTCGATGGATTTGTATTTGACTACCTCACTTGGAATTTTACATTGAATAATAGCGTTAAGTTCATGGGCATCTTTGTATTGACCTGCAAGAATAGCTCATTCACTCAGTCAAATGGAATTCTTATAATTTGAATATCTGCAAAAACCTTTTAAACCAACTCTTCTTTTGATGAAATAAAATTACAGAAATTACAGAAGTTAAAACTCAAAGAATTTTACCCTTAACTCTGATCAGCTGGCACTTTTTCGTACCCAATTTCCCACAAGTGGTGCAAAAGTTTTTGTGCGGATCGAACAGTCTGCAACTGGACATGAATATTTTGAGTTAAGTTTAATGTCTTCACATGGAACAAAAAAGTAGAGTATTTGAGGCAAGCATTTATTTCATCTGCTGGTGTTGATTGAAGAATAACAGGTAACATTTGTCTGAAATCTCCTGCAAGCAATATTACTGCATTCCCAAATGGTCTGACATTGCCACACAAATCTTGCAAGGACCGACCAAGAGCCTCAAGTGATTTTTTGCGTACCATTGTGCATTGATCCTAAACAAAAAGTTTGCATTTCTGCAATATTTTTCCCCATATTGGATGTTTTGGAGATGTCGAACATGAGATTTTTGAAAAATTGAATGTTTTAAAGTAGAATAAATGATTCTTCTACTTGGCAGCAAGGTCGCAGGTATTCCTCATGCAGCAAGGGCTAAGGCTATGTCATTTTGTTACCAAATGGCTGACAAAATCAATTTAATTAGAAAGGTTTTACCAGTTACTTCTGGTGCTGTTCAAGGTAGCAGTAATTTTTCAAATAACTTCTATTCTCACAGTCAGTAAATTAGGTGACTAAAATAGGATTTATCCATGTTTTGACAATGCCTTATTCACTGTAATTAATTTAGGAGACTAAAATAGGATGAGGGATTAGAGATGGACAGATAGAGAGGAAGATATATAGATAGAAAAGAGAAAGTGAGAGGAAAATAGAGAAAGAGAAGGAGATAGAGAGATAAAGGGATTGATAGATAAACAGAGAGAGGGGGAGAGTTAGAAACAGAGAGGGATGAGACAGAGGAAAGGAGAGAGATAGAGGGAGTTAGAGAGAGAAAGGGGCTCAAAGAGAGATGGAGAGGGTGATATAGAGAGAAAGATAGATTGAGAGAGGGAAAGGGAGAGATGGATAGAGAGAGATGTTAAGAGAGGAAGAGAGAGGGGAGAGAAACAGAAGGTGAACTACACTTCACCGTTTGTTTCCTCGTTCAGTATGGAAGAAATCTTTCGAGACTGAGGCAATTTTAATGTTTTGTTATTATCCAGAGTACCCCTTTATTTTTTTTTGGGGGGGGGAGACTAGATTTTCCTCACATTAGAAACCGACCGGGTTATCTGTACTTTAACAAATTAATAAAAGAAAAACATATTGTAAAATTTGAATTTAACATGAAAATATTATTTTAAAAAATAGCACGATAACATAAGTGCATAAGTGCCACTTTAGGTACTCCTTAGGCGTTGAATTCCATGGCGACCAGCATAATTATTTAATGGTCGCTCCCTTAGCCTCCCCCCCCCTAGTCATGCATGCGCACGTAACATTTTTTTATTTACTGATGTTGGCTTAGTAACTAAACGATTTATTGATAATTTCGTAACCCTTAAACGCATGCCGGAAGATTTAAATTGGTTCATTATTCTTGTAATGAAAAAAAAAAAAGTTTCATTCAACACAAAACCAAAAACACATATTAATGATAAATGATTTATTATTCTATTCATTCAAATTTACTAATTTTTAAATAAAAAAGTTTTAAAAAAAGTTAATAAAAAAAATAGTTGTTTATGTGCGCAAAAGAAAACTTGTTTTCTTTTTTGTTTTTTGTTTTTAGATTAGGTCCACCTTATAATCACCCCCCAACCTCCTCATCTTAAGAACAGCTTCCGGAATAAACACCACTTTTGGAGGGGGGGGGGGCTATTTGCAAAATTCAACTGATATTTGTTGTCAGCATACCCACCCGAATATACTATTAAAAAAAAAAAAAGGAGGGGTTCAGTGCCCGTGGCAGAGAAGTAGATTTATTTATCAATAAAAGTTGCGGAGAAGTAAATTTATTTATCAATAAAAGTCGTCATTTAAAAAAGAAAATTGTGGAGGTGGACCTAAATGTAAATATTTACCCAAAAAATCATCCCGAAGTTTATTACAAAAACGTTTTGTTTTTGCACTATTCAACAATTTGTTCATCCGCGCATGTAAATTAAAAAAATATTTGTAAAAGTGAGAAGTTATCAGTAAATGATTTATTTTTTTTTTAATTTATTTATTTATTTTTTTTTACATTAGGTCCACCTCCACAAATGTTAAGAACGGCTTTCAGAATAAACACTCTCAACCTCTCCATGTTAACAACGGATTTCGGAATAAACACCATTTGGGGGGGGGGATATTTAAAAAAAAAGTCGATAAAAGTCGTCATTTAAAAAGAAATTTAAAATCAAATGCTTGTAAAAGTGAGAAATTATTAATAAATGTTTAGTAACATTTTTCGGTGCTAATGCAGAGAGTGATCCGCGCTATTTTTTAAATCGTATTTCCACGTCTAATTAAAGTTTTGTGATATGTTTTTTTTTATTCAATTGCAAGGTTAAAGTATAGAATAGGTACAAAACACCCTCCCCTCCCCATGTTAAGAATGGCTTTTTAAATAATAACGTTATTATTTCAGCATGGATCACTCTCTGCATGAGTACCCATTTTTCTTTTAATATTCATAAAAAGTAAAACTTTTTTCAAAATAAATAAATAAATAAATGTTTGTAAATGTGACAAATAATCGTTTAGTTACGGCAACGTCAGTAAATAAAATATGTTACGTGCGGGGTGAGGTGGGGGACTAAGGGAGCGACTATTATTTTTTTCTGTTGGTCGCCATAGAACTCAACGCCCAAGGAGTACCAAAATGTAATTTTTTTTTTTTTTGTCAAATAAATAAATTTCAAACAATTTTTGCAATAAATAATAGATAGCAACTTCGTTAATTTTACGACTCACCCCAGCATATTATAAACACCCTAACTTCCCCATGTTAAAACGGCTTTCGGAATGAACACCCCTAACCTCCC